>NC_135235.1:244733699-245106199 GCF_051348905.1 Ranitomeya variabilis
ACACCTGCTCCATAATAGAAAACCGAAGGTGTAAAACCGCAGTGGAATCCGCACAAAAACCACGATAAATCCGTAGGAAAAATGCAGCGTTTTTGCCCTGCGGATTTATCAAATCCGCTGCGGAAAAATGCACAGAGGACAATTGTACGTGTTCACTTAGCCTTATGAAATAAAACGGGATAAAAATACTTAACTTACTAAATCTCACTCACAGGTATGACGTGTCCATAAAGGGGATTAGAGAACCCAAAGAAATGATCCAGTACCACAGCATGGTGTTACGCTTTCTCTCCTGGCTCTGAATGGTTGTGAAAGATGGACGATCCTATTTTATGCTTCGGCCATAAAACTAAGAACTCCCACTGTGCTGACCTCACATATGGGCTGCTTTCTGGGAGGTACACCTATTTTGGAAAGTTATCAATGGCTCCTTTTCTTCATATCTTTGGCCTGGAAGCTCACAGGCCGAAGATATTGGCATTACTTTTCCCCTGCAATTTTGCCGTTTTTTAGAGTCCACACACGGTATGTCTGTGACTTGCTGGTAGTCAGAAATTAATTTCCCAGCTTTCTGATAGCCCTAAATGCCACAAAATGCTGCTATGCGTAACCCTAAGTGCCCAGATCCTGGAAATCTAATTTTCATGTTTTTGGGATTAATGTGCATTATTGAATTTGACTTAATAATAATAATCTTTATTTTTATATAGCGCTAACATATTCCGCAGCGCTTTACAGTTTTCACACATTATCATCGCTGTCCCCCTTGGGGCTCACAATCTAAATTCCCTATCAGTATGTCTTTGGAATGTGGGAGGAAACCGGAGTACCCGGAGGAAACCCACGCAAACACGGAGAGAACATACAAACTCTTTGCAGATGTTGTCCTTAGTGGGGCTTGAACCCAGGACTCCAGCGCTGCAAGGCTGCTGTGCTATCCACTGCGCCACTGTGCTGCCCAACACTTAGTGTTATGCCTAGAAGGCAGAGATTTTTTGGGGGGAGAGCGCATCCAGCTCTGCTAGTACTGGCAGGCAAGCTGTTCAGAACAGCTGACATGTCCCGGCTTTGATGTGGGCTCACCGCCGGAGCCCAGATCAAGGCGAGGGATACGAACATTGAACGTACTATTCTGTCAGATGTCAGTAAGGGGTTAATTTATGTATATCATCAAATAAAGGAAATACACACTATGGATGTGTTCATGCTGCAGTACAGGCGCCGTCTGCAGAAGGTGATTGTGTGTGTGTGTGTGTGTATATACATGTGTGTATGTATGTGTATATGTATGTATGTATATATGTGTGTGTATATATGTATGTATATATATATATATATATATATATATATATATATATATATATATATATATATATATATATATACACACACATATATATATATATACACATATATATATATATATATATACACATATATATATATATATATATATATATATATATATATATATATATATATATATATATATATATATATATATATATATATATATATATATATATATATATATATATATGTATGTATATATATAATGTTCCAAATTATTATGCAAATTACATTTTTATCAGATTTTCCTAAATGGTCGGTGCAAATGACAGTCAGTCTAATAAGTCATCACCCGTTAGATTATACATCAAATTTTATTGAAGAAACCTCCCAATGATAACAGTATAATCTCCAAAATTTATAAAAACTCAAAATGCACTGTTCCAAATTATTAGGCACAGTAGAATTTCTAAACATTTGATATGTTTTAAAGAACTGAAAATGCTTATTTGTGGAATTTGCAGCATTAGGAGGTCACATTCACTGAACAAAAAAGCTATTTAACGCCAAAACACCCTAACAGGCTAAGTTACATGTTAACATAGGACCCTTCTTTGATGTCACCTTCACAATTCTTGCATCCATTGAACTTGTGAGTTTTTGGAGAGTTTCTGCTTGTATTTCTTTGCATGAAGTCAGAATAGCCTCCCAGAGCTGCTGTTTTGATGTGAACTACCTCCCACCCTCATAGATCTTTTGCTTGATGATCCTCTAAAGGTTCTCTATAGGGTTGAGGTCAGGGGAAGATGGTGGCCACACCATGAGTTTATCTCCTTTTATGCCCATAGCAGCCAATGACTCAGGTATTCTTTGCAGCATGAGATGGGGCACTGTCAGCATGAAGATGATTTTGCTCCTGAAGGCACGTTTCTGCTTTTTAGACCATAGAAGAAAGTTGTCAGTTCGAAACTCTATATACTTTGCAGAGGTCATTTTCACACCTTCAGGAACCTTAAAGGGCCTTACCAGCTGTTTCCCATGATTCTGGCCCAAAACATGACTCCTCCACCTCCTCGCTGACGTTGCAGCCTTGTTGGGACATGGTGGCCATCCACCAACCATCCACTACTCCATCCATCTGGACCATCCAGGGTTGCTCAACACTTATCAGTAAACAAGACTGTTTGGAAATTAGTCTTCATGTATGTGTGGGCCCAATACAACCGTTTCTGCTTGTGAACACTGTTTAAGGATGGCCGAATAGTAGGTTTATGCACCACAGAAAGCCTTTAAAGGAGCCTACACCTTGAGGTTCGAGGGACTCCAGAGGCACCAGCAGCTTCAAATATCTGTTTGCTGCTTTGTAATGGCTTTTTAGCAGCTGCTCTCTTAATCCGACAAACTTGCCTGGCAGAAATCTTCCTCATAATGCCTTTATCAGCACAAACACATTTGTGCTCAGATACAGCCATAAATCCCTTAACAGTACGATGATCACGCTTATGTTTTTGGAAAATTTCTAATGTTTTCATCCCTTCACCAAGGCATTGCACTATTTGATGCTTTTCAGCAGCAGAGAGATCCTTTTTCTTTCCCATGTTACTTGAAAACTGTGACCTGCTTAATAATGTGGAACATAATTTTTAAGTAGTTTTCCTTTAATTAGAATCACCTGGAAAACCAATTATCACATGTGTTTAAGATTGATTTCCGTGATCCATTGAGCCCTGAGACACAATGCCATCCACAAGTTTATTTGAAAAACAAAACAATTAAATCTTTAAGACACTTAAATCCAATTTGCATAATAATTTGGAACACAGTGTGTGTGTGTATATATATCTCTATATATATATATATATATATATATATATATATATATATATATATATATCTCTCTCTCTCTCTCTCTCTCTATATATATATATATATATATATATATATATATATATATATATATATATATATATATATATATATATATATATATATATATATATATATATATACACACACACACACACACACACACACACACATACACACACACACACACACACACACACACACACACACACACACACACACACACACACACACACACACACACACACACACACACACACACACACACACACACACACACACTAGCCCGTTTCTAACGCATCGGGTATTCTAGAATATGTATGTAGTTTATTTATGAAGATTTTAGAATACATTGAATACACAGGATTCGGCCGGCTGCGACCAATTAGCGAAGCGTGGTTCAAATCCCGCTCCAATTCGCAGCCGGACTGCGCCTGTCGCTGATTGTTCACGGCCGGCCAGGTAGTATATAGCACAGCCACGTAGTATATAGCACAGCCACGTAGTATATAGCACAGCCACGTAGTATATAGCACAACCACGTAGTATATAGCACAGCCACGTAGTATATAGCACAGCCACGTAGTATATAGCACAGCCACGTAGTATATAGCACAGCTCACATAGCATATAACACAGCTCACGTAGTATATAACAGCCCATGCACGTAGTGTATAACACAGGCCACGTAGTGTATTGCACAGCCCACATAGTACATAGCACAGCCCACGTAGTACATAGCGCAGCCCACGCAGTACATAGCGCAGCCCACGCAGTATATTGCGCAGCCCACGCAGTATATTGCGCAGCCCACGCAGTATATTGCGCAGCCCACGCAGTATATAGCGCAGCCCACGCAGTATATAGCGCAGCCCACGCAGTATATAGCGCAGCCCACGCAGTATATAGCGCAGCCCACGCAGTATATAGCGCAGCCCACGCAGTATATAGCGCAGCCCACGCAGTATATAGCGCAGCCCACGTAGTATATAGCGCAGCCCACGTAGTATATAACAGCCCACGCACGCAGTATATAGCGCAGGCCACGCAGTATATAGCGCAGGCCACGCAGTATATAGCGCAGCCCACGCAGTTTATAGCGCAGCCCACGCAGTATATAGCGCAGCCCACGCAGTATATAGCGCAGCCCACTCAGTATATACGGTAGCAATGTGGGCATCATATCCCTGTTTAAAAAAAAAAAAAGTATTTATATACTCACCTTCCGTTGGCCCCGTATCCAAGCGAGGCGTTTACCGATGCTCCTCACGCTTCGGTCCCAAGAGTGCATTGCGGTCTCGCGAGATGTTGACGTAGCGGTCTCTCGAGATAGATGCTGCCGCATAGGCAGCATCAATAGTAAAAAGTTTGTCACACAGGGTTAATAGCAGCGGTAACTGAGTGCATTACACCGTGGCATAACGCGGTCCGTTACCGCTGCCATTAACCCTGTGTGAGCACTGACTGGAGGGGATTATGGAGCGGGCACTGACTGCGGGGAGGAAGGAGCGGCCATTTGCCGCCGGACTGTGCCCGTCGCTGATTGGTCGCGGCAAAACGGCCACGACCAATCAGCGACTTGGATTTCAATGACACAGAGGCCACTACCAATGAATATCCGTGACAGACAGAAGGACAGACGGAAGTGACCCTTAGACAAATATATATATATCTATCTGTGGTTATAGCACCTCACTTATCTTATTTTCCCATCATGCCTCTCATTTTCCCCCCTAACACTTGTCATTTTGACCTCACATCTGTCATTTTCTGTATGTCATCTCCTGTATATAGTATATACCTATGTGTCATCTCCTCCGGTATATAGTATATAGCTGTATGTCATCTCCTATATATAGTATATACCTGTATGTCCTCTCCCCTGTATATAGTATGTACCTGTATGTCATCTCCCCTGTATATAGTATGTACCTGTATGCCATCTCCCCTGTATATAGTATATACCTGTATGTCATCTCCCCTGTATATAGTATGTCATCTGCTCCTGTATATAGTATATACCTGTCTCATCTCCTCCTGTATATAGTATATACCTGTATGTCATCTCTTCTGTATATAGTTTATACCTGTCATCTCCCCTGTATATAGTATGTACCTGCTGTATGTCATCTGCTCCTGTTTATAA
The DNA here is from genome assembly GCF_051348905.1 of Ranitomeya variabilis. NCBI lineage: Eukaryota > Metazoa > Chordata > Amphibia > Anura > Dendrobatidae > Ranitomeya > Ranitomeya variabilis. The sequence goes on from NC_135235.1 coordinate 244,739,002, forward strand.
TACTGTATATACCTGTAAGTCATCTCCTCCTGTATATAGTATATACCTGTGTTATCTCCTCCTGTATATAGTAGCATATACCTGTGTCATCTGCTCTTGTATATAGTATATATCTGTGTTTCATCTCCCCTGTATATAGTATATACCTGTCTCATCTCCTGTATATAGTATATAACTGTGTCATCTCCTCCTGTATATAGTATATATCTGTGTCATCTGCTCCTGTATATAGTATATATCTGTATGTCATCTGCTCTTGTATATAGTGTATATATATGTGTTTCATCTCCTCCTGTATATAGTATATACCTGTGTCATCTCCTCCTGTATATAGTATATACCTGTGTCATCTCCCCTGTATATAGTATATACCTGTCATCTCCCCTGTGTATAGTATGTACTTGTCATCTCCTCCTGTGTATAGTATATACCTGTATGTCATCTCCTGTGTATAGTATATACCTGTATGTCATCTCCTGTATATAGTATATACCTGTGTCATCTCCTCCTGTATATAGTATATACCTGTCATCTGGTCCTGTATATAGTATATACCTGTCATCTCCCCTGTATATAGTATGTACCTGTCATCTCCTCATGTATATAGTATATACCTGTGTCATCTCCCCTGTATATATTATGTGTCATCTCCTCCTGTATATAGTATACACCTGTCATCTCCCCCTGTATATAGTATATATGTCATCTGCTCCTGTATATAGTATATACCTGTGTCATCTCCTGTATATAGTATATACCTGTCATCTCCCCTGTATATAGTATATACCTGTCTCATCTCCCCTGTATATAGTATATACCTGTCTCATCTCCCCTGTATATAGTATATGTCATCTGCTCCTGTATATAGTATATACCTGTCATCTCCCCTGTATATAGTATGTACCTGTCATCTCCTGTATATAGTATATACGTGTCATCTCCCCTGTATATAGTATATATGTCATCTCCTCCTGTATATAGTATATACCTGTGTCATCTTCCCTGTATATAGTATGTCATCTGCTCCTGTATATAGTATATACCTGTATGTCATCTCCTCCTGTATATAGTATATACCTGTGTCATCTGCTCCTGTATATAGTATATACCTGTGTCATCTCTCCTGTATATTATATATACCTGTGTGTCATCTCCTGTTTTAGACCCCGTTCACACGTTATTTGCTCAGTATTTTTATCTCAGTATTTGTAAGCTAAATTGGCACCCTGATAAATCCCCAGCCAACAAGAAGCCCTCCCCCCTGGCAGTATATATTAGCTCACACATACACATAATAGACAGGTCATGTGACTGACAGCTGCCGTATTTCCTATATGGTACAGTTGTTGCTCTTGTAGTTTGTCTGCTTATTAATCAGATTTTTATTTTTGAAGGATAATACCAGACTTGTGTGTGTTTTAGGGCGAGTTTCATGTGTCAAGTTGTGTGTTGAGTTTTGTGTGGCGACATGCGTGTAGCAACTTTTTGTTTGTCGAGTTGCATGTGACAGGTTAGTGTAGCGAGTTTTGCGCGTGGCGAGTTTTATGTGGTGCGTTTTGAGTATGTGCAAGTTTTGTGTGAGGCAACTTTTGCATGTGTTGCAACTTTTGTGCATGTGGCAATTTTTCCGCGTGTGCAAGTTTTGCATGTGGCGAGTTTTCCATGAGGTGAGTTTTGCACGTGTGGAGAGTTTTGCGTGAGCCTAGTTTTGCACGTGGCGAATTTTGCACGTGGCGAGTTTTGAGTGGTGACTTTTATGTGGCGAGGTTGATGTATGTGTGGTGAAATGTGTGCTGAGGGTGATTTATGTGTTCAAGCTCGTGGTAGTGTGTGGCGCATTTTGTGTGTGTTCATATCCCTGTGTGTGGTGAGTATCCCATGTCGGGGCCCCACCTTAGCAACTGTACGGTATATACTCTTTGGCGCCATCGCTCTCACTCTTTAAGTCCCCCTTGTTCACATCTGGCAGCTGTCAATTTGCCCCCAACACTTTTCCTTTCACTTTTTCCCCATTATGTAGATAGGGGCAAAATTGTTTGGTGAATTGGAACGCGTGGGGTTAAAATTTAGCCTCACAGCATAGCCTACGACGCTCTCGGGGTCCAGACGTGTGACTGTGCAAAATTTTGTGGCTGTAGCTGCGATGGTGCAGATGCCAATCTCGGACACACACACACACACACACACACACACACACACACACACACACACACACACACACACACACACACACACACACACACACACACACACACTCCACAGCCCCGCCCACAGACCACTTACAGCCCCACCCAAAGGCCGCCTCGGAGCATGAGCGTTTCCTTACCTGAAAATACAGATTCCACAACAACCACATGATGGACGTGGCTCCGGAGACCCGCGGGTGTACACATCCCCTGCGTAATAGATGAGGCTTTTGAGACCCGTGGGTGTACACATCCCCTGTGTAATAGATGAGGTTCCTGAGACCTGTGGGTGTACATATCTCCTAAGTGATGGACTAGGCTCCGGAGATCCGCGGGTGTACACATCTCCTGTGTAATAGATGAGACTCCTGAGACCCGTGGGTGTACACATCCCCTGTGTAATAAATGAGGCTCCTGAGACCCGTGGGTGTACACATCCCTTGTGTAATAGATGAGACCCTTGGGTGTACATATCCCCTGTGTAATAGATGAGGCTCCTGAGACCCGTGGGTGTACACATCCCTTGTGTAATAGATGAGACCCTTGGGTGTACACATCCCCTGTGTAATAGATGAGGCTCCTGAGACCCGTGGGTGTACACATCCCTTGTGTAATAGATGAGACCCTTGGGTGTACATATCCCCTGTGTAATAGATGAGGCTCCTGAGACCCGTGGGTGTACACATCCCTTGTGTAATAGATGAGACCCTTGGGTGTACACATCCCCTGTGTAATAGATGAGGCTTCTGAGACCCGTGGGTGTACACATCCTCTAAGTGATGGACGAGGCTCTGGAGACCCGCGGGTGTACACATCCCCTAAGACATGGACGAGGCTTCAGAAAGTTGTAGTGTCCATTCTAGACCCGGGATAAAATCTGAGGATTACATTTTAATTATTTTGACTTTGTGTGTTAATGAAGCTGGCGATGCAGCTTCGCTCTGTAATCTGTATTGCTCAACTACCTTGGTAACCATCTGTAATAAAGCCGTTCCTGCTGTCTGCAAATCTATTTTGCTCGCACTAATATTTTTTTAGTTCGTTGATGCAGACTGCTGATGTGCAAAGTCCTGAGACATAATGCAATTGCCATTATTAAGTCTTCTAAATTCTGCATTTCTTATGAAAGAATTCAGACCGTAGATGGCAGAGAGAATATAGTTGTGGTGAAGCCGATGGATGTTTCTCACCGCTCCCATAGACTCCTCATGTTGTGCAGATGTACATATGGCAGCAGATAAGAGTTCATATTTGAAGGATCAAATTATGCAGGTGTACTTATGGCAGCAGATAAATAAGTCTGTAGTGCTTGGCGTGTCATTGTGGCCATTACTCTTCATTATGGTTGAATGGTTGAATCTGAGGGCGTCCTGAGGAGATTCCGTTTCGATTACTCCACTTTCTCATCTAATGCAGTCTTTGGTGCCTTGTGTTTTGGTTAGCGTGACCAGGCTCCACCTTGCGTGCTCTTCCACAGGTGCGGTCGTGTGATCTCGCTCCTCTTTTGTTATAAAATCTGAAAGAACGTGAACTGATGATAAACGGAATTGTCGCAAGCACTCTTTCAGAACTTGGGGCTAATTGACATCTAGGTGGACATGTATTCTCCTTTGATAACCATTAAAGGTCCTGGAACCTCCTCATGGCTTCCACTATATCGGTAATGAAATCTGTGAGCTTTCCTGGGCTCATTAGTTAGTGGGAGACGTAAGTAATCTGTTAAGAGGCACAGATTCAGAGAGGGCCTTCATGTCACTACAAAGTATAATTGACAATTTACTTGGTATCTTAGAGCGGTCTTGCTTCATGATGGTCTCAACACTTCAGGCCTCTACATCTATTCTTTATTAGTAGTGGCCTGCAAGTCACTAGTATTCTTGGGTTTGCTGCAGCCGCCTTCTTCACACCACACCAAAGATTTGCTATGGGGTTCAAGTCAGGAGACTATGACAACCACTTTAGAATCTTCAAGGACTTTTTTTTTTATACCAAGCATTGGTGGACTGTTAGATGTGCTTGGGATCACTGTTTGAAGGTTCAATTATCTGAGCTTCCAATTCCTCACAGAAGGCATGATGTTCTCTCTTAGGATTGCCTGGTACTTGATTGAAATTATCTTGTCCTCCACATGCTTCAGGTTTCTCGCCCCAGAGCATCAACTAGCCTCCTGCCTTTCTTCCCTGTAGCCATTGGCAATTCACCACCATGCTTCACTGTAGGCATCCTCAAGTGTCAAGCCCCCGCTGTGCGGTGCTGCAAGCATCGCCTCCCCCCCGCCGTGCGGTGCTGCAAGCATCGCCTCCCCCCCGCCGTGCGGTGCTGCAAGCATCGCCTCCCCCCCGCCGTGCGGTGCTGCAAGCATCGCCTCCCCCCCGCCGTGCGGTGCTGCAAGCATCGCCTCACCCCCGCCGTGCAGTCTGCAGGTTGTCTTGTTTTCAGAGGAGGCTTACTTACTGCTGATCCATAGAAAAGATCCAGTTAGGTTTCTTTGCTCCACAAACTTCTGTGGTTCTTTCTATGGTTTGGGTCATATTGAAGACAACTTTTCTTGTGCTTTTGGGACAGTAGAGATTACATCATGGAGTTCAAGAATGAGACCTGTAGCATTTTATGTACCACTAGATGGTGGTCCGATTCTAAAGCATCGGGTATTCTAGAATATGTATGTAGTTTATTTATGAAGTTTTCAGAATAATGCAATTTATACACAGGATTCGGCCGTCCGTGACCAATTAGCGAAGCGTGGTTTAAATTCCGCTCCAAGGCGGACTGCGCCTGTCGCTGATTGTTCGCGGCCGGGCGTGACCATGAAGCCAGGGCCGGCTCCAGGTTTTTGAGGGCCCCGGGCGAAAGTCTAAGTGGGCCCTCTTTAACACATACCACGATTCATGATGCACAGATACAGCAGAGAAATATAGCACAGCCAAGTAGCATACAGCCCACGTAGTATATAGCACAGGCCACGTAGTATATAGCACAGGCCACGTAGTGTATTGGACAGGCCACGTAGTGTATTGGACAGGCCACGTAGTGTATTGGACAGGCCACGTAGTGTATTGGACAGGCCACGTAGTGTATTGGACAGGCCACGTAGTGTATTGGACAGGCCACGTAGTGTATTGGACAGGCCACGTAGTGTATTGGACAGGCCACGTAGTGTATTGGACAGGCCACGTAGTGTATTGGACAGGCCACGTAGTGTATTGGACAGGCCACGTAGTGTATTGGACAGGCCACGCAGTGTATTGGACAGGCCACGCAGTGTATTGGACAGGCCACGCAGTGTATTGGACAGGCCACGCAGTGTATTGGACAGGCCACGCAGTGTATTGGACAGGCCACGCAGTGTATTGGACAGGCCACGCAGTGTATTGGACAGGCCACGCAGTGTATTGGACAGGCCACGCAGTGTATTGGACAGGCCACGCAGTGTATTGGACAGGCCACGCAGTGTATTGGACAGGCCACGCAGTGTATTGGACAGGCCACGCAGTGTATTGGACAGGCCACGCAGTGTATTGGACAGGCCACGCAGTGTATTGGACAGGCCACGCAGTGTATTGGACAGGCCACGCAGTGTATTGGACAGGCCACGCAGTGTATTGGACAGGCCACGCAGTGTATTGGACAGGCCACGCAGTGTATTGGACAGGCCACGCAGTGTATTGGACAGGCCACGCAGTGTATTGGACAGGCCACGCAGTGTATTGGACAGGCCACGCAGTGTATTGGACAGGCCACGCAGTGTATTGGACAGGCCACGCAGTGTATTGGACAGGCCACGCAGTGTATTGGACAGGCCACGCAGTGTATTGGACAGGCCACGCAGTGTATTGGACAGGCCACGCAGTGTATTGGACAGGCCACGCAGTGTATTGGACAGGCCACGCAGTGTATTGGACAGGCCACGCAGTGTATTGGACAGGCCACGCAGTGTATTGGACAGGCCACGCAGTGTATTGGACAGGCCACGCAGTGTATTGGACAGGCCACGCAGTGTATTGGACAGGCCACGCAGTGTATTGGACAGGCCACGCAGTGTATTGGACAGGCCACGCAGTGTATTGGACAGGCCACGCAGTGTATTGGACAGGCCACGCAGTGTATTGGACAGGCCACGCAGTGTATTGGACAGGCCACGCAGTGTATTGGACAGGCCACGCAGTGTATTGGACAGGCCACGCAGTGTATTGGACAGGCCACGCAGTGTATTGGACAGGCCACGCAGTGTATTGGACAGGCCACGCAGTGTATTGGACAGGCCACGCAGTGTATTGGACAGGCCACGCAGTGTATTGGACAGGCCACGCAGTGTATTGGACAGGCCACGCAGTATAGAGCAATGTGGGCACCATATCCCTGTTTAAACAAAAAAAAAAGAAAAAAAGAAAAGAGAATTCAAATAAAAAAATTATATACTCACCCTCCGTCGGCCCCCGGATCCAGCCGAGGCATTTACCGATGCTCCTCGCGACGCTCCGGTCCCAAGAGTGCATTGCGGTCTCGCGAGACTGCTACACAATCATCTCGCGAGACCGCAATGCATGGACCGGTCACCGGAGCGTCGCGAGGAGCGAGAAAGGCCTGGGCTGGATCCGAAGGGCTGGCGGAGGGTGAGCATATAATGATTTTTTTATTATTTTTAACATTAGATCTTTTTACTATTGATGCTGCATAGGCAGCATTAATAGTAAAAAAGTTGGTCACACAGGGTTAATAGCAGCGTTAACGGAGTGCGTTACACCGCGGCATAACGCGGTGTAACGCAGCCATTAACCCTGTGTGATCGCTGACTGAAGGGGAGTATGGAGTGGGCACTGACTGCAGGGGAGTAGGGAGCGGCCATTTCGCCGCCGGACTGTGCCCGTCGCTGATTGGTCGTGGCCGTTTTGCCGCGACCAATCAGCGACTTGGGATTTCCGTTACAGAGAGACAGACCGACAGACAAAGACGGAAGTGACCCTTAGACAATTATATAGTAGATACTGTTCATTTATCTACAGCATGGTCACTTGCTGACCCGTGGATCTGCCGCAGCGGATAACTTTATATGCTTTATCATGAGCTCCATCTGGTGAGTAGAATTTGATTCTATCAATTCACTTTGCGTTGGATGAGGCCCTGTTGGCGCCGATCTCTCCAGTAGCATTCCTTGGATACTGTTCAAACTGAAACTTCAGTGCCTGATGCCACCAAATCTCGCAAGTCTTCTGTAGTCACTCGAGGGATTCTGAGCACCTGCCGTCTAATGAATGGTGGCTGGCGGGCAGCTTCCATTTTGTCTTTTCCAGGTAGTGTAGTCTGTGACAGCCTCTTTCTTCCTTCTCAATCTGTATTTGATTGTCTTGTGTTATCACTGTTTTATGTCCAAAAGTTCTCCTTGACTGGATCAGATCTCGGGAACATTATGCATGGAGATGAATGAGAATATTCTGCATATCACCGAATTGTCACTAAATTAGATGGGGTAGAATGTGGTAGGAAAGACTGTGAGGAGCACTGGACCCCAGACCTCATCACCACATGTGATCATAGAGGGGCAAGGTACATGTAAAGACTAAGACCACTGATGTTCAGGAGGAAAGCTTCTCAACAGAGGCCAGCTCTCTGGTACTGGATCCTACACGTGGAGGCCGGTGATCTGTTTTCCGTATCACAATCTCTGGGTTTCCGCTCTCTATAAAAGCTCTAAGTATAGAGTGGATCTTCTGGAGTTGGCATCGGACATTGCACTGTTGGCCGCTGATGTCTCCTGTTTTCCAGTATGGTAGGCAGCAGCTGCAGCATGAGATGGTCTTTTCTTCTATCTTCTGGTCAGTGCTGCTCCTTCCAGCTGGCATTGTCTTTCTGGCGAGCAGATTGTGCTTCTTCCGTTCAGTGGAAGCATTTTCTCCGTATTATTAGTGCCCATCATGGCGCAGCTCCTGATCATTTTATTGGATCAGCATTGGTCTTTTAAAACTGGATTTGATTAATGCCAAACTCTGATAATGAGGCGATGCCAACACAGCATGTTCCGCGCGTTGTTCCTCTGCTCCTACGCGGGTGAGGGTTGTAATCCGCTCTCCTACCGAAACACAGATTGTCACACTTCTATTCAAGGCGCTCGCTCACATGTGATAAACTGTAAAGATGGCACATGTCTGGCAGGGGGTTGCATCATGGCGAAGTATAATATGCGTATTCTTCATCAATACTTTTTTATTGATCTCTAGTCTACACTAGACAGACTTCTGTTATGTTCTCAGGCACTTCAAGACCACAGGACTACTGATCGCCATTAGGTTTAGGTTTGCTGTATGAAGTGGAATCTCCCACTAAGATGCAGTAATGGCGTATCGGACTATATCGTATAAGTATTATCAATCACTATGATCAAAGTGAATCACACACTGCAGCCTCAGATCACCTACACTTCATTTATGTCTACTGGAGGATCTGCTGTGTTCTGAGCGTGGTGCTTAGTATATGAAAAAAATGCTCAAATGTTTAGGCTGTGTGGTAAATATGGAGTGAGATTTTCTACTGTGTTCACGGTTTATGGCGGGTGTTGTGTTCCCTCTGTGGGGTGTTCCTGGTATACAGTGGGGTGTTCCTGATGCAGTGGTTAGTGTGTGGCAGAAGATCCCAAGAAAAGACAATTTGTGAACCAGTGACAGGGTCATCACTACCGACGTCCCTCGCCACTGGTCTCTGCACAGACTACCCTCACCGCCAGTCTCTGCACCGACTACCCTAGCTGCCGGTCTCTGCACCGACTACCCTAGCTACCGGTCTCTGCACCGACTACCCTCGTGCGACCCTTGTCGACTGTCTCTGCTCCGGCGACCCTCGCCGCCGGTGTCTGCATCGGCGACAGTTCTAGCATGAAATGCCCTTAGATTTCAGTTCGAGCGGCAGTGATGAGAAGCTGTAGTGAGGAATGGATGGGTGACAGTGAGGAGCGGAGGAGTTAGAGAGGATACTTTACATTTTTTACATCTTGCAATTACTATCTGGATAGTAAAAAGGGGCAGTAAATTTGAGGAGAAAATCTTCTGCAAGTAGAATTTCCCGGTAAAATCCGTGTGAACAAGAAAATTCCAATTCTTCCTGATCTGCTCTTATCTAAGTTGTGCATGGAGTGATCAGTGTGTAGGCGCTATTGGTGCCACGCGGAGCTCGCCTCCACAGTGCGAACCGGACGCTGCCGAAAGTCTGTGACATCAGTACTGGCGAGTTTCCTCTATTTTTCATCTCGTAGAGCAAGTTATTTTGGAGCATTTATTGAATGGTCTCGGTCTCATGGTGCCATGCTGCTGCAAACTGCATTTATGGGCTTGTGTATAATTTAGGTGTCATGGCTGCCGGCTTCCTAGGACTTAGAAGAGGTTTTGTAATGGCTTAACTCAAATCTCTCAGCAATAGAAGTCTGCTGGACGGAGTAAAGAGATAGCCTGACCTGGCTGATAACAGCGAGCAATACATGGCATTAACCTTTGCTGAAATAGGCCTCCCAAGCCTTAGGCCCCTTTAACACATCAGGTTTTGGCCATCAGTCAAATTTAAAAAAAAAAAAACACGGATCCGGCGACTGATGATCCGTTTTTTTCTCATAGATTTGTTTTTGCGATGGATGGCCTCACGCTTCATCCGTCGTTTGCCAGATCAGTCGAAAATTGTTTGTCTGGCGGCCGGAGACAACGGACAAAGTATCGTTTTTTGTGTACGTCGAAAAAACGGACAGCGACGGATCCATCGCCGTCCATCGTTTGCTAGAATTGAAGTCTATGGCGCTGGATCTGTCAAATGACGCAATCCTGCGACGGATTCACTTATTTTTTTTTAACCTGGCATGCTCCTATCCAATTAGCCAGATCCACTAGTCAGATCCATCCAAAAAACCGATCCGTTGCATCAATTTTTCACAATCTGCAACGGATCCGTCAAGCCAATGGATTGTGACTGACGGCAAAAAACTGATGTGTGAAAGGGGCCTAAGATGGCTGATGGCAGAGAAGAATAGCTTGTATTCACCTGTCTGACAGCAGCGAGAAGCAATGATGGAGAGGCAGGGGCCCCATTAGATGGGCGAGGTAAAGTCGATCCGAGGTAGTCGATCCGGGGTAAAGTCTTAAATTGGTGGCGGCATCGGCTGAAGAGGGGACGCACAGGCTCTGAAGTGTAGCCTCTCACATTTTATTTTCAATGTTCACAAGCATCGCCTCCAGTATTTTACATGAGAGGCTCTGAAGGCATTGACTATTGATCTGCATGTAAATGGCTCATTACCTCTTATCACGGGGCCACGGCTGGTAGGACAGGCTGCAGATCTGCACAGTACCGCTCCTCCTGTCCTGTATATATACACTGCACAGTACCACTCCTCCTGTCCTGTATATATTCACTGCACAGTACCGCTCCTCCTGTCCTGTATATATACACTGCACAGTACCACTCCTCCTGTCCTGTATATATACACTGCACAGTACCACTCCTCCTGTCCTGTATATATTCACTGCACAGTACCGCTCCTCCTGTCCTGTATATATACACTGCACAGTACCGCTCCTCCTGTCCTGTATATATACACTGCACAGTACCACTCATCCTGTCCTGTATATATACACTGCACAGTACCACTCCTCCTGTCCTGTATATATTTACTGCACAGTACCGCTCCTCCTGTCCTGTATATATACACTGCACAGTACCACTCCTCCTGTCCTGTATATATACACTGCACAGTACCGCTCCTCCTGTCCTGTATATATACACTGCACAGTACCACTCCTGTCCTGTATATATACACTGCACAGTACCACTCCTCCTGTCCTGTATATATACACTGCACAGTACCACTCCTCCTGTATATATACACTGCACAGTACCACTCCTCCTGTCCTGTATATATACACTGCACAGTACCGCTCCCTCTGTCCTGTATATATACCCTGCACAGTACCACTCCTCCTGTATATATATACTGCACAGTACCACTCCTCCTGTCCTGTATATATACACTGCACAGTACCACTTCCCCCGTCCTGTATATATACACTGCACAGCACCACTTCCCCCGTCCTGTATATATACACTGCACAGCACCACTTCCCCCGTCCTGTATATATACACTGCACAGTACCACTCCTCCTGTCCTGTATATATACACTGCACAGTACCACTCCTCCTGTCCTGTATATATACACTGCACAGTACCACTCCTCCTGTCCTGTATATATACACTGCACAGTACCACTCCTCCTGTATATATACACTGCACAGTACCACTCCTCCTGTCCTGTGTATATATACACTGCACAGTACCGCTCCCTCTGTCCTGTATATATACACTGCACAGTACCACTCCTCCTGTATATATACCCTGCACAGTACCACTCGTCCTGTATATATACACTGCACAGTACCACTCCTCCTGTCCTGTATATATACACTGCACAGTACCACTCCTCCTGTCCTGTATATATACACTGCACAGTACCACTCCTCCTGTCCTGTATATATACACTGCACAGTACCACTCCTCCTGTCCTGTATATATACACTGCACAGTATCACTCCTCCTGTATATATACACTGCACAGTACCACTCCTCCTGTCCTGTGTATATATACACTGCACAGTACCGCTCCCTCTGTCCTGTATATATACACTGCACAGTACCGCTCCCTCTGTCCTGTATATATACACTGCACAGTACCGCTCCCTCTGTCCTGTATATATACACTGCACAGTACCACTCCTCCTGTCCTGTATATATACACTGCACAGTACCACTCCTCCTGTATATATACACTGCACAGTACCGCTCCTCCTGTCCTGTATATATACACTGCACAGTACCACTCCTCCTGTCCTGTATACAGTGGCTTGTGAAAGTTTTTTTACCTTCTTGGCAGTTTTCATGTTTTGCAACCTCACAACCTGGAATGTTTTTTTTGTTTAATATACAGAGATTGCATTTTATGTAAAGAACATGCCGACATCTCTGAACATTAGGTTTTCTTTTTATTGTGATGCAAACGCCAAGTAGGACAAAATAACTAACTGAAAACTTCAGTGTGCATAACTATTCACCCCCTTTAAGTCAGTACTTTCTACAGCATCCTTTGGTGGCAATTTAAAGCTGCTGGTCCCTTTGGAGAAATCTGAGCTTTACACATCTTGCCACAGGGATTTTTGCCAAAATCTCAAGGCAAAACTGCACCAGCTCCTTCAAGGTTTCTTCTGGTGAACAGCAATCTTCAAGTCTGACCACATATTCTCCATTGGATTAAGGTCTCTGCTTGGACTCTTTCACTCCAAAACATTTACACGTTTCCCCTTAAACCACTCCAGTGTTGCTTTCGCAGTATGCTTTAGGTCATTGTCTTCTTGGTAGGTGAACATCCATCCTAGTCTTAAATCACTGACTGACATATAGGTTTTGCTCAAGAACATCCCGGTATTTCCCAGCATCCATCTTCATCTCAACTCGCACCATTTTCCCTGTCCCTGCTGCCGAAAAACATTCTCACAGTATGATCCTGCCACCACCATGTTTCACTGTGGTTAGGGTTTTCTTGGGGTTATGCTATGTCTGGCTTCAAAACAACACGTCTCTTTTATCTTAGTGGCCATAAAGTTCAAATTTGGTTTCATATGATCACTTTCTAGAAAATCTTTGGCGGGAGCTGAAATTCAGTGTTGCCCAGCGTCAGATCTGGAGAAGATCTGTATGGAGGAGGGGGCCAAAATCCCTTCTGCAGTGTGTGCAAACCTGGCCAAGAACTACAGGAAATGTATGACCTCTGTAATTGCATACAAAGGTTTCTGGACTAAATATTAAGTTATGTTTTTCTAATGTATTTACCGGTAATACTTATTTCATGCAATAAAATGCTAATTAATTCTGTAACAATCCTACAATGTGAGTTTCTGGATTTATTTTTAGATTCTGTCTCTCACAGGTGAAGTGTACCTACGATAAAAATTACAGACCTCTCCGTTCTTTGTAGGTGGGAAAACGTACAAAATCGTCAGTGCATGAAATAATTATTTTCCCCACTGTGTATATAATCTCCTGCAGGTCCGTAGTCACAATTGATTGCTGCTGATGGTGAAGGACAACCCTTGTGCGCCTTACGGAAGTTGTTATGAAGAGCAGCGCTGTGTGGTACACTTTTTTCCTTAAAGCTCCCTTCAGTCATTGCATGACAAGAACCAGGATAAGCGAAAGGACCGAGCCCGAAAGCTGACCGGCTTCCAGTTTCAAGTTTAAGCCGTTTGCTAGGAGTCAAAGCTGCTGCCGCTCGGGGCTCTAGACATTGATCATGGTTGATCTTTCCCAGGAGAGGTTGTCTCTGACTTGTGGTGTTCTACATTGACTTGGTCGATCTTTAGGTCGCTGGTGGTAGATGATTGAACAATGCACATAGGGTCGGCTGATCGTCTTTATTCTGGACAGTCAGTGAGGCTTTTAGATTCTGCCCAGTCAGCGAAGTTCATGGCGGGACATGAAGGTATTGGGTGTTAGAACATGGCAGCTGACAATGCTGCTTATCTACAGCTCTGGCAAAAAATTAAGAGACCACTGCAAAATGATCAGTTTGTCTGATTTTTCTCTTTATAGGTATATTTTTGAGTAAAATGTAAATTGTTCGTTTAGTCTATAAACTACAACATGTCTCTGAAGTTCCAAGCAATACATTACGTATTTTTTTCTGATAAAGAAAAATGGTCAAAATATGAAAACACACACACACACACACACACACACACACACACACACACACACACACACACACACACACACACACACACACACACACACACACACACTCATTGCTTTCAGACCTCAAATAATGCAAAAAAATCAAGTTCATAATCCTTCAGAAACAACAATACTAATTTTTAACCTCGAGTTCAGAAATCAATATTTTGTGGAATAACCATGATTGTTAATTCCAGCTTTGCGTCTTGGCATGCTTTCCACCAGCCTTTCACACTGCTTTTGGGTGACCTTATGCCAATCCTGGTACAATAATGTCAGCAGTTCTTCTTTGTTTGATGGCTTGTGACTATCCATCATCCTCTTGATTACATTCCTGAGGTTTTCAATGGGGTTCAGGTCTGGAGCTTGGGTGTCCATGACAGGGATTTGATGTGGTGGTCCTTCATCCACACCTTGATTGACCTTGCTGTGTGGCATGGCGCATTATCTTGCTGGAAAAAAAGTCCTCAGAGTTGGGGAACATTGCCTGAGCAATAGGAATCAACTGTTTTTCCAAGATAACCTTGTATGCGGCTTGATTCATAAGTCCTTCGTAAACAACAACCTGCCCAATTCCAGCCTTGCTGAAGCATCCCCATATCACCGATCCTCCACCAAATTTAACATTGGGAGAAAGACACACTGGCTTGTACGCCTCTTCAGGTCTACGTCTAACCATTAGACGGCCAGGTGTTGGGCAAAGCAGAAAATTAGACTAATCAGAGAAGATTACCTTCCTCCAGTCCTCTATGGTCCAACCCTTATGGTCTTTGGCAATCTTCAGCCTGGCTCTCCTTTGCTTCTCATTGATGAAATGCTTTTTTCTAGCTTTAAATGACTTGAGTCCTGCCTCTAGGTGTAAGACTTGTGGAACTCCTATGGTAAACCCGCAGGACCGTGACAACGAACCTCCCTAGGGTGATCTGGCCTGGTGAACCACCCCCTATACAGGGAGTGTTAGGGGCAGGCCCAGGGGAGACAATTGCTGCGGAAGCTGATACCCGGGGACAGGAGGTAGGAGACACAAGCGGAACACAGACTGGGAGACAAGAAGCAAAGAGCGGCGAACTAACAGAAAACAGACGAACATCCAAAGGCGGGTAATGGAGGAGGAACTCTAAGAAGGGACTGGAGAAACGAGAAGATAAAGGCGCAGGCTGGGACGAGCAGCACTAGGTGAGAACACAGTGCACAAGGAAGGGTGACCTAGAACGCAAGGCAGAGCGCTAGGCAGGTCAGACTGACTGATAGACAGGAGAGCACAGGGTAGGGTGGAGCCTGGATCAAGCGTGGAACACAATTGACAGGCACAGAACAGGAGGAGAGGCTACCTGATATAGGAAGTGTACTGCTGGACTTCCGGGTCAGGGACCTCCAGGATCATAGAGTGGAGGAACGGAGCGACCCAAGACCAGCCTGCGGAGGTGCGCGTGCGCTGATGGGGCTGGGAAGTGAGGTGTGCATGCATATCCAACGAGAATAAGGAGCTGGTCACGAAACAAAGTGAGGTGGTCGGGTGGCGTGCACACACTCCGGGAGCTTGCAGGGACTGGTAAGTATGCCAGGGGAAGATGCGACAGACGCGGCAGCAGGGACGGCAGACGTGACACTAGGAGCCTGTTACGAACTGTTCTTGCCATGTACTTCATCCCAGCTGCCATTTGCCATTCCTTTTGTAGGTCACTTGATGGCATCCTGCGGTTGCTGAATGACATTCGAATAAGATGACGGTCATCCTGGTCAGTGGAGAGTCGTTTTCGCCCTCTGCCGGTCTGTAGCTTTGTTGTCCCAATGTCTGCTGCTTGACCTTGTTGTAATGGACTGCCGTCTTAGAAATTTTAAGGATGAAGGCAACATGACGCTCACTGTGACCCTCTGCTAATAAAGCCAGATTTGAGCCCTTTTCCTCACTCAAGACTTTTCTTTTCAACTAGTTTGGCATGGCTAAAAGTTATTTTTTCATCCCTATTACTCTTGGGATATTCCTAGCACTTGTTTTGCCGTCCAGCTTGTCCTATTGCAGGAGGATTGTGAACACCACAGCAGGGTTTTTTTATACTTTCCTTAGTTAAATAAGATTTGTTTCAGGTGATCACCTAATCAGAAGCACATTAAGTAGAATGAGGAGTACTCTGGTTGGAATTCACCTGACACTGGAATGGAATGGCTGTCAGAGAAGCGGATTTTTATACAACTGGGCAGTGGACTCTTCATTTTTGCCAGAGCTGTGTATATATATCATTCTACATCTCACCTTCTTAATTTGCTTCCAGTATTTCATGACCTTTTGCCAAGGACAGCCAGGAAATTGTGTTTGGGACTCGGCCCCTTCCTCCGACGACTGAAGCATGTGCCCAGATCAATGCCCGCCTGTATGGGTTTTGGGCCATGTAAAGTCTGCTCATTCTCTGCTTCGGCCGCTTATTTCACATTGCGGACATGGTGGATGGACGTCGCACACCTCGCCGCTGTCATATTGTCGTTTTGGTCAGTCATAACCTCAAACCCGTACCACATCCGAGGATCGTCCATGGTTTCCCCCCCCCCCCCCCCCCAATAGACTCCAGTGATGGGCAGGCCTTCCCTCGGAGCTGCAGCTACAGGGGGACTCCTCTTCTGGCTGGTGGTGGAGGGCATTGCTTCGCTGTGGTGATTCTCGTTCTGATTTGCAGCCTGCGACGTGACAGAACTGCACCTTTCATAATCTGTTTGTGTGTATTCCATGGCGGGCTCCTGGGAGGGCTGGCGCACATTTCTATAAATTCATCGTCCTTGTGTTCAGTCAGGAGACGGGAGATGTTCTCTGTTCCCAATTCTGGAATCTGGAAATAACAGCAGTTGAAATGGCTTTTTTTCTTTTGTGCGAATTTCACGGTCAGTCAAGGAGTAGATTGAAAAGCCAGAATTACTGGAGACCTGTAGGTAGATGTGCATAAAGCGCCGGCTGCAATGCTCTGCAGCATTATCAAGGGTCGGGCAGTGGGGATCTGCACATCTACCTACAGGTCTCCAGTAATTCTGGCTTTTCAATCTACTCCTTGACTGACCGTGAAATTTGCACAAAAGAAAAAAGCCATTTCAACTGCTGTTATTTCCAGGTCATTTTATCATTAATTACTAATCCTGCAGATTGAGTATTCTTGCAACACATCGCTCCTAGCAGTGGAGTGAAAGCTGGGCACTTGCCAGGGTCCCTATCCTCAAGAGGAGCATTCGCTAGCATTGTAGCCTCGGCCCCCGCGTGTGCAGAGGCCCAGCCTGAGCTACCACTATTTATAACAGTTAAACTGTGGTAGAGCAGAGAGTTATGGTCTCCCTATTTTATAATGTGCAAACCACTTTAAGGCTTCCTTCACACATCCTGGTGCTGTCCATGTCTGTGTGTAACATGTGTGGCATCTGTGCTGAATCCGTGTTATATGTACTGGTGTCTGGGTAAGGCTACTTTCACATTTGCGTTTTAATCTGCAGCGTTTAATCCGCAAACACAAGGACCAGAAAAACGCAGAAAAGCGCGTATAAACGCAGCGGTTTTTAAGTGCATGCGTTTAACGCATGCGGCTGTAAAACGCTGGCTTTACATGCTTTTTTTATGCGTTTTTCATGCGTTTGCGTTTTTGGTGCGCATGGTGAAAAATTTTACAGGAGAAAAATCTAGATTACCAGAAGCAGCCAATGGGACTACAGAGGGCGTGTATTATGGGACATCTATATATAGACCCTAGGTCTGCTGAAATCTTCAGATTTTGCTACATTATCCTGTGTCATGATGGATCTTCACATGGATAGCTTTTACTTCAACCTGGATTTAAGCATCAAGCTTTTTCTTGCGTGTGCGTTTGCTTGGGAGCAACACCGAAACTGTGAAAGACCGAGAAGGACACGGCATAGGCGTTTTTGGCAACACCCCATTGTAGAACTGCGGGAGAGCCGTGGTGCATATCACACCCTGTATGTCGAGCTCAATGACAACCCGGACAAATTCCCGGAATATACCAGGATGTCGCAAGACTCTTTCCGTGATTTGCTTGCTCGTGTCCAAGGACTCATCCGGAGACAGGACACACAGCTCCGTAGAGCGATTCCACCAGAGGAACGTCTCCTGGTTACCTTAACCCCTTACTGACCTCGGACGGGATAGTACGTCCGAGGTCAGTTCCCCTGCTTTGATGCAGGGCTCCGCGGTGACCCCGCATCAAAGCCAAGACATGTCAGCTGTTTTGAACAGCTGACATGTGCCCGCAATAGCGGCGGGTGAAATCGCGATTCACCCGCCGCTATTAAATAGTTAAATGCCGCTGTCAAACGCAGACAGCGACATTTAACTACCGCATCCGGCCGGGCGGCCGGAAATGACGTAATCGCCGACCCCCGTCACATGATCGGAGGTCGGCGATGCTTTAGAATGGTAACCATAGAGGTCCTTGAGACCTCTATGGTTACTGATCTCCGGCAGCTGTGAGCGCCACCCTGTGGTCGGCGCTCACAGCACACCTGAATTTCTGCTACATAGCAGCGATCTGATGATCGCTGTTATGTAGCAGAGCCGATCGTGCTGTGCCTGCTTCTAGCCTCCCATGGAGGCTATTGAAGCATGGCAAAAGTTTAAAAAAAAAAGTTTAAAAAAAGTGAAAAAAATAAAAAAATATAAAAGTTTAAATCACCCCCCTTTCGCCCCAATCAAAATAAATCAATAAAAAAAAAATCCAACCTACACATATTTGGTATCGCCGCGTTCAGAATCGCCTGTTCTATCAATAAAAAAAAAGCATTAACCTGAAAGCTAAATGGCGTAATGAGAAAAAAATTCGAAACGCCAGAACTACGTTTTTTTGGTCGCCGCAACATTGCATTAAAATGCAATAACGGGCGATCAAAAGAATTTATCTGCACCAAAATGGTATCATTAAAAACGCCAGCTCGGCACGCAAAAAATAAGCCCTCACCTGACCCCAGATCACGAAAAATGGAGACGCTACGAGTATCGGAAAATGGGGCATTTTTTTTTTTTTTTGCAAAGTTTGGAATTTTTTTTCACCACTTAGGTGAAAAATAACCTAGTCATGTTAGGTGTCTATGAACTCAAAATGACCTGAAGAATCATAATGGCAGGTCAGTTTTAGCATTTAGTGAACCTAGCAAAAAAGCCAAACAAAAAACAAGTGTGGGACTGCACTTTTTTTGCAATTTCAACCCACTTGGAAATTTTTCCCATTTTCTAGTACACGACATGGTAAAACCAATGATGTTGTTCAAAAGTACAACTCGTCCCGCAAAAAATAAGCCCTCACATGGCCAAATTGACGGAAAAATAAAAAAGTTATGGCTCTGGGAAGGAGGGGAGTGAAAAACGAACACGGGAAAACGGAAAATCCCAAGGTCATGAAGGGGTAATAATTCTAAACAAATGCTAGTCATAATTATTGCTGGTCTGACATGTATTCTTTGCATATTTGTAAATTTTTTCTTTATTACAGATTTCTTGCAACTGGAGAGAGCTTGTCATCCCTACACTTCCAGTACCGCCTTTCAATTTCCACCCTGTCCGGAATAGTTTTTGACACCCGCCGGGCTTTGTGGAATGTTCTCCATGAAGAATTTCTTCCCGTACCCAACGAGGAAATGTGGATGGAAATAGCAGATAAATTCTGGACTGTGTGTGATTTCCCCTATTGTTTGGGTGCGGTGGATGGGAAGCACATCTGGATTATCAAACCAGCCAGAACGGGATCACAGTTCTTCAACTACAAAAAAATATTTTTCAGTAGTTCTCATGGCAATAGCCGATGCGGACTGTCGCTTCATTGCCGTGGACATTGGTTCTTTTGGCCGTGGCAACGATTCACACTTTTAAAAACTGTGATATGGGCCGACGTGTTTATGGCAAAAATTTTAATTTTCCACAGCCACGACCTCTCCCCAACACTCAAGGTCCACCGTTGCCATTTGTAATGGTTGGGGATGAGGCATTTCAGATGAGTGAAAATCTATTGAAGCCCTATTCAAGTCGGGACTTGAACTGCACAAAACGGATCTGTAACTACAGACTAACCAGGGCCCGCAGAACAGTAGAGTGCCTTTGGGATTATGGTGTCAAAATGGCGCATTCTAGCAACTGCCATAAATCTAAAAATGGAGACAGTGGATGAGGTGGTAAAAGCCTGTGTGGTTCTCCACAATTTCATTCTGGCTAAGGAGCGACCCACCATAGAACTTGATGAACAAGTTGCAAACCCTTTGCCTGATTACCAGCATCACCCGCTGCGGTCAACTGTTGAAGTTGGCCACATGTGGTACCAATTTGCTGCCTTTTTTGATTCAGACCTTGGACATGTGGAATGGCAGGACAATATGTAAATATGTGTAAAATGTCCTGTTGGCTTTGGGTGTCTAACAGTTATTTTCAAAATGTTGATAATGTTTGTTTTAATAAAATAATTCTGTTTTATTATCTCCACCATGTCTCCCATGTATTTGCTTACACACCACTAAGGGTTTTTGGGCTTGGCTGTTGACGTCATTGCGTTCTGACTCGGTTCACCAGTAGCTATTTGAGGCAGACTGTGTAGACGATGGCTGTTTGGTGCCGTCACATTCTCAGTATTTGTTCATTACTTAACATCAGTATATAAGCCAAAACCAGGAGTGGTTGTTAAATGCAGAGGTGGTGTTTATATTTTTATTTGACTTTTCCTCACATTGAACCACTCCAGGTTTTGGCATACCAATAGTGATGTTAAATACTGAGCAAATACTGTCAGTGTGACGGAAGCCTACACAACAGATCAATAGTCATCAAGTCAGGTGTCAGAAATAATGAATTCATGATGCACAAATAAATAGCTCATGAATTTATTATTTCTGACACAAGTCCTGTTGGGTATAGATATGCCTTGTATCACCTCCATCGTACCTTCACTTTGTGTTAAATAGATCTAATGTACAAAGAAGATATTATGGAGGTAATACAAGGCATTTATCTACTCTGCAGGTCTGATGTCATCACTAACGATTTTGTGAAGACACGACCAGTTGAGTATAGTTACAGCTGTGTATTGCCACCATTTTGTCTTCAGTCTGCGACAAAGTCAGAGTGGAAATACAAGTGTGTTTTTTTGGGGGGGCAACCTCTTTTCTCTATACCAAACACACACAAACCTTCTGTGTTGTACTAACTAACTACTGGAGCTAGGAGGTAGCCCAAAAAAAATGTGTTCGGCGCATTTTTGGATTTGGCGCACGGTGTGTGTTGCCGGCGGCGAAATACACAATTATCCAAACCTTATTGGGGGCAAAAAACAAGAATATTTATTTTAACAAAATAAAAAAAAAATAAAAAATTAACTGCGCCTGCTTGGGGTTGATTGACGAAATTGGGGGGTTTGGAGCAGTGAGGGCTGGCTAACTATCGACGACGCAGGGGTGACTACTGGGGTCGGGAAATTCGGGGATTGGGCTAGACACATGAGAGGGCAGAGATACACTAGAAGGTTGAGACAAACCAGACATTAGACACATTAGGAGGTAAGGGGGGAGGGATAGCTATTGTCTTTGTTTTTTTTATTGCCTTTCCCTTTTTTGGATTTGCTCTGCCGTCCGGGGAGCCTCGTTGGGCTACTTGGTATTGGCCTGGCCATGGTGGCCGACCTGTCACGGTCCGTCTGCCGTTGTTGTGGCATTCTTGTGGTGGTGGCGGGGAACGCCAGGGCAGGGTCCGGCAGCAGCATTCTTGTGGTGGTGGCGGGGAACGCCAGGGCAGGGTCCGGCAGCGGCGTTCCTGTGGTGGTGGCGGGTAACAGGCCTGGGTCCGGCAGCGGCATTCCTGTGGTGGTGGCGGGTAACAGGCCTGGGTCCGGCAGCGGCATTCCTGTGGTGGTGGCGGGTAACAGGCCTGGGTCCGGCAGCGGCATTCTTGTGGTGGCGGAACGACAGGCCAGGGTCTTGCGGCTGCAGCATGGTGGTGGCAGTGGAGGAGGTCCAAGCAGGAGCAGCAGTTGTCATGGTGGTGGCGGTGGGCTGTCCTACTGCACTCGGCATGGTGGTGGTGCTATAATAAGGTCCGGCAGTGTTTGGAATGGAGGTGGCCGTGCAGTGGTATGCTGCAGATGTCGGCATAGAGGTAAAGCGTGACAGTGTGGGCACTGGTGGAAATGCCCCAACTGTCTGCTGAAAATACCGACTCTGCTGCATAGCCTGCACGTAAGCAGCATTACAGGCCTGCATAACACTAATCTGGAGATCGGGAGTAAGGTGTTCCGACATGCCCTGTTCTATTTGATTAAAAAAATGATGTGCTGGCCTCTGGAGGTCGGCTTTCACTTGGGCAAGGGCTGTGGTAACCTCCTGGATACGTGTACTCATATGACTAATGGCAGTATCCAGTCGGTCACCCATCGCCTTGAGTCCCTCGTGGAAGACCGAGCTCAAGTGCAAAAACTAGGGCATGAGTGACCTGTCCGCGGCCCTCTGCCGGGAGGAGCCCAAAAAAAAAATGGGCAGAGGACTGGGGAAGGGGATCACCTGATGGACCAGCTTCCTGGTCTCCAGTTAGTGTGGCAGGCTCACTTGCTGCAGCGCTGGAGGATGGCTGGGACGGGTCCGTGGCTGACTGATGAAGGACCGCTCCAGAACCTGGGCCAACATTGGAGCTCCAAGTGCTGTGAAAAAAGATTAAAAAAAAATTAATACCAAACATTTACAAAACGGTAACTCCTGTGGAATATAAACATAGAGATTAAGGCTGAGGTCACATTAACAATATTTGGACTGCGTTTTACATCAGACTTTGCAAGCCAAAATCAGGAGTACTACAGTACGAAGAAAAGTATAATAAAACCATATACTCCACATCTGCATGTATCAATCACTCCTGGATTTGGATTCCAAATTCTGATGTAAAATATGAAGGGACGATGGAGGTGATACAAGGCATATCTACACTCACCAGGACATGTGTCAGAAATAATGAATTCATGAGCCTTCTCTTTGTGCATCATGAATTCATTATTTCTGACACCTGACTTGATGACTATAGATCTGTTGTGTAGGCTGCCGTCACACTATCAGTATTGCCTCAGTATTTTACAACAGTTTTGGAGCCAAGACCAGGAGTGGAAGTATGTCAGGACAAGTATAATAAAAACAGATGCTCCACTACTGCATTTATCTACCACTCCTGGGTTTCATTTACAAAAACTGATGCAAATTATGGACCCAATAATGGTAGTGTGACGGCAGCCATATGCATTTAAAAACTTTTTTTGTTTTCACCATAAATATACTTACGTTCTCTGGGCAAGGACCGGTCTCAAAAATGCAAGGATGCGGTGGTACTTGTATTTATGGATCCTTGCTCCTGAACCACTAGGAAGCCGGCTCTCTTGACGCAGGTCCTTGTTGAAGCGGTCCTTCATCGATCGCCAATGTGTTTTGACTTTTGACACTGTTGACAAAACAAAACATAATAGTTAGGACAATGGTCTTTTGACCGTGGTCACACAGGTGCTGAGAAAAATTAATGACTTTCTATCATACACAGTTGTGTGAGCATGGCCAAGGTCTTGGCTGCATCACACTGCATTGCGATACTTACCAAATGCAGATCGGACCCGAGTCGGGGCATTGTCCCAGCCATCCCACAACGCTGTGGCCACCTCATTCCAAAGCCGCCGGATCGTCACGTTGTTGGAGTGCAGTGGATCCCGGGTGTCCCACAATGGGACTCGCTCATGGACCAGGGAGATTAGGTGCTCATTCTCTATGATGTCCTCATCCCGTTCTGGAACCTAAAAAAAAAAAAACAGAACATTAATGTTGGAGACATTAAGGAAGAAAGAAAACCGAAGCAGAGAAATGGCCTGAATATTATAAGTTAAAAAAAAAAATTAGTACAGAAGCAACAGGGAAAGATAGAGAAAAGTACAGAAATGAAGATTCAAGAATTGTAAAGTGAGGATACAATAAACAGTCTGACAGGTATACTTACACGCTGCCGCCGTGCCACCCGACCGTGACTCCGCTGCTCCTGCCCAGTCTCTGCCGCAGTAGAAGACGAGCTCTGAAAAAAGGAAAAATAATTTGTCATATGTGTAGATGTGACAGTGAATACTAACCAATCTGAGGAGGTGACTACTCACTTCTCTGACATTTTCCGCTTGTGCAGGCCCAGGCGTTTGATCCTCATCAGAAGAAGAAGAAGAAGACATTCTGATGCATGCAGAAAAAAAGAAATGGAAGATATTAGGACATGTAGAGACAGAAAATAGAAAATACAGGCATTGGCTTTGATATACTCACATTGTTGAAAATCTTGTTTCCTCCAAGGTGCTTTCCTCTGTGTGGTCTGCTTCCCAGTCTGCTGTGTAGTGACCTGGCAATGCCCACTCCCTCCCTTTATCACCTTGTATGTGGGGGGGCTAATTAGTGTCTGGACATGTTTTTCTCTGGTTCAACGCATGCGTTTACAAATGCAAGCAAACGCATGTGCATGTAAACGCATGCGTTTACATAGACAGCAATGCATTTTTTTGTCGCAAACCTTACGCAATGGACCGCATACGTTTCCAGGCGGCAAATTGACACCTTTAAAAATTACTACATGTTGCATTTCCGCGCCAAACCGCAGACGACAAAACGACGCATGCGTCGACAAACGCGGCAAAACGCAAACAAACAAAAACGCATGCGTCCCTAATGTTAAATATAGGAATACACAACGCATGCGGATATTTGCGGAAGAAATGCTGCGGACACAACCGCAAATGTAAAACCAGCCTAAAGCAGTACAGTTAGTGCTGTTCCCAGGTGCCGGGTGCTGAATGAAGCTCTCGTTGTCACCTGGTCTCCCTGCGATCAGTGAGATCATACGACGCTAATAAGACTTGTAGTCAGCACTCACTGGGCATAGCGCTAACTAAGTCTCATCATTGTCACCTGGTCTCCCTGTGATAAGCATGACCATGCATCTGTGCTGTGACTTGTAGTCTGCATTCATTCTCGTGCGTATTACATAAATAAATAAAACTGGGATCCCCATCAATTTTCCTTACCAGCTAAGGCGGGTTTCACACTTCCTGATATTTCCGGTACCGGAAAAACGTGCAGCACATGTGTGGCAACCGTGTGCCGCATCAGTACCACACGGACGGCCGCCGGGGAAGTAGCGCTACTGTAAGTGCTGTTCCCCGGCGGCTGGTGCTAAACATGGCTGTCATCCATTCTCCCCTGCTCGGCCGGCGAGTAGTGCGAGCAGGGGAGATGAATGAAAGAATGATACGCAGCGGTCACAAGCTCAGTAACTAGCGCTAACGTCACGGAGTCTGTGCTCACTGCCGGCATGAACTCCTGTGACCTCAGGACCGTGGCATGCAAGTGATGAGTAATGGTCACGGCAGTTCAAGCTCTGTCAGTGACCTCATCACTTGCATTCTCCCACGGTCCTGAGGTCACAGGAGTTCATGCCGGCAGTGAGCACAGACTCTGTGACCTTCACCATTAGTCATTGAGCTTGTGCCTGCTGCGTATCATTCATTCCCCAGTAGTTTATTGCTGGGCCGGTCACATTAGCACCACTCCCGGTTGTAAACTGTCCCCTAGATATGGATTACGGCATGGGACTGACTGTATACCGGACAGGTATGGGTATATATATTTTATTTATTTTTTACAGGAGATCGAGGGCTTTGCTTGGATTAGCAGACTAATAAGGGTGGGAAACTGTGTGGTGTGATTTCATTAAAATACTTTATTCTTACTGTGTGGTGTGTTAAATTACCCCTTTACTAACTATAGGATTAGTATAGGAGAGGTGTCTTATTGACACTTCTCCATTACTAAGCCGGGCTTAATGTTGGAAGGTGACATTAACCCCCCCATTACCTCACTTGGCACTGCTACACGGCAAGTGGGAAGAACCCAGCAAAGCTCCAGAATTGGCGCAACTAATAGATGCGCCTTTTCTGGGCTGCTGCGGGCTGCTGTTTTTAGGCTGGTGGGGGCCTATATTCATGGCCCCTTACCAGCCTGAGGATAGCAGCCCGCACCTGTGAGTTTTGCTGGGTTGGTTTAAAAACAGGGGGACCCCAGTTTTTTTCATTCATTCATTCTCCCTTGCTCGCCGGCACAGCAGAGGAGAATGGATGTAAGCGGCGTTCAGCACCAGCCGCCGGGGAACAGCAGCTTACAGTATTGCTACTTTCCCGGCGGCCGTCTGTGTACACGGAGGACAGTGTGCACTGTTATCCGTGTGCACGTGTGTGGCACATTTTTCAGCCCGTGTCCGGGTGAAAACTGACATGTCTGCGTATTTTGCACACGGACACACTGTCTGTGAAAACACGCTGACATGTGTATAGACCCATTCATTTGAATGGGTCTACGTGTCTGTGTCTCCGGTACGTGAGAAAACTGTCACCACACTTACCGGAGACACTGATGTGTGAAACCGGCCTAAGAGAAAGCCAACAGCTGGGGCTGGTGTCAATACACTGCGTTCCAAATTATTATGCAAATAATATTTCCTCATATTTTTTTTTTAATTCGTTTATTAATTGCAGGATAAATCATACACACATTTGCTTGTATTCATCAACATCCATTAATTACAGACAATTACCATTCTTAGCCATGTCTAAAGTATTACAGAAGTAATAAACAGTGCATGTTGATCATTAATGTCTTATTTTAAACCTTAACTACATTAACTTCTAATAAAACCTCTAAAACTAATATAGTGCCGCCTGGAGGAGAGTTCTAAATAAATTCCGCCCTGTGAGTAAATGTCTGCATAATCGTACACCCACTTCTTATGCATATACTGAGTTATTACAATCTATACAGTATGGCAGGAGGAGTTCCATCTTCCCCATATTTTCTCAAATTTGGTTGGACATCCTCTATTGTGATACAATGTCCGCTCATACGGAATAATTGAATTCACTAAGTCAACCCATGCTCTAAGAGAAGGACAAGAACCACGCATCCACCGCAGTGCCAACACCTTTCGCGCCATAAACAGCTTCTCCTTCAGAAAAATTCCCGTATAATGATCCCAGGCCTCCGCCTCCCATACTCCAAACAAACATACCAGTGGCTCAAGTGGAACAGGGATGTCAATAATGTCGTCACCTCTTTCCAATATTGAAAAACCGGACACTTCCAAATCATATGGATAAAATCTGCATCACTGGAGTGACACCTCAAGCAGTCTGATGAATGAAGACGACCCATTTTAAAGAGACGAGTCGGGGTCAAATAGGATTGATATATAATGTACAGTTGGGTCATCCTATTATTGATTGATGGGGAGACTTTAGTTGGAGATTCCAAGATTTCATCCCATTCTTCCAGTGTATCTGGAAGGAGCCTCCCCCATTTCCCCCTAATTGAGTCTATGGTAGATCCTTCGCCTATGGATAACAGATGGGTATATAAAGAGGAAATAAGTCCCTGAGGGCCCTGCGAATTAAGAATTCCTATTAACGGTAGAGTTGAAATAGCTCGACCTTTACCCATATTCCGTACATGTGATTGGAATGCTGATCTTAATTGTAAGTAGCGGAAAAATTGAGATTTCGGTATATTATAAGTATTTTGTAATTGTTCAAAGGAAACAAAATCCCCTGGTTATGTATATTACTCACTGTGAGGACACCATACGATATCCAAAATTCAGTGGACGGGTGGCCCAATAATCCCGGAAAATAACTATTATTCCATAGTGGCATTTCGGCTGCTATGTCAATAAATTTTGTTACTTTTTTAATTTGCCTCCATATTGATCGTGCCAACCGGAGCAAAGGTAACAAACGAGGAACAGCAATTCTCTCCATCTCCAAAAACCCCAGCGGGCAATCGATTCTAGCTAAATGCAGTATATGGCTTTCAGAGTTAGGAAGGGAGTTCCCGGGCATCCACTTATTCATCATTTTAGCCTGTCCGGCAAGATAATATAAATAGAAGTCCGGTAGGGCCGCCCCACCCCCCTGCTTGGGTCTCTGCAGAGTGGATAACTTAAGTTTAGGCCTAGCCTTCCCCCATATGAAAGATGTAGTAAGGGAGTTTAGGGTTGCAAAGAAAGATTTAGGTATTAAAACAGCACTATGTTGAAAACAGTAGCTCAATTTGGGGAGCAGTATCATTTTGATCAGGTTGATACGACCAGCCACAGAGAGCGGGAGCTTATCCCAGGTAGCAAATATAGATTTAACCATGTCCAGTAGTGGGTATATATTAAGATGTAAATCTAGGTGACTGCGCTGAGACATATGTATTCCCAGATATTTAAAATTGGAGACAATGGGCAGCAGCGAGAGGGTTTCAAGGCATGACATTGGGGCATGGGAGAGAGGCATCAGAGCAGACTTATCCCAATTTATATAGAGACCAGAAAATGTACTAAATTTATCAATCATCGTTATTACTTTTGGTAATGTATCTTCTGTTTGGTCCATAAACACCACCATATCATCGGCATAAAGACCAATAATGTCCACTCGATCCGCAATATGTATCCCTTTAATGTCTAGAGAGGACCTCATCCGTATTGCCAAGGCCTCTATCGCCAAGGCGAATAGAGCTGGGGAGAGAGGGCATCCTTGGTGAGTTCCCCTATGTAAAGAAAACGGTGCAGACATAGAGCCGTTCACCACCATACGTGCCCCAGGTTTCGCATATAGTGTACCTATCCCTCTCAGAAATTTATCCCCAAACCCATATTTCCGCAGACATGCAATTAAAAAGGACCACTCAAGGGAGTCAAAAGCCTTGGCTGCGTCCAGCGAAGCCAATGCCCACCTGTTATCCGGTTCTAGAGAACTATATTGAATGACCGATTGCACCCGCCTGATATTGATAGAAGTATTTTTCCCAGGCATAAAACCAGTTTGGTCCGGGTTTATGAGATCTAATATGATCGTATTCAATCTAGTAGCTAGAATTTTAGTAAAGATTTTGTAGTCCACATTCAACAAAGAAATTGGTCTATATGATCCACAATCTAGAGGATCCTTCCCTTCCTTCCTGAGCACGATAATGTTGGCATCATAAAACGTTTCAGGCACAGATTCCCCCTCCCATATTCCCTTGAGTGCCTTCAGTAGGGTAGGTGCTAATTTATCACGGTATTTCCTATAGAATTCAATGGGAAACCCATCAGGTCCCGGGGCCTTCCCAGTAGCCATGTCTGCTATAGCATGTTCTACCTCCTCCAGGGTAAATTCAGCCTCCATAAGGGCTTGTTGGGATGGGCTCAGCGAGGGGAACGTTATATCCGATAGATAATCTTAGCATTCATAAACATCAAAACCACTACTAGACTTGTACAACGAAGTATAGTAATCGTAAAAGCCCTGAAGTATTCCATCCGTAGAGGACACCAATGAGCCATCGGATACCCGGATCTGCAATATTGTGTTGGAGGCGTTATGTTGGCGCACTAAGAAGGCCAGGAGTGTGCTGGCCTGATTCCCCAGCTCAAAATAAGACTGACGAGTGAAAAATAATTTGCGTTTTGACTTAACATGCGTCTGCATGTTGGGTATATAGCCTCTGGGAAGTAAGCCGTTCAATTCTGTTACTGCTGGTCTGATTAGCTATATAAGTGGCCTCTGAGTCTTTTAATCTTTGCTCCATCTCATCGTCCTCCCTCGCCGTCACCCTCTTGATATAGGAAATAGTAGAAGACAAGCATCCTCGCAAGTATGCTTCAGGGTATCCCAAAATAAACCAAAGTTTTGGAGTTCCGAGTGTGTTAGAATAAAACCATTCAACTGATCGACCGTCCTATCACTAGAATCTATTAATTTTAATCAAAAGGGATTCAATTTCCAGGATCTATTATCGGATTGCCCATATTTAAGTTTAAGAATAATTGGACTATGGTCTGAGATCCCCCGATTACCATGTTCAATACTATCCACCCATAATGCCAAACCACCCGACCCAAATATAGTCTATTCGAGATAAAGACTGCTTAGTAGATGAGTGGCAGGTATACCCCCTGACCTCTGGATGACTTATTCTCCATAAGTCTAGCCAACCGCTACCATCCATAAATAGTGCCAATTGAGAGGGGGATTGAGGTAGAGTATTTCCTCATATTTTCCCTAAATTACCTATCTGAATTGCAGTCATTGTTATTTTCCAGTCATCTACTATTCTAGTATAATTGCAATGTTTTGGAACAAACTGCCTATGACAACAGTATCTTTTTAAAAAAAAACAACAAACACTCAAAATGCATGTTCCAAATTATTATGCACAGCAGAGTTTTCAACCTTTTTTATTTTGAACAAAAAAATGGTCAATTGTGAAGTTATAAGCATTATCAGCTTATTACAAAATGAAATCAAACCGTTTTCAAGTGAAAACTTTATTCTAGGTGATGTTACATTTGCACATAGGACCCCTTGTTCGAAAGAAGCTTCTGAACTCTCTCGTCCATTGAATTTGTCAGTTTTTGGATGGTTTTGCTTCAATTGTTTTGCATGTGGACAGAATACCCTCCCAGAGCTGTTGCTTAGATGTGAACTGCCTCCCGCCATCATAGACACTCCTTTTTATGATGATGATCAATGGGGTTGAGGTCAGGGGAAGATGGTGGCCACACCATAAGTTTGTCCTCTTTTATGCCCATAGCAGCCAGAGATGCAGATGTGTTTTTTTCAGCATGAGACGGTGCATTATCATACATGAAAATGATCTTGCTGCGGAAAGCACGGTTCTTCCTCTTGAACCATGGCAGGAAGTGTTGTTTTAGAAACTCCACATAGATTATGGAGTTCATCTTTACCCCTTCAGGGATCATAAAGGGGCCGACAATCTCTCTCCCCATGATTCCAGCCCAAAACATTACTCCACCTCCTCCTTGTTGGCGCCTTAGCCGTGTTTTCATGGGGTGTCCATCAACCAGCCATCCTCCACTCCATCCACCTGGACCATCAAGCGTTGCACGGCACTCATTGGTGAACAAAACAGTTTGGAAGTCAGTCTTCATGTATCGTTTGGCCCAGTGGAACCGTTTCTGCTTGTGTACAGTGGATAGAGGTGGTCGACAGGATGGCTTACGCACAGCTGCAAACCTCTGAAGGACCCTGCATCTTGTTGATCTGGGGACATTGGAGGCACCAGCAGCTTCAAAAACTTGTCTGCTGCTATGACAAGGCATTTTTGCAGCTGCTCTTTTAACCTTACGCATATGCCTGTTGGAAAGAGTCCTCAATTTTTCCTTATCAGCACGCACACATGTGTGCTGGGAATCAGCTACATACTTCTTGATTGTGCGATGATAATGATGAAGTGTCTTGGCAATGTTGATTGTAGTCATGCCTTGACCTAAATACTCCACAATTTGTTGCTTCTCAGCAGCCGACACATCCTTTTTCTTTCCCATTTTGGCAAAAAATGTAGGCTGCTTAATAATGTGGAACAGCCTTCTTAAGTAGTCTTGCCTTTATTTGGACACATCTGCCAAACTAATTTGCACAGGTATCTACAATTGCTTTCAGTGATATAAAGAACCCTGACACACATCACCATCAATGAGTTTAAATGACAAACAAAAAAATTCTAACCTTATCACTCCTAAACTCTTTGTGCATAATAATTTGTAACACAGTGTATTTTAGGAAGGGGCCAATAGTCATAAAGGTTCCCAGCCTGTTAACAGCTCATAGCTGTTTACTTAGCTTTTACTGGTTGGTGAAAAGGGGGGACCAAAAAAAAAGTCCTGGGATTCCCTCTAGATTTATTAACCTGCAAAGGCTAAACAGACAGCTGCGGGCTGATATTAATAGGCTGGGATGGGATAATGGATAATTGTCCCCCTCTCAGATTAAGAACATCATCCCTAAGCTACCCCAGAAATAATGCATCCATTAGATTCTGCAGCTTGGCCTCCTTTCTTCCCACTTTCCTGATGTGGTAGAAAGTGGGGTAATAGTTGTGGGGTTGATGTCAGCTGTTTTATGCTCGCAGACATCAGGGGCTATTAACGGAGAGATGTTCATCAGACACCCCCATTACTAACCCCAGAGTCAAATGTAATAAAGACACACAGAGTAAAGTTAAATGATAAATCACATTTATGGGACAAATCTCCCAATGAGAACAGTATTTATTTCAAAACTAAAAAACTCACAATTCAGCAAATTCTTCTACAGAACGAGATTCCAGACATATTCTAGGTTGTAAAGAGCTAAGATGGGTGACTTGTGGGATCTGCAGTGTTGGACGTCACTTTTCTGACATCAGAAGATTTTCCACCAGAAACCTCTTAAGGCCGAGTCCACTGTTGTGATCCGCTTTTTGGGCTCCCCTGGTGGTGGCTGGTGGTACTGGAGACTTGTGTGTGCTTTTCTGCCTCAGCTCACCTGCTTCCATCAGTTTTGGGAGTTCCCTATTTAGCCTTGCTCTCCAGTCACTTCCTTGCCGGTCATCATTGTAACCTGAGTCATTCAGTTGCATGTTCCTGCTACTAGTCTGCTGATCAGCTAAGTGGACTCTTGTCCTTTTGTTTTGTATTTTTTGTCCAGTTTACAGTTTTGTCATTTCCTGTTACTGGAAGCTCTTGTGGACTGAAATTGCCACTCCTGTGTGATGAGTTGACACAGGAGTCTTAAAGTAATTTCAGGATGGGTTTTTGAAAGGGTTTTTCAGCTGACCGTGAAGTCCTCTTTTGTATCCTTCCTCTATCTAGTAAGTGGACCTCGCTTTGCTAAATCTACCTTCATACTGTGTATGTCTTTTCCTCTGAACTCACCGTTAATATATGTGGGGGCTACTATCATCTTTGGGGAATTTCACTAGAGGTAAGCCAGGTCTGTTCCTTCCTCTTTCAGGCGTAGTTAGTTCTCCGGCTGGCGCATGGCATCTAGGCAGCCGTAGGAATGCTTCCTGGCTACTGTTAGTTGTGTGGTAGATTTAGGTCACGGTCAGCTTGAGTTTCCATCACCCGAGAGCTAGTCTGTTATTTTTGTGTTTCTGATGTTCCCATGCCATTGGGGAATCATGACAGTCCACGTAACATCGGAGCTTCTGTGATGTCACCTCCACAATCAGGCCTCCATTCATCTTGGGAGTTTTTGGAGAGTTTATTTTTAAATTTCCTCGCAGGAAGTCAGAATCACCTCCTGAACTGCTGTTCTTATGTGATCACCCCCCCCCCCCATAGATCTTCTGCTGGCGAATCCTCCAAAGGTTCTCAATAGGCTGAGGTCAGGGGAGGGTGGTGGCCGCGCCATGAATTTCCTCTTTTTATGTCCATAGCAGCAAGTGACTTTACCCCTTGGGTGAGAGAGGTAAAGAAGAAACCCAAGATTACTGTGGCTGAGCTCCAGAGATGCAGTAGGGAGATGGGAGAAAGTTGACTTTGTGGAACGATCACTGCAGCCCTCCACCAGTCGGGCCTTTATGGCAGAGTGGCCTGACAGAAGCCTCTCCTCAGTGCAAGACATATGACAGCCCACATATTTTGCTAAAAAAAAAAACACCTGAAGGACTCCCAGATTGAGAAAAGATTCTCTGGTCTGATGAGACAAAGACCTTTTTGAAGATAATTCTAAGCGGTATGTGTGGAGAAAAACAGGCACTGCTCATCACCTGTCAATACAATCCCAACAGTGAAACATGGTGGTGGCAGCATCATGCTATGGTGCTATGGGGGTGTTTTTCAGCTGCAGGGACAGGACGACTGGTTGTCACTGAAGGAAACATGAATGCGGCTAAGTACAGAGATATCCTGGATGAAAACCTCTTCCAGGGTGCTCTGGACCTCACACAGCTAAAATAACAAAGGAGTGGCTTCAGAACAACTCTGTCACCATTCATGACCGGCCAAGCCAGAGCCCTGACCTAAAATTGAGCATCTATGGAGAGACCTGAAAATGGCTGTCCACCAATGTTCACCACCCAACCTGACGGAACTGGAGAGGATCTGCAAGGAAAAATGGCAGAGGATCCCCGAATCCAGGTGTGAAAAACTTGCTGCATCATTCCCAAGAAGACTCAGACTCATGGCTGTACTAGCTCAAAAGGTGCTTCTCCTCAATACTGAGCAAAGGGTCTGAATACTTATGACTATGTGATATTTATAGGGAACCTGTCACCAAATGGAACCTCCAAAATGGAAGTTGAGCTAAGCCCCCGATGTAACCTGAAAGATGAGAAAAAGAGGTTAGATTATACTCACCCAGGGGCGGTCCCGCTGCGGTGGGTGTCGCGGTCCGGGGCCTCCCATCTAACGATCACGTCCTCTTCTTGTCTTCATGCTACAGCTCCGGCGCAGGTGTGCTTTGTCTGCCATGTTGAGGTCAGAGCAAAGTACTGCAGTGCGCAGGTGCCGGGAAAGGTCAGAGAGGCCCAGCACCTGCGCACTGCAGTACATTGCTCTGCCCTCAACAGGGAGGATAAAGTACGCCTGTGCCGGAGCCACCGCGTGAAGACAAGAAGAGGACATCATCCTATGAAGATGGGAGGCCCAGGACCAGACCGCAGAGGGGACCGCCCCTGGGTGAGTATGATCTAATCTCTTTTTCCAGGACGTCCCCCTGACAGCATGCTGGAGGACGTCCTCCTCCTCCTTGCTGGGACAGGAAACAACACGAGAGGTTAAAAGGTCCCACTCCGCCCCCTTTCCTTTAGTGTTTTTCCTGTCCCTGCATGGAGGGACACACGAGAGAAGCTTACCGGACCGGAGGGCTCAGGGGGATCGTGCGGCTGGTCCAATATCCTTCCCCCTCGTCGATAGCCCAGGGCACATACTTCCCGGGTGGGAGTCCCTGTGCCCAGAGACCAGTCGAGCGGACGCGCTCCTGGGTGAGCCGCTTCCTCCCAGGGGGAGGCTCTCGGCTCGGGCGCCAGGAAATTCAAGAGGCGCCGGCGCCAGGAAGGTGGAAAGGCGCATAGGTCCACATGCTCTCATACGAGCATGCAGGGATGGCAGAACCTCCCGGCTTCAGCGTGCGTTCCACTGCGTGGAACGCGGAAGTAAGTGTATATCGTCACTTCCGGTGACGTCAGCGGCGTCATTTCCGGCGGATTCGGCGGCAGAACATGCGTTCCACAGTGTGGAACGCTGAAGCGTCTATAAAAAGGCGCCAGATATGAAAATGGGCGTCCAGTATAGCTATCGATTCCGGCCCTCTAAAACGGGCACGTCACACAGGTGGTCAGTGACTTACGGCTACAGGTTCGGGCCATACACTCTGAGTTGTTAAACTGCTATGTGCTTGACGGCCTGCCCTCACCTGTGGTGCTGGGACTACCTTGACTCGCTCTGCACAATCCGGTAATTGATTGGCAGACACAGGAAGTGATAAAGTGGAGTACATACTGTGAAGGACACTGTTTGGTTACCCGGTTGGCAAGGTTGGATACCCAGTCCGTGCCCCATTACCTGTCAGACTTTAAGGATGTGTTTTCTGAGCAGGGGAGCCAAGATCTTCCCCCTCATCTTCCTTATGATTGTGCCATCAATCTTGTTCCTGGTGCCAAGCTGCCCAAGAGCAGACTCTATAACATCTCAGGTCCAGAAAGGCAGGCCATGAAGGACTATATTACAGAAAGTCTGGCTAAGGGTCATATCCAACCATCCTCTTCTCCCCTTGCTGCAGTGTTCTTTTTCGTCAAGAAGGATGGCGGGGTACGTCCTTGCCTGGATTTCCGTGAACTTAATGCGATCACTGTCCATGATCCGTATCAGCTACCTCTTATCCCTGACCTTCTTAATCAAATTGTTGAGGCAAAATGGTTCTCAAAGATGGACTTCACGGGGGATTACAACCTTATCCGCATTAAGGAAGGGGATGAGTGGAAGACTGCGTTCAAAACGCCAGAAGGACACTACGAGAATCTGGTGATGCCTTTTGGATGACGAACTCGCCCACCGTCTTCCAGCACTTTATTAATGACATCTTTAGTCACCTAGTAGGCAGGTTTATCTACCTGATGACATTCTTGTGTATTCACCTGACCTTGAGTCACACCAGCAACATGTCAGGCAAGTCATACACATACACTTTTCAGGTTTGACAATTTATTGTCACAAAGTATGTTCTCGGTTGAGGAGATCCCTTTCCTTGGATATGTATTATCTGCCACCGGTTTTCGCATGGATCCGGCGAAAGTCCGGGCTGTATTGGAATGGGATTGTCTTGAGGATTTGAAGGCCTTACAAAGGTTTTTGGGTTTTGCCAATTCCTACCGTAAATTCATAAAAAACTTATCTGTAGTAGCCAAACCGCTCACTGATATGACTATAAAGGGGACGGACTTCTCCAAGTGGTCCAGTCCTGCCAGGGAGGCATTTGATACATTAAAAAGGTGTTTTGCTTCTGCGACGATTCTTATTCATTCTGATGTCACTCAGCCTTTCATTGTGGAGGTGGGAATGGGGGCTGTATTGTTACAGGGTGCGTTTCCTGGTAAATGGCAACCATGTGCATACTTTTCTAAAAAAAAATCTTTCGTCAGCTGAGAGAAACTGATCTTGGTAATAGAGAACTCTAAGCTATCAAATGGGCATTTGAGGTGTGGCGTCAATTTTTTTGGAGGGAGCAGATCACCCAGTAATGGTGTTCTTACCATAAGAATCTGGTTTTCTTGGAATCGGCAAAACGTCTTACACCTCGTCAGGCAAGATGGGCATTATTCTTTACCAGGTTTAACTTCTATGTTACTTTTAGGCTGGGGAGTAAAAATGTTAAGGCAGATGCTCTGTCCCGTTGCTTTCTTGGGGGAGGCGATAAGTGCAAACCGGTACCTATTTGCCAGAAAGGGGTAGTGATGGCGTCTATATGCTCTAATCTTGAAAGAGAGGTTGCTGACGCTCAGGGAGACGCCCCTGCTAATTGTCCTCTTGGTAAACTGTTTGTACAATCATCAGTGAACATCATGATATGGTTCTGACTGGACATCCAGGTATTAAGGCCACTGCGGATCTACTTACTCAGCGTTTTTGGTGGCCAGGTGCTTATAAGGATGTTCAGGAGTGTGGCTACCTGCAATATCTGTGCGCATTCTAAGACCTCACATACTCTGCCGTCAGGGGCTCTCGTACCATTGGAGATTCCCAGCAGACCTTGGACTCATTTGTCGGTCGATGTTATTACGAATCTACCTGTGTCTGCAGGGAATACTGTAATCCTGGTGGTGGTGGACAGGTTCAGTATAATGTCTCATTTTATTGCTTTGCCTAACACCAAAACTCTGGTGCAAATCTTCGTCAGGGAAATAATAAGACTGCATGGGATTCCTACGGATATTGTTTCAGATCGGGGGGTGCAGTTTATCTCCAAATTCTGGATCCATTTGTCTTTTTCTTCGGCTTTTCACCCGCAGTCTTAGGGGCAGACTGAACGGGTTAATTAGAATTTAGAGACATATCTTAGATGTTTTGTGTCTGAGAATCAGGAGGACTGGGTTACTTACTTACCATTGGCTGAATTTGCAGTTAATTATCGCTGTCAGGAATCAACTGGTAAGTCCCCGTTTTTTGGGGCATATGGGTTCCATCCGTAGTTAAGTTCGTTCAATGGTGGTCGTCCTTCTGGTTTAGCGGAGGAGGAACGGTTCTCTTCTTATATTTCTACAATATGGCAGGGTGTGATTAATAATTTGCAAAAGATGGGTTCCAAATATGAGTGTGGCTGATCGGAGAAGTTTGGTGGGTCCGGACCTGTGTGTTGGTGACTTGCTATGGCTGTCCTCAAGGAACCTTAGGCTAAAGGTTCCATCTTGGAAATTGGTTTTCAGGTTTATTGGTATTATAAGATCCTAGCCGTCGTCAATCCTGTAGCATTCCGCCTTGCTCTGCCACCTACTTTTAAAAGCCACTATTTTTAACCGTTCACTTCTCAAGAAGTACGTGGCATCTGCCACCTTCTCCTGTTGTCGATGGTAATCTAGAGTTCCAGATAGCAAAGGTCTTAGACTCTCGTCTTGTTAGTTGGTCACTTCAATACATGGTACATTGGAAGGGGTACGGTCCTGAGGAGAGGATGTGGGTTCCAGCTTCCGACGTCCATATGACCAGACTGGTTCGGGCCTTTCATGTGGCCCATCCAGACAAACCAGGACCTGAGGTTCCGGAGTTACCGTGATAGAGCAGTACCATTAGACTGCGGCATCTTATTGCTCCTGCTCCACTGCTGAGAAGAAGCACTTCTCCAGTATATTGAATGTGTTTGTTTTCTTTCAGCAGGACAGGGGTTAATCAGCCATGTGGAAATTCCTGCATTCAGCTGTGCTTGGTTAGCCAGTCCTCTCTCCTATAAAAGCTAGGCCTTCTGGTCAAATCCTTGTCTGAGATAGCACTTGCTAGATAGACCTGGAGTAGTGAGGACCTGGTGTCTGGAGAGCTGGAGGAGTTTATTGTGCGACAGTTGCTTGGTTTGTACGCTTGGAAATTCTTCATCCTTACCTGCCTTATTTTCTTCCCCCGTTCTTCACACCCTGGTGAATACCTCTGTTACTTGTGAGAGTATATTTTGTGTGAGTGGAGTTTTCTTTTACCATTGTCTTGGTTCCCCTGTCTGTCGGGTTGGTGTACTGCGGTACACAGTAGTGCCTCTCTTCCCTGGGTGGGGGAAAGGGGACAGACGCAGGGCTGCAGCTAGGAGACAGGGCAAGGGCGGAGGCCCCGGCATCCTCGTATCCCGGGGAACAGGGCGAGTTAGGGCACCCCCTAGTGCTAGGGCCAGTAAAGGTGCCCCTGGTCCCAGTTTACTCGCCAGTCCAATCGTGACACTCTATATAATGAATTTCAAGTTTTGTATTGAAGAACTGAAATTTTACTTTTTGTTGATATAATTTTTTGAGATGCACTTGTATGTGAAGCCCCCTCAAAAGACAAAAGGGTTTTTCCTTCTACCTGGAGAAAACAAAGATTAATTCCCCATAGGAGACAAGCCTTCTTTACTATAGAACAGTTGACCTCAGGAGCTGTTACTATATGAACAGTTCACCTTTGGTGCTTTTTCAGCAGAGAATAGCAGTCATTTAAATGTGTAAAACTCTTGCTTCTTGGCATGCTTTTCACCAGCCTTTCACACTGCTTTTTGGGTGACCTTATGCCACTTCTGGTACAATAATGTCAGCAGTTCTTCTTAGTTTGATGGCTTGTGACTATCCATAATCCTCCTGATTACATTCCAGAGGTTTTCAGTGGGGTTAAGGTCTGGAGATTGGGCGGACATGACAGGGATGTGATGTGGTGGTCCTTCATCCACACCTTGATTGACCTACCTGTGTGGCATGGCGCATTGTCCTGCTGGAAAAACCAGTAGTGTTGGGGAACATAGCCTGAGCAGAAGGAATCAACTGTGTTTCCAGGATAACCTTGTATGCGGCTTGATTCATACGTCCTTCACAAAGAACAACCTGCCAAATTCCAGCCTTTCTGAAGCATCCCCGGTTCATCACCGATCCTCCACCGAATTTCACAGTTGGTGCAATGAAAACGGTAAAGAGACGGTTACCAAATCAACAAATTACCGTGCTGAAATTGCCCCCCTCCAGCTTATACACGAGTCACGATACAGAAAGGCGGCGGGGGAGGTGGGGCTTCGGAGCAGGTGGGTGTCAGGAGCCGGCGCACAGCATATTCACCTACCTGTGCACCCCTGGTGCTGGCACTGCCTCCCGTTCCGACCGCCGGCACCTGCCTACAGCTCTTCCTGTGCTCAGTGGTCACATGGTACTGCTCATTAAGGTTATGAATATGGGGATGCATCTCCACTCCCATAGGGGTGGAGCACATATTCATCACCTTAATGAGCGGTACCACGTGACCGCTGAGCACAGGAAGAGCTGCAGGCAGGTGTCGGTGGCCGGAACGAGATTCAGTGCCATTACCGAGGGCGCTCAGGTAGGAGAGTATGATCTTTTGTTCTGTTTTTAAATAGGAAACATGCACACAGGAATACGGAGGCATGCATATAGGGACGGAATGGGTGAAGCATGCATATAGGGACGGAATGGGTGAGGCATGCATATAGGGACGGAATGGGTGAGGCATGCATATAGGGACGGAATGGGTGAAGCATGCATATAGGGACGGAATGGGTAACACATGCATATAGGGACGGAATGGGTGACGCATTCATATAGGGACGGAATGGGTGACGCATGCATATAGGGACGGAATGGGTGACGCATGCATATAGGGACGGAATGGGTGAGGCATGCATATAGGGATGGAATGGGTGAGGCATGCATATAGGGACGGAATGGGTGAGGCATGCATATAGGGGCGGAATGGGTGAGGCATGCATATAGGGACGGAATGGGTGAGGCATGCATATAGGGATGGAATGGGTGAGGCATGCATATAGGGACGGAATGGGGGAGGCATGGAGACAGGGACAGAATGGGGGGAGGCATGCATACCGGGACAGAACGGGGGAGGCATGCAGACGGGGACAGAACGGGGGGAAGCACGCATATAGGGACGGAATGGGTGAAGCATGCATATAGGGACGGAATTGGAGAGGCATGGAGACAGGGACAGAATGGGGGGAGGCATGCATACCGGGACAGAACGGGGGAGGCATGCAGACAGGGACAGAACGGGGGGGGGAGGAATGCATATAGGGACGGAATGGGTGAAGCATGCAGACAGGGACAGAACGGTGGAGGCATGCAGACAGGGACAGAACGGGGGAGGCACGTAGACGGGGAGGCACGTAGATGGGGACAGAACGGGGGTGGCACGCAGATGGGGACAGAACGGGGGAGGCATGCAGACGGGGACAGAACGGGGGGAAGCACGCAGACTGGGGGGAGGCACGCAGACGGGGACACAATGGGGGGAGGCACGCAGATGGGGACAGAATGAGGGAGGCACGCAGATGGGGACAGAATGGGGGGAGGCACGCAGATGGGGCCAGAATGGGGGGAGGCACGCAGACTGGGACAGAATGGGGGGAGGCACGCAGACGGTGACAGAACGGGGGAGGCACACATAGAGGGACAGGGAATGGGGAGGCACGCATAACAGGACAGGGACGCGGGGACCGTGCATACCCGGCTTATACTCGGTAGTTGGCTGTAAGGTAAAATTCTCACCTTTACAAGTTGTGAGTATGCAGAACACATATAGTGAGTATGATGGGAGGGCTGCAGATGGCGCCGGACCCGCGAAGGATCTTCAGGAAGTACTACGGTAGATAGAATATTCAAGATGCCGACCGTTCCGCGCTCCTCCAAATTCAAGCAAGGGAACCACAGTTCAGAAGAGCTGCATGCTTTATTCAGGGCTATAAAACTACGCATTTCGTTGACACCCTGTCCACTTCCTCAGGTACATGGCCAATAGGGCTGGACATAGAAAAAATGGGCGTCAAACACCTGACCCCTGAACGCTGCAGTTCTTTTTAAAATACAATCATAAGTTTGTTGCATCTACTATATAATTGTCTAAGGGGTACTTCCGTCTGTCCTTCTGTCTGTCTGTCACGGATATTCATTGGTCGCGGCCTCTGTCTGTCATGGAATCCAAGTCGCTGATTGGTCGTGGCAAAACGCCCATGACCACTGCCACGACCAATCAGCGACGCGCACAGTCCGGAAGAAAATGGCCGCTCCTTACTCCCCGCACTCACTGCCCGGCGCCCGCATAAGCTGTCCGGTCACCACTCACACAGGGTTAATGCCGGCAGTAACGCACCGCGTTATGCCGCGGGTAACGCACTCCGTAACCGCTGCTATTAACCGTGTGTCCCCAATTTTTTACTATTGATGCTGCCTATGCGGCATCAATAGTAAAAAAAAATGTAATGTTAAAAAAAAAACAAAAAAAAACCTGCTATACTCACACGCCGTAGTTAGCCGAGCCGCTGGCGCCGGCCGCCATCTTCCGTTCCCGGCGATGTATTGCGAAATTACCCAGAAGACTTAGCGGTCTCGCGAGACCGCTAAGTCTTCTGGGTAATTTCGCAATGCATCCTGGGAAAGGAAGATGGCGGCCAGCGGCTCGGCAGTGCTTCTGTGTATCCCAAGCGTCGGTAACCGCTTCCTGGATTCAGGCGCCAACGGAAGGTGAGTATATAACTATTTTTTATTTTATTTTATTTATTTTTTTAACCGGGATATCATGCCCACATTGCTATATACGTGGGCTGCGCAATATACTACATGGGCTGGGCAATATACAACGTGGGCTGCGCAATATACTATATGGGCTGCGCAATATACTATATGGGCTGCGCAATATACAACGTGCGCTGCACAATATACAACGTAAGCTGTGCAATATACTACGTGACATAGCAATATACTACGTGGACTGCGCAATATACTACATGGGCTGGGCAATATACTACGTGGACTGCGCAATATACTACATGGGCTGGGCAATATCCTACGTGGGCTGCGCAGTATAATACGTAGGCTGTGCAATATACTATATGGGCTGCGCAATATACAACGTGGGCTGCGCAATATACAACGTATGCTGGGCAATATACTGCATGGGCTGTGCAATATACTACATGGGCTGGGCAATATACAACGTGGGCTGCGCAATGTACTGCGTGGGCTGCGCAATGTACTGCGTGGGCTGCGCAATGTACTGCGTGGGCTGCGCAATGTACTGCGTGGGCTGCGCAATGTACTGCGTGGGCTGCGCAATGTACTGCGTGGGCTGCGCAATGTAGTACTACGTGGGCTGTGCTATACACTACGCATACATATTCTAGAATGCCCGATGCGTTAGAATCGGGCCACCATCTAGTATCTATATAACAAAAATTAAACATTTATTGGCCTAAAAATTATATCACATTAAAATGTAAGATTTTTCTGCAAATAAAATTAAAAGGAAGGGAATTAGTCTGCCAGGATTCACAACCCCGTTTTTCCTGGTATTCTCTTGTCTTTGCTGCAGACCATCTTTGGATGTGAAGGGACCTCGGGGCACAGACCTCGGAGCTCTTCTGTTTATAGACCTGCGAAGCTTAGAGGAATAAAT
Organism: Ranitomeya variabilis; assembly: GCF_051348905.1. Lineage (NCBI taxonomy): Eukaryota > Metazoa > Chordata > Amphibia > Anura > Dendrobatidae > Ranitomeya > Ranitomeya variabilis. The sequence continues at coordinate 244,781,903 of NC_135235.1, forward strand.
ACCTAAACAAACAGCAATGTGTAGCAGTGTGACAAACAATGGAAGCGTATATCGGAATGAAATTCATTTATAGAAAATGTATTCAAAAAGATAAAAAGCTATTAATAAAAAAAAGGAAATGTGAATAAATTAAATACATTTATGAATTTGTGAAAATGTGATAAAAGGATGAGTGAATACGTGAACCTCTACGTAACCTTTAATAAAAGAAAAATATATATGAATTAACATACACATTGTAAATCAATTTAGTTGAAGACCTTCTTTGTATGAAAACATTTTTTTAAAACTTTTTGTGAGTTTTGCTCTATTTATTATAAAAACATTCTAGAAACACTTCTGATAATTAATTCTGTGGTTTCAGGGTGTGGATTTCATAGATCCAGAAAACCTCCTTTCTGCTGAGACATTGCGTTCTATTGGAGCTCTCGGGTGGAATATGTTCGATGGGTGAGATGTTTATACACCCAGAATCTTGTTTATGGTACATATGCCGTGACAATCCCAGTGACCGCATTGTGTCTATGGGAGTTCAGCGGCTGGCTGGGTCTCCCCACATGTTGCTTGGGACAGGGGCACCCTATGACATATTCAGTGTCACAAGACATTGGAGGGTTTACCCCAGAGCTGAAGTTATCGGCAGGGTGTGTAATGGAGTTACAGCACACACATCCCCTCTTTCCACATTTGGTAATACGATTTTTAGGGTTGCTCATAAGGCTGCCCCCGGATTTACCAGGGTCCCGTAATCTGCCAGATGCTAGTACGGTCTTATAAGGCTGCCCCCGGATTTACCAGGGTCCCGTAATCTGCTAGGTGCTAGTACGGTGTTATAAGGCTGCCCCCGGGTTTACCAGGGTCCCATAATCTGCCAGGTGCTAGTACGGTCTTATAAGGCTGCCCCCGGATTTACCAGGGTCCCGTAATCTGCCAGGTGCTAGTACGGTCTTATAAGGCTGCCCCCGGATTTACCAGGGTCCCGTAATCTGCCAGGTGCTAGTACGGTCTTATAAGGCTGCCCCCGGATTTACCAGGGTCCCGTAATCTGCCAGGTGCTAGTACGGTCTTATAAGGCTGCCCCCGGATTTACCAGGGTCCCGTAATCTGCCAGGTGCTAGTACTGTCTTTTCTAAATACAAGAGAAGGGTATTTAGGTAAAGCTTTTTTTAATATAGGGTCGTTTACCAAAATATGCCAATTTTTTCTTAATATCTCCTGTATTTCTTTGTCTTGATGGTTAAAAGTGATAATAAAATTGAGACGATGTTCAAGAGTTTTGTCACTGCCTTTCTTGTTGGAACCAGATAAGAGGGAAATAAGGTCATTGTTCTCTTATACAATTTTAAAGGAATCCTGAACCAGATTTTTAGATTTTTGTTTTAAAAATCTGTTTGAGAATATCTGATTGTTCAATAAAATCAGATTCAATGGTGGTTTTTCCTGATTCTTTGAGATTGATTATGAGGGATAATGTTCAACCATTTCTTCTAGTGCCCACTGGTATAGTGGATATATTAACTGTTGGCATCAATTGCTTTAATAAGAATCTGTTTATTTTTAGTGAAAATAGTGATATCTAGAAAGTTGATTTACTCATCATTGATCTCGGAGTTAAGTGATACCCCAGTTATTGTTATTTAAAAATTGGATAAATACCTATGTCCAGTATAAGAAACAGGTCATCGATGAAACTTTTGAAAACCAGAACACCATTATTAAAAGCCCTTCATAAATAAAAACTTGTTCAAATCCCCCCATAAAAAAGTTTGCAAAAGTGGGCGCGACTTTCGAGCCCATTGCTGTTCCCTGGGTCTGATGATAGGTCCTTTTTAAAAAAAAATTAAAATAATAATTTTTCAATATGAAGGATAAAGTTTCTAGAATAAAGGATTTGTGTGCAGGAGACAGCCGATTATCAGCGGAGAGATAATTTTGATGCATAATAATCCAATTTCTAATTCAATATTAGAATATAAAGCAGTTACATCCATACTTACAAAAATAGACCATTTCAAATCCCTAATTAAAGTTATTAAATGGCTGGAGTCCCGTAAATAACTGCTTAACTTTTTTACATGCGGTTGAAGAATGATGTCCAAGTATTCCCTCCGATTGCAGGGGAGGGATCCGATGCCAGATATTATCGTCTTCCTGGAGGGCTCAATGGGTTTTTATGGATCTTCAGCAAATGATAAACGAATGGCATCGACGGACTCTGAAATGTAAAAAAAAGTATTTTCCTTATCATCGAGAATCTTTTCTGTGAAACCTTGTGTGATGAGTTTCTTCTAAGTGGGTAGAGGATCATGGAAGATCTCCTTATAATACTTGGCATCATTTACTATTCGCTGGGCTTCCCCAATATAGTCTCAGTAATTTTGGAAAACAATGCCCCCCCTTTGTCCGCTGCTCTGATGACAATATTCTTATTTCCCCTCAGATTATTTAGTGCAATGCTTTCTCTTTTTGTAATATGGGAGTCTCAATAACCAAGTCCTGTAGTGTACTTTCGGTTTCGATATGATGGCTTCTGCTTTCAAATGGGTAAACTTTTGACTTGGGCTACTTTCACACATCAGTTTTTTGCCGTCAGGCATAACAAAAACAAACAAAAAACTAAGGATCCGTCACAAATTGTGAAAAACTGAGGCGACGGATCCGTTCTTTCGCCGGATCCGACTAGCTGATCCAGCTAATTGGATCCTAGAGGGGGGAGAGAGACCTTAGAATGGAAAACACATGCTTACGGTTTTTTTTTAGTCATTGGACGGACCCGGTACCATAGACTTCCATTCTAGCAAACTGTGGATGGCGCCGGATCCATCGCTGTCCTTTTTTTCGACGTACAAAAAAAAGTTAGTAACAATTTTGAACAAAAAACAATTTTCGACGGATCTGGTGAAAAACGGATGAAACGTGAGCCCATCTGTCGCTAATACAAGTCTGAGAAAAAAAAAAAAAAAGGCAGCAACTTTTGCCGTATCCGTTTTTTTTCAAAATTTGCCGGATTGTGCCTGATGGCAAAAAACTGATGTGAGAAAGCAGCCTTCTTCTTAAATGAACAGACATCCATATCATTGCTGTCACTTTTGGCACGGTTTTCAGGTTAAATAAAAAGTGTCTCTTTTTAAAGTAATTTTTCTCATGAAGCACTGAAGGTCCAAAAAAATATCAAAGTCCTTAACTTTAAATGTAGGGCAAAAAGATCACCCTTTAGATGGAAGTATGATATCATCATTGTTTAGTGAGTGGGAGGATACATTGAATACATTTGTCCTTTTCTATGGGTTGATTTGTTCTTTTTCTCTGGTTCCTTTTATGTTTGTTTCCTCCTCGGAAGCATCTGTGGGACTTTTTTCTTTTCTCTACTTTGTTTAAGAATTGGTCTAAAGTTTCTTGTCCTGAGGCCATGGCTCGGGGTGTTGGTGGTGTTACCTGCTCCGGTATTAAAAAAACAAAATGTTGGGATTGGTTGATAATAAAGTTGGTTGATCTTTTATTAAAGGTTACGTAGAGGTTCTCGTATTCACTCATCCTTTTGTCACAATTCATACATGTATTTATTCAATAATTTATTCACATTTCCTTTTTTTTTATAATATCAGTTTTTTTATCAATAGCTTTTTATCTTTTTGTACACATTTTCTATAAATGAATTTCATTCCGATATACACTTCCATTGATTTTCACACTGCTAACATCGCTGTTTGTTTAGGTATTTATTCCTCTAAGCTTCGCGGGTCCATAAACAGAAGAGCTCAGAGGTCTGTGCCCCGAGGTCCCTTCACATCCAAAGATGGTCTGCAGCAAAGACAAGAGAATACCAGGAAAAGGGGTCTCAATCCTGACAACTATTTCCCTTCCTTTTAATTTTATTTGCAGAAAAATCTTACATTTTAATGTGATATAATTTTTAAGCCAATAAATGTTAAATTTTTGTTATATAGATATGCAACAAACTTATGATTGTATTTTAAATAGAACTGCAGCGTTCAGGGCGTCAGGTGTTTGACGCCCATTTTTTTCTATGTCCAGCCCACCCTATATATGTGAGTAATACCATGTGGTTAGTATTGGCCATGTACCTGAGGAAGTGGACAGGGCGTCAACGAAATGCGTAGTTTTATAGCCCTGAATAAAGCATGGAACTCTTCTTAACTGTGGTTCCCTTGCTTGAATTTGGAGGAGCACGGAATGGTCGGCATCTTGAATATCCTATCTAGTAGAGTGGATTTAAGACACTGTGGCTTGTACGCCTCTCCAGGTCTCCGTCTAACCATTAGACGACCAGGTGTTGGGCAAAGCAGAAAATTAGACTCATCAGAGAAGATTACTCCAGTCCTCTCTGGTCCCATCCTTATGGTCTTTGGCAGTCTTCAGCCTGGCTCTCCTTTCCTTCTCATTGATGAGAGGCTTTTTTTCTAGCTTTACATGATTTGAGTCCTGCCTCTAGGAGCCTGTTAGGAGCTGTTCTTGCCGTGCACTTCACCCCCGCTGCCATTTGCCATTCCTTTTGTAGGTCCCTTCATGTCGTCCTGTGGTTGCTGAGTGACATTCGAATAAGATGACTGTCATCCCGGCCAGTGGAGAGTCGTTTTCGCCCTCTGCCAGTCTGTAGCTTTGTTGTCCCCAATGTCTGATGCTTGACCTTGTTGTAATGGACTGCTTTATTAGAAATTTTAAGGATGGAGGCAACTTGATGCTCACTGTGTCCCTCTACTAGTAAAGCCAGAATTGAGCCCTTCTTTTCCTCACTCAAGACTTTTCTTTTCAACTCCTTTGACATGGTTAAGTTATTTTTTCATTCCTATTACTTTTGGGATATTCCTAGCACTTGTTTTGCCATCCAGCTTGTCCTATTGCAGGAGGATTGTGAACACCACAGCAGGGTTTTTATACTTTCCTTCGTTAAATAAGATTTGCTTCAGATGATCACCTAATCAGAAGCACATTAAGTAGAATGAGGTGAACTCTGGGTGGAATTCAACAGTCACTGGAATGGAATGGCTGTCAGACATAGAGAGAAGCGGATTTTTATACAACTGGGCAGTGGTCTCTTCATTTTTGCCAGAGCTGTATGCACATGCCACTTTTTAGTTATTTGATCCCATACATTTAATGTATGCCTGTTTTTCTCACTTCACCAGCTTAGACTTTATTGGTGATGCATCACATAAATCAGATAACAAAAATATTTACACACAGGTTGTAATGTAATAAAATGGGTAAAAAACCAAGGGGGTGATTACTTTCACAAGCCACTGTATGTTACAAACATTTAGTGCTTGGGCCTCACGTTAATCTGAAGGCCTTTCTGCAGGAGGATAAAGGATGTTTATGCGGCATGCTTTTCTGCTAATACCTGTAATGGGAAACCTTTTCCTCCTTCTTGGAGGATGGCACTTCTGGCTCTGTCTGCTCATCCTCACGCTCTCTTGATGTCCAGGGTGAGGGTTCCAGATGCTGCTCACTGGACTGGACACCTTGTGAAGACGTCCTGGTAATATCCAACTTGGTCTTGCAGTCTGGGAGCGGCTCACTTGCACAGATGCTGCAGAACATAATTCATTCTGGAGCACAAAGTCTCTGATTATTATCCCTGCCAGTTGTAAAGTTCTAGGGAAGTGACATGTCGGAACGTCGAAAGTCACAACCACTGGGGTCAGACTGGATGTTCTGATCTATTTATTTAGCAGTGAGGAGGTTAAATGGTGACTCCATGTTCCCGATAAAATGCACACAGCATCTTAAGGCCTGGAAATCTATAGATAAGATGGGGAAGCTGCTGAGATTGCACCACTCCAGAGCTCCACAATGGATCTTCTGTCCCAGCTATACAGGCCGATGTTGAGCGAGCAGAGCTCTGCAGCTCCTCATCAACGGTAGATTGGACAGGAGAACCCGGCCGGGGAGATAGAGGGCAAGATTTCTAATGTCGTTCTCTCACTCCGAGATTTTCACATTATATATAACCAAATGATCTGGATTAAAGGTGTAAAAGGAGAAAAAACAAAGATCCTGCTTAACAATCCTGCTTGATCCATGCTCCTAATGAGATCTGACTCTTGGAAAGCTACATGGGAAGCTGAGGAACCTCCTCATGGAGATGAATGCTGGGGGTGAGTACTTGTAGTCCAGGTACAGATGTAACTGCACCTATAGAAGTTGGACAAGGGGACATAAATTTTAGGGTACTGTATGTGAGGAGGAGTCTGATGATATCGCTTGTAGAATACCGTATGTAGGGAGGGGGGTCTGGTGCCGACATCACTTGTGGAATACCGTATGGAGGGAGGGTCTGGTTACGACGTCACTTGTAGAATACCGTATGTAGGGAGGGGGGTCTGGTGACGTTGCTTGTGGAATACCGTATGTAGTGAGGGGGTTGGTAACTGTCACTTGTAGAATACAGTATGTAGGGAGGGGGGGGTCTGGTGACGACGTCACTTGTGGAATACCGTACGTAGGGAGGGGGGGGGGTCTGGTGTCGGCGTCACTTGTAGAATATCGTATGTAGGGAGGGGGTCTGGTGACGACGTCACTTGTAGAATACCGTATGTAGGGAGGGGGGTCTGGTGACGACGTTGCTTGTAGAATACCGTATGTAGGGGGGGTCTGGTGACGTTGCTTGTGGGGAATACTGTATGTAGGGAGGGGGGGTCTGGTGACGACGTCGCTTGTAGAATACCGTATGTAGGGAGGGGGGGGGTCTGGTGACGACGTCACTTTTAGAATACCGTATGTAGGGAGGGGGCGTCTGGTTACGACGTCACTTGTAGAATACTGTATGTAGGAGGGGGGTCTGGTGACTACGTCACTTGTAGAATACCGTATGTAGGGAGGGGGGTCTGGTTACGACGTCACTTGTAGAATACCGTATGTAGTGAGGGGGGTCTGGTGAGGACATCTCTTGTGGAATACCGTATGTAGGGAGGGGGGTCTGATTACGACGTCACTTGTAGAATACCGTATGTAGGGAGGGGGGGTTTGGTGATAACTAGACTGTTCTGTCAGTGTCGCTTTGAGAAATGATCCCATCCGGATGCGACCGCCCATGTTCAGGTTTTGTCCTGCTCTCTGTGCCTTTCGTTCATTACCTCCCTTTTGGGGGTCTGGCTGATGGTATCTTTTTCTACCATTTCTATCCAGTCCAGTAGTAATTGGCCATGTCGTTCTTCCCGCGCTGCGGCTTTCGCCTGCCGTCCAGCTGCTCTGCAGATAATTAATACAACACAACGGCTTCAGAAATCATTGTTTCCGTAGATGAAAAGCCGCACTTTACAAAGTGTGAAATGTGCGCTCTGCTGCTCGGCTCCGTTTATTAACGAGCTATGAGCCATTATTGTGCACATGTGTCGGAAACAGTGATGACAGCCAGAGTCTTAGTCCAAAAGTCCTGACTGATGCTGAATGTCAAGGGATGGAGTGCTGCATGAAGGGTCACAAGCGTCACTGATTATAGGGAAATGTATGTACACTAGATGGAGGCCTGATGCTATCGCATCGGGAGGGCGGTAATATCACGATGGGGGCTGGCTTTGCAGCGTTGAGACTCTCTTCCCCCCCCATGTGCTCACCCACCTATCCTCTCTCTTTCCCCATGTGCTGACTTTTCCCGTCTGTGCTCTCTTCTTTGACCTGTCTACCCCATGTGCTATCCCACTTGTCTGCTGTCTCTCACCTGTAGACACGTTGCACATCTGCCGCCGGGATCAGCCGAATGATTCACTGCTCCTGCACGGAATTTACGCAGACTCCGTAAATCAGACCGCCACCATCTTTGTGCAGACAGATGGCAGCGGTCACATTAAAATGCGCATGCGCTCCTCCTGTACAAAGATGGTGGTCAGTGAATCATTCGGCTGATCCCAGCAGCGGTGTGTTCACGATGGTGTTCCGCTGGTCGTTCCGCGCAAGAGGCTGCATATGGCAACAGTGTGTGTGTTGCGTATGGCGTATACAGTGTTTGTGTGTGTGGTGTGACGGTGTTCCGCTGGTGGTACCGCACAAGAGGCTGGTATCACCATCAGTTTCCATATTGAGACACCCATCACTTGGGTGTCCCAATATGGAGGTGGGTGAACTTCCGCCGCTTGGAATTCTGGGATCCGGACACATCTGGACGCAACAGGTTGTGAAGACATTACAAGGCAAGTATATATTAAGATTACTTATGGCCTGAGTGTTGTGACAGGAAGTGTCCGCGTCGTATCCACCACTCCACAGCTAATTGGGCCACTTGCCCTCATTTTATTTTTTTTTTTACCAAAGTTAGCTAGGACTCGCACCAGGCGTGGGTGCGAAGAGTCAGGGTTGTACATCCGATGTGCACATACTGAAATGTGTTCTGGAGACAAACTAAAATGTTTGAATTGAGACTGGCTGGAGGCTGGCATGTGGAGGTTCAGGGGGCGGGTACGTGATGGCTTTGGAGGTGCAGGGGGCAGGTACGTGATGGCTGTGGAGGTGCAGGGGGCGGGTATGTGATGGCTGTGGAGGTGCAGGGGGCGGCTACGTGATGGCTGTGAAGGTGCAGGGGGTGGGTATGTGAAGGCTGTGGAGGTGCGGGGGCGGGTACGTGATGGCTCTGAAGGTGCAGGGGGCGGGTACGTGAAGGCTGTGGAGGTGCAGGGGGCGGGTACGTGAAGGCTGTGGAGGTGCAGGGGGCGGGTACGTGATGGCTGTGGAAGTGCAGGGGGCAGGTACATGAAGGCTGTGGAGGTGCAGGGGGCGGGTACGTGATGGCTATGGAGGTGCAGGGGGCGGGTATGTTATGGCTCTGAAGGTGCAGGGGGCGGGTACGTGAAGGCTGGAGGTGCAGGGGCGGGCACGTGATGGCTGTGGAGGTGCAGGGGGCGGCTACGTGATGGCTGTGGAGGTGCAGGGGGTGGGTACGTGAAGGCTGTGGAGGTGCGGGGGCGGGTACGTGATGGCTCTGAAGGTGCAGGGGGCGGGTACGTGAAGGCTGGAGGTGCAGGGGCGGGCACGTGATGGCTGTGGAGGTGCAGGGGGCGGGTACGTGATGTCTGTGGAGGTGCAGGGGGCGGGTACGTGATGGCTGTGGAGGTGTGGGGGCAGGTACGTGAAGGCTGTGGAGGTGCGGGGGGCGGGTACGTGATGGCTGTGGAGGTGCGGGGGGTGGGTACCTGATGGCTGTGAAGGTGCGGGGGGCGGGTACGTGATGGCTGTGGAGGGGTGGGTACGTGATGGCGGTGGAGGTGCAGGGGGCGGGTACGTGATGGCTCTGGAGGTGCAAGGGGCGGGTATGTGATGGCTCTGGAGGAGGCGGGAGCTCTGCTCGAGAGGAGTGTAGTATAAGGAGGAATGTGGGGTGAAGGGTGGGAGGTAAGATGGAAGGAGAGGTTTGCAGTGGGGTAATGGCAGATGTTATGGAGAGGGAAGAAATAATTGTGCATGCCCATGCATAAGTGGTGTAAATAGGAAGGATGGTGTAATTACCTGGTGGGCGCAGTGTGGGGCCCTTTCTGTCCTATTTCTGTCCTATTTCTGGCATACTTCTGCCTTGCATTTGACCCGGCTGCTGAGACCTAAGGAATGAAAGATTTCCTGCGGTAATGATGCCCAACAATTAGTAGGTGTGGACAAAAGGGAGGTGCGACCGCGAGACTGACCCCACAACCAAAGTATTGGGATAGACACTGTGAACTGAGTGACGCCAATCAATTAGCTTTTTACCACAGCAGGGAAGGAATGGACACCAGCCCAGCAGATACACAACCACATGGGTAAGTATGGCACGTCCCACCTGGAGGACATGCCATGACAAGTGCAGCTGACACCCCCACTGCATTTACTGTGCGCCAGCTCCATGAATCCATGCTCCCATGAAGAGACATTACTACAGGCCGCACATAATGCTGCACACGAGGGCTCTTTACATTCTATACCCAAAGGTTTCCCCTCACTGTCCCTTCTCGCTTCATGTTAACTTTTCACAATATTTCGGATAAGTGAGAGGCGGTGAAACACGAGGTTCTGCTGGGACATCACCTGCAGTTGTACTGCTCAGTTCCTACACAGGAGCTAGTGGACTAATAGTACTTGATTTCTATAGTGCTGACCTATTTGGCAGTGCTGTACACATCAGAGGGGCCACGTACAGACCGTATCTGACATCACTGAGTAGCACATAATTCATCAGGTACAGGAGGTATGGGGGTATGTGCACACGATCAGTGATGTTCAGGCTTTGACGCAGGTGAATTTCCGTATGAATTCCGCACCTGCGCTCACTGTCGTTTAATGCATTTTTGTATGCAGCATATAGATATGAGATGAATAGATAGATATGGGATGTTCGTGAGATGAATTCGTGCCTTGCATACTTGTATTAATAAATAATGTTAAAAATGATGTGGCCCCTCCTTTCTATTTTTGATAACTAGTCTGGGTAAAGCAGACAGCTATGGGCTTATATTACCAGGCTGGGAAGCTCCGTGGTTATTTGGACCTTCCTAGCCTAAAAATAGCAGACCACAGCTGCCCCAGAAATGGCGCATCCATTAGATGCACCAACTCTGGATTTTTGACCGGCTCTTCCTGATTTGCCCTGGTGCAGTGGCAAGTGGGGTGCAGTGGCAAGTGGGGTAATAGTTTATGGGGTTGATGTCAGCTGTGTAATGTTCGCATACATCAAGCCCAGGGATTAGTGATGGAGAGGCGTCTATTAGAGACCCTCATTACTGACCCAGTAATTTAAAAGATAACATACAAAAAAAAATTTATTTTAAAAAAACTCTTCCCCCATACCTCAATCACAAATTTATTAAAGCAACAACAAACCGTGAAGATTTGATGTAATCCAGCGAATCAGAAGCAGTCCAAAAATGTGAACCTGAAAGGCATAGACAGCGGTAAAGAAATAAAAACAAGACACATCCCTCATTCATCAATTGATTATGAAAATCTAAAACCCACAGCTCTGACGTAATTTATGGCGATCCCACGATGTCCAGCGATTCTGTACAGTAGCGTATGGAGTGTCCTAGTGATGTCTCACGAGCAATGGCGTCAGTAAATCAGTAATATCATCGCTCATGAGACATCACCAGGAGTGATCTATGGAGTGTCGTTCTCAGAAGGCTGCTCCATAGGGAGATGTACAGAATCGCTGGACGTCGTGCCATCGCCATTGATTACGTCAGAGCTGCGGGGATTATTTTTTAATAAATTGGTGAATGAGGGAGTGCGTCTCGCTTTTAGTTAATTATTTTTGTGTCTTTCATATTCCCATTTTTGGACTACTTCTGATTTGCTGGATTACGTTGGATCTTCACATTTGTTTTTTATGAAATTGATGAACTAGGTGTGTGTATTTTTTCTTTTTTTACCATATACTTTTTCTGTATGTGTGTTGTTTTCTTTTAATTACTGGGTTAGTAATGAGGGTCTCGGATAGACGCCTCTCTATTACGAACTTCTGGGCTTGAAGCCAGCGAACATTACACAGCTGACATCAACCCCATAAGCCATTACCCCAATTGCCACCGCACCTGGGCAGTCGGAAAGATCTGGGCATAATGGATGCACCATTGCTGGAGCAGCTGCGGGCTGATATTTCTGGGCCGGAAAGGAACCAAATTACAGCTTGCAGCAGTCTGCTTTACCTGGGCTGGCTATCAAAAATAGGGTGGACACCACTTGAATTTTTTTATTATTTATTATATACTAGCTATACTATTCCCCCTCACTTCTCTCATTCCCCCCTAACACTTGTCATTTTGACCTCACATCTGTCATTTTCCGATCACTCCACTATTTTCCCTCACTCCTCTCATTTTGCACTCACACCTTTTCATTTTCACCTCACACCCCTCATTTTCACCTCACACCTCTCATTTTCCCCTCAGTATATACATGTTTGTCATCTCCCTTATATATAGTATACACCTGTATGTCATCTCCTGTATATAGTGTATATACCTGTATGTCATCTCCCCTGTAAATAGTATATACCTGCTGTATGTCACCTCCTCCTGTATATTGTATATACCTATGTCATCTCCTGTATATACTATATACCTGTATGTAATCTCCTCTTATATATAGTATATACCTGTATATCATCTCCCCTGTATATAGTATATACCTGCTGTATGTCATCTCCTCCTCTATATACCTATGTGTCATCTCTTTTATATAGTATATACCTGTATGTCATCTCCTGTATATACGTGTCATCTGGTCCTGTATATAGTATATACCTGTAAGTCATCTGCTCCTGTATATAGTATATACCTGTCATCTGCTCCTGTATATAATATATACCTGTGTCATCTGCTCCTGTATATAGTATATACGTGTCATCTGCTCCTGTATATAGTATATACCTGTGTCATCTCCTCCTGTGTACAGTATGTACCTGTATGTCATCTCCTCCTGTATATAGTATATACGTGTCATCTGCTCCTGTATATAGTATGTGTGCCATCTCCTCCTGTATATAGAATATACGTGTCATCTCCTCTGCATATACACTGTGTTCCAAATTATTATGCACAAAGAGTTTAGGAGTGATAAGGTTAGAATTTTTTTGTTTGTCATTTAAACTCATTGATGGTGATGTGTGTCAGGGCTCTTTATATCACTGAAAGCAATTGCAGGTACCTGTGCAAATTAGTTTGGCAGGTGTGTCCAAATAAAGGCAAGACTACTTAAGAAGGCTGTTCCACATTATTAAGCAACCTACATTTTTTGCCAAAATGGGAAAGAAAAAGGATGTGTCGGCTGCTGAGAAGCAACAAATGGTGGAGTATTTAGGTCAAGGCATGACTACAATCAACATTGCCAAGACACTTCATCGTGATCATCGCACAATCAAGAAGTATGTAGCTGATTCCCAGCGCACACGTGTGCGTGCTGATAAGGAAAAATTGAGGACTCTGTCCAACAGGCAATTGTGTAAGGTTAAAAGAGCAGCTGCAAAAATGCCTTGTCATAGCAGCAGACAAGTTTTTGAAGCTGCTGGTGCCTCCAACGTCCCCAGAACAACAAGATGCAGGGTCCGTCAGAGGTTTGCAGCTGTGCGTAAGCCATCCTGTCGACCACCTCTATCCACTGTACACAAGCAGAAACGGTTCCACTGGGCCAAACGATACATGAAGACTGACTTCCAAACTGTTTTGTTCACCGATGAGTGCCGTGCAACGCTCGATGGTCCAGATGGAAAGTGCCGTGCAACGCTCGATGGTCCAGATGGATGGAGTGGAGGATGGCTGCTTGATGGACACCCCATGAAAACACGGCTAAGGCGCCAACAAGGAGGAGGTGGAGTAATGTTTTGGGCTGGAATCAAGGGGAGAGAGATTGTCGACCCCTTTATGATCCCTGAAGGGGTAAAGATGAACTCCATAATCTATGTGGAGTTTCTAAAACAACACTTCCTGCCATGGTTCAAGAGGAAGAACCGTGCTTTCCGCAGCAAGATCATTTTCATGCATGATAATGCACCGTCTCATGCTGAAAAAAACACGTCTGCATCTCTGGCTGCTATGGGCATAAAAGAGGACAAACGTATGGTGTGGCCACCATCTTCCCCTGACCTCAACCCCATTGAGAACCTCTGGAGCATCATCAAAAGGAGTGTCTATGATGGCGGGAGGACATTCACATCTAAGCAACAGCTCTGGGAGGGTATTCTGTCCACATGCAAAACAATTGAAGCAGAAACCATCCAAAAACTGACAAATTCAATGGACGAGAGAGTTCAGAAGCTTCTTTCGAACAAGGGGTCCTATGTGCAAATGTAACATCACCTAGAATAAAGTTTTCACTTGAAAACTGTTTGATTTCATTTTGTAATAAGCTGATAATGCTTATAACTTCACAATTGACCATTTTTTGGTTCAAAATAAAAAAAAAAGGTTGAAAACACTGCTGTGCATAATAATTTGGAACATGCATTTTGAGTCTTTATTTTTTTTTTAAAAGATACTGTTTTCATAGGCAGTTTGTTCCAAAACATTGCAATTATACGAGAATAGTAGATGACAGGAAAATAACAATGACTGCAATTCAGATAGGTAATTTAGAGAAAATATGAGGAAATATTATTTGCATAATAATTTGGAACACAGTGTAGTATATACCTGTCATCTCCTGTATATAGTATATATGTGTCATCTCCCCTGTATATAGTATGTACCTGTATGTCATCTCCTCCTGTATATACCTGTGATATCTCCTCCTGTATATAGTATATACGTGTCATCTGTACTGTATATAGTATATACCTGTCATCTCCCCTGTATATAGTATATACCTGTCATCTCCTGTATATAGTATATACCTGTCATCTCTACTGTATATAGTATATACGTGTGCCATCTCCCCTGTATATAGTATATACCTGTGTCATCTCCCCTGTATATAGTATGTACCTGTATGTCATCTCCCCTGTATATAGTATACACCAGTGTGTCATCTCCTCCTGTATATAGTATATACGTGTGTCATCTCCTCTTGTATATAGTATATACCTGTCATCTCCCCTGTATATAGTATGTACCTGTATGTCATCTCCCCTGTATATAGTATATACCAGTGTCATCTCCTCCTGTATATAGTGTGTACCTGTATGTCATCTCCTCCTGTATATAGTATGTACCTGTCATCTCCTCCTTTATATAGTATATACGTGTCATCTCCTCCTGTATATAGTATATACCTGTGTCATCTCCCCTGTATATAGTATGTACCTGTATGACATCCCCCTGTATATAGTATATACGTGTGTCATCTCCTCCTGTATATAGTATGTACCTGTATGTCATCTCCCCTGTATATAGTATACACCAGTGTCATCTCCTCCTGTATATAGTATATACCTGTATGTCATCTCCCCTGTATATAGTATATACCTGTGTCATCTCCTGTATTAGACCTCGTTCAAACGTTATTTGCTCAGTATTTTTACCTCAGTATTTGTAAGCTAAATTGGCAGCCTGATAAATCCCCAGCCAACAGGAAGCCCTCCCCCCTGGCAGTATATATTAGCGCACACATACACATAATAGACAGGTCATGTGACTGGCAGCTGCCGTATTTCCTATATGGTACAGTTGTTGCTCTTGTAGTTTGTCTGCTTATTAATCAGATTTTTATTTTTGAAGGATAATACCAGACTTATGTGTGTTTTAGGGCGAGTTTCATGTGTCAAGTTGTGTGTTGAGTTTTGTGTGGCGACATGCGTGTAGCAACTTTTTGTGTGTCGAGTTGCATGTGACAGGTTAGTGTAGCAAGTTGTGTGCAGCAAGTTTTGCGCATGGCGACTTTTGCGCGTGGCGAATTTTGTGTGTGGTGCGTTTTGAGTGTATGCAAGTTTTGTGGGAGGCAACTTTTGCATGTGTTGCAACTTTTGTGTATGTGGCAATTTTTCCGTGTGGCGAGTTTTCCATGAGGTGAGTTTTGCACGTGTGGCGAGTTTTGCGTGAGCCTAGTTTTGCATGTGGCGAGTTTTGAGCGGCGACTTTTGTGTTTCGACTTTTGTGGCGAGGTTGGTGTATGTGTGGTGAAATGTGTGCTGAGGGTGATATGTGTTCAAGCACGTGGTAGTGTGTGGTGCATTTTGTGTGTGTGTTCATATCCCCGTGTGTGGTGAGTATCCCATGTCGGGGCCCCACCTTAGCAACTGTACGGTATATACTCTTTGGCGCCATCGCTCTCACTCTTTAAGTCCCTCTTGTTCACATCTGGCAGCTGTCAATTTGCCTCCAACACTTTTCCTTTCACTTTTTCCCCATTATGTAGATAGGGGCAAAATTGTTTGGTGAATTGGAACGCGCGGGGTTAAAATTTTGCCTCACAACATAGCCTATGACGCTCTCGGGGTCCAGACATGTGACTGTGCAAAATTTTGTGGCTGTGCTGCGACGGTGCAGATGCCAATCCGGACACACACACACACACACACACACACACACACACACACACACACACACACACACACACACACACACACACACACACACACACACACACACACACACACACCTTGATATATTAGATATTTATATAAATGTTTTTGTGTCTTGCACTGTGTAAACGCACTTTACAGCTCCTGCACTTTTTTTTCACTGCGAATCTATTGCAATTCTAAACTCCATGCGGAAGACCGATCATTTCTGAAAGAGAAATCGACATGCTGCGGTTCAGAACCCCGCACCGCAGGTCAGGTTACGCAGCGTAAAAAACCAGTAGGCTTAAGATTTCTATTAATCCCATCCACTGTGCTTGTACTTGTACGACGCAGAGTTCTGGAAGCAGTGAAAACACGCTGTGTTTAGAACACTAGTAGTCCAGATGGTGGCACAAGAGGGAGCAAGAGCTTGTCATGTACAGTCTAGCCATCATTATAATGAATAGGACCTTCTCATAAGTGGAAGGTCGCCACTGTTGCCAGTCGTGAGTTCTGCTGTCTTTCAAGACTATGAATAAATCCAAATAAGATGGCAAAACCAGGAATAAGAAGCTTCCATTTTGTCCCATACACAAGAGTGATTCCACAGCTTTCACTGATCACCCACCTGCCTCCTCTTCCTCAGACAACAGCCAAACATTCCTGCTAGACAAGGAGGCAATTCCACAAAAGTAAAGATCAAGCCGCCAGAACCATGGTCCACATGGCAAGGAGTGATGACTTTCACCCCCATCCTCTCTTCTGTCAGTGGGATGACCCCTCCTATATGCAGGATATGTAGGTCCTATGAAGATGAATAAAATGACACCTTGATAGCTGCAATCTGATGTTTTATCCATGAAAAATATATCTACGTTTTTGTTATGTCCTATAAATGAGCTAAGATCTACAGGCGGGACATAGATCTCCCAAAGACTCCTCCTTCAGACCTTATTTTACATGAAGGTCATTACCCTTGTAACACACAGAAGAGCAGAACTGAACTCCTTACAAACACATTTGCTACAGCTCTGCTGTATCATATGCGCTCCTGTGAGATGGAAGCTGCACAGGTCAGTGATGATCATACATCAGGAGAGCGGCCATCACATCACACAGGCAACACCCCCTTTTATTATCTATGGAGGCACACTTTCCCGCAGATCTATGCCCCTTGAAAGCTCATTTACATATAACGAAAATGTATTTTTTTGTTTTGGAATAAAACGTTGGATTTTGGATATCAAGGTATAATTTTATTCAGCTTTCTATGACCTGCCGCCCATAAAGCTGGCTCAGGGGGGTTGATCCACCTGAAAGATTCCCTTTACAAAATCGTGCTGACAAGTTTTTTTAATGTCAAGTGCAGACATGGCCGCAACGGCGCTGTGGTACTGATTCCAGCTATACCTTTGGTGAAAAAAATCAGGTTTGTTTGTTTTTCTTTAATCTCCAATGGAAGTTGTCAATGAGATTTTGGTGCACAGGGGCTGGACTGTACACGGGGTCTTCTCTTCCAGTCTGTGATCCCCCGATCCTCCGCTGTTGTTCCTGATCAATCGGCCTGCTTTCGTTTTTCACAACCCTCCGCCTGCCTCCAGTCTGTTATTCACGGCTCCTCTATTTGCCTCTGGTCTGTTATTCCCAACCCCTTTACCTGCCTCAGGTCTGCTATTCCCAGCCCCTCTGCCTGCCTATGATTTGCTATTCCCAGCCCCTCCATTTGCCTCTGGTCTGTTATTCCAAACATCTCCGCCTGCCTCCAAGTCTGGTATTCCTGACCCCTGCCTCCGGTTTGCTATTCCCAAACCCTCCACTTGCCTCCCGGTTTTCTATTTCCGACCCCTCCACCTGCCTCAGGTCTGCTATTCCCGGCCCTTCCGCTTGCCTCAGGTCTGCTATTCCTGGCCCCTCTGCTTGCCTCAGGTCTGCTATTCCTGGCCCCTCCGCCTGCCTCAGGTCTGCTATTCCTGGCCCCTCCTCTTGCCTCAGGTCTGCTATTCCTGGCCCCTCCGCTTGCCTCCGGTCTGCTATTCCTGGCCCCTCCACTTTCCTCTGGTCTGCTATTCCTGGCCCCTCCTCTTGCCTCTGGTCTGCTATTCCTGGCCCCTCCGCTTGCCTCAGGTTTGCTATTCCTGGACCCTCTGCTTGCCTACAGTCTGCTATTCTCCAGCCCTTCTGCTTGTTTCAGGTCTGCTATTCCTGGCCCCTCCGCTTGCCTCGGGTCTGCTATTCCTGGACCCTCCTCTTGCCTCCAGTCTGCTATTCCTGGCCCCTCCACTTTCCTCTGGTCTGCTATTCCTGGCCCCTCCTCTTGCCTCTGGTCTGCTATTCCTGGCCCCTCCGCTTGCCTACAGTCTGCTATTCTCCAGCCCTTCTGCTTGTTTCAGGTCTGCTATTCCTGGACCCTCTGCTTGCCTACGGTCTGCTATTCTTCGGCCCTTCTGCTTGCCTCAGGTCTGCTATTCCTGGCCCCTCCTCTTGCCTCCGGTCTGCTATTCCTGGCCCCTCCGCTTGCCTCTGGTCTGCTATTCTTGGACCCTCCTCTTGCCTCCGGTCTGCTATTCCTACCCCTCCACTTGCCTCCGGTCTGCTATTCTCCGGCCCTTCTGCTTGTTTCAGGTCTGCTATTCCTGGCCCCTCCGCTTGCCTCAGGTCTGCTATTCCTGGCCCCTCCTCTTGCCTCCGGTCTGCTGTTCCTGGCCCCTCCGCTTGCCTCCGGTCTGCTATTCCTGGCCCCTCCGCTTGTTTCAGGTCTGCTATTCCTGGCCCCTCCGCTTGCCTCCCATCTGCTATTCTCCGGCCCTTCTGCTTGTTTCAGGTCTGCTATTCCTGGCCCCTCCTCTTGCCTCCGGTCTGCTATTCCTGGCCCCTCCGCTTGCCTCTGGTCTGCTATTCTTGGACCCTCCTCTTGCCTCCGGTCTGCTATTCCTACCCCTCCACTTGCCTCCGGTCTGCTATTCTCCGGCCCTTCTGCTTGTTTCAGGTCTGCTATTCCTGGCCCCTCCGCTTGCCTCAGGTCTGCTATTCCTGGCCCCTCCTCTTGCCTCCGGTCTGCTGTTCCTGGCCCCTCCGCTTGCCTCCGGTCTGCTATTCCTGGCCCCTCCGCTTGCCTCAGGTCTGCTATTCCTGGCCCCTCTGCTTGCCTCCGGTCTGCTATTCCTGGTTGACCACTTGCACCAGTGACCCCATTCCGTCACATTTCCTCCAGTCCCTTTCCCTGGCTGTCACCTCTCACCTAACAAAAATATTCAACCTTTCTCTCTCTCTTCTGGTATCTTTCCCTCCTCATTTAAGCATGCCATCATACATCCATTACTTAAAAAACCATCCCTCGACCAAATCTGTGCCGCTAATTATAGATCTGTCTCTAATCTTCCCTTCATCTCCAAACTCCTCGAATGCCTGGTCCACTCCCGTGTTATCCGCTATCTCTCAGCTAAGTCTCTTCTCGACCCTCTTCAATCTGGTTTCCGCTCCTTACACTCTACTGAAACTGCCCTCACTAAAGTCTCTAATAATCTACTAACAGCTAAATCTAATGGTCACTGCTCCATGCTGATTCTCTTGGATCTCTTCGCAGCATTCGACACTGTGGATCATCAGCTCCTCCTCACTATGCTCCGCTCCATCGGCCTCAAGGACACCGTTCTCTCCTGGTTCTCCTCCTATCTCTGACTGCTCCTTCACTGTATCTTTTGCTGGTTCCTCCTCCTCACATCTTCACCTTACTGTTGGGGTTCCTCAAGGATCAGTCCTAGGCCCCCTTCTCTTCTTTGTATACTGCCCCTATTGGACAAACAATCAGTAGATTTGATTTCCAGTACCATCTCTATGCTGATGACACCCAATTATACACTTCTTCTCCTGACAATCACGCCTGCCTTTCTAGAAAACACCAGTGATGGTCTTACCGCTGTCTCTAACATCACGTCCTCCCTCTATCTGAAACTGAACCTGTCAAAAACTGAACTCCTCTTGTTCTCTCCCTCTGCTAACCTGCCTTTGCCTGACATTGTGTTACGCCGCTTCCTTATACTTACCTGTCCGACCGGGGCGCTCCTGATGCTCCCTCCTGCTCTCCGTCTTCCGGCTTCTCCGGCGCTCGTCCCTTCGGCGGTCCGCGCATGCGCAGACACGCTCCTCTCGTCACTGGGGCTTCTGAGAGGTCGTGACCCGGCGGCTCCGCCTCCAATATGGCGGCGCTCGTCGGGTACTTCTTTCCAGTGCCTGCCCTGCTCAGACGCCTTTGCGTCTATTGCGTTCACTGGCTTTGTGCTAGCGTCACCTTAGGTTCCTAGGCTCCATTCCTTGCATCCTAACCTGTGACCTGTGACTCTGACTGTCTGTTTGCCGTTCCTGCCAGTCCTGTGTTCCTGACGTACCTTGCCAGCCCTGTGTTCCTGCCGTGTCCTGCCAGTCCTGTGTTCCTGCCGTGCCTTCCAGTCCGGTGCTCCTGCTGTATCTTGCCAGTCCTGTGTTCCTGCTGTACCTCCCAGTCCTGCGTGCCTGCCGTTCCTGCCAGTCTAGAGCCTCCTTGTTTCCATCTTACGTGTGCTTCCATTCTACCGGTCAGTACTTTGTCTTTGCTGCCTCCATCTGTCCAGTACCTCCGCCATTCTAGTCTCTTCAGTAGCTCCGTCTTTCCCCCGTCTTCCGTTGTCTCTTTGTTCTATTTTCAGTCGTCCCTTTGGCTCCGGCAGTTGCGGCTTCACCCTCCTTGGGCCTGTCCCCTAACTCTCCCTGTATAGGGGGAGGCATCATCTGGTTCACTCATCCTCGGGGGCTCTGAAGCCGTGACCCAGAGGGTCCACTTCCTTAGTCCTGATACATTGCCATCTCGGTGTGTGGTTCCACCATTACTCCCAAGCAACATGCCCGCTGCTTTGGGGTCATACTTGATTTCGAACTTTCATTCAGCTCCCACATCCGATCACTGGCTCGCTTTTATCTGCATCTCAAAAAAATTCCTAGAATTTGCAGTTTTCTTACTTTCGACTCTGCAAAAACTCTCACTGTTTCTCTTATTCATTCTCGCCTGGACTATTGTGACTCTCTACTAATCGGCCTCCCTCTTACCAAACTCTCCCCACTCCAATCTGTCCGGAATGCTGCTGCCAGGATTATATTCCTCACCAACCGTTACACCGATGCCTCTACCTTGTGCCAGTCATTACACTGGTTACCCATCCACTCCAGAATCCAGTACAAAACTATTACCCTCATCCACAAAGCACTCCATGGCTCAGCACCACCCTACATCTCTCTGGTCTCAGCCAACCACCCTACCCGTGCTCTCCGTTCTGCTAATGACCTGAGGTTAGCATCCTCAATAATCAGAACCTTCCACTCCCATCTCCAAGACTTTTCACGTGCTGCGCCGATTCTTTGGAATGCACTACCCAGGTTAATGCGATTAATACCCAATCCCCACAGTTTTAAGTGTGCCCTAAAAACGCTTTGGTTCAGACTGGCCTAGCGCCTCAACACATGAACCTAACTATCCCTGTGTGGCCCATTCAAAAAACCATAATCTGGTTCCTCACATCATGTTCTCATACACTTTATACAGTTAATAGCCCTCTGTGTCTGTACTGTTACATACTTAGGCTGATAACCGGTTCATGCAGCTTTACATGAACACCCGATCCTTACACTATGGCTGGTCCGAACAACGAAAGCAATTACCATCCACCTCTCGTGTCTCCCCCTTTTCCTCATAGATTGTAAGCTTGCGAGCAGCAGGGCCCTCACTCCTCTTGGTATCTGGCGAGCAGGGCCCTCGCTCCTCTTGGTATCTGGCGAGCAGGGCCCTCGCTCCTCTTGGTATCTGGCGAGCAGGGCCCTCGCTCCTCTTGGTATCTGGCGAGCAGGGCCCTCACTCCTCTTGGTATCTGGCGAGCAGGGCCCTCACTCCTCTTGGTATCTGGCGAGCAGGGCCCTCATTCCTCTTGGTATCTGGCGAGCAGGGCCCTCACTCCACTTGGTATCTGGCGAGCAGGGCCCTCATTCCTCTTGGTATCGGTTTTGAACTGTGATTATTGTTATGCTGTAATGTCTATTGTCTGTACAAATCCCCTCTGTAATGTAAAGCGCTGTGGAATATGTTGTCGCTATATAAATATTATTATATTATAAATCGCAGTATGGACCGGTGTTTCCCTTTCCTTCTGACTATGGTGCTGCACTTCTGCAGATGGACACCAGTGCTACTGGGCCCAGCATGAGGTAACTTTGCCTCGGCAGCAATACTGAAGTGTAGACTGTGAAGGGGATCCAGCCATCCGGTCCCTTCAGAGCAGCTCTTACAAGCTGTGGACCAGAGAGTTTGTAAGCAGTAGACTGCAGCGGGGGCAGCTACATTAATAAAATAACAATCTTGTCTGTTACTAAGAATGGAGGGTTGTAAAGCGGCACAAAGTGCAGTGTTTTCACCAGCACTTAACTCTCCCTGTTTTTTTTTCTGGGATTTTAAGGGGTTTGTCAATTGTGTAGCCCTTATAAATTTTTCTTCACTCCCAAGCCTCGAGGAGCTCATCTTCGTACCTGGCCAGTGCAGGCTGTTTGGTGACAAGGGGGGCAATCATGTCAGCATTACACTATAGTCCAAATTATTATGCAAATTGGATTTAAGTGTCATAAAGATTTAATTGTTTTGTTTTTCAAATAAACTCGTGGATGGTTTTCTCAGGGCTCAATGGATCACTGAAATCAATCTTAAACACAGGTAATAATTAGTTTTCCAGGTGATTGTAATTAAAGGAAAACTACTTAAAAGTGATGTTCCACATTATTAAGCAGGCCACAGGTTTCAAGCAATATGGGAAAGAAAAAGGATCTCTCTGCTGCTGAAAAGCATTATAGATCAAAGCCTTGGACAAGGGATGAAAACATTAGATATTTCACGATAACTTGAGTGATCATCATACTGTGAAGATTTGTGACTGAAAGAGAGCACAGACAGAGTTTATGCAGATAAAGGCATAATGAGGAAGGTTTCTGCCAGACAAATTCATTGGATTAAGAGAGCAGCTGCTAAAATACCATTACAAAGCAGCAAACAGTTATTTGAAGCTGCTTTTGCCTCTGGAGTCCCTCGAACCTGAAGGTGTAGGATCCTTCAAAGGCTTGTTGAGGTGCATAAACCTACTATTCGACCACCCCTAAACAGTGTTCACAAGCAGAAACGGTTGCAGTGGGCCCAGACCTTCATGAAGTCTAATTTTCAAACTGTCATCTTGTTTACTGATGAGTGTTGAGCAACCCTGGGTGGTCCAGATGGATGGTCCAGATGGATGGAGTAGTGGATGGTTGGTGGATGGCCCCCATGTCCCAACAAGGCTGCGACGTCAGAAAGGAGGTGGAGGAGTCATGTTTTGGGCCAGAATCATGGGGAAACAGCTGGTAGGGCCCTTTAAGGTTCCTGAAGGTGTGAAAATGACCTCTGCAAAGTATATAGAGTTTCTGACTGACAACTTTCTTCCATGGTCTAAAAAGCAGAAACATGCCTTCAGGAGCAAAATCATCTTCATGCTGACAATGCACCATCTCATGCTGCAAATAACCCCTCTGAGTCATTGGCTGCTATGGGCATAAAAGGAGATAAACTCATGGTGTGGCCACCATCTTCCCCGACCTCAACCCTATAGAGAACCTTTGTAGGATCATCAAGCCAAAGATCTATGAGGGTGGGAGGCCGTTCACATCAAAACAGCAGCTCTGGAGGCAAAGATATACAAGCAGAAACTCTCCAAAAACTCACAAGTTCAATGGATGCAAGAATTGTGAAGGTGACATCACAGACGGGTCCTATGTAACATGTAACTTGGCCTGTTAGGAGGTTTTGGAGTTAGATAGCTTTTTTGTTCAGTGAATGTGACCTCCTAGTGCTGCAAATTCCACAAATGAGACTTTTCAGTTCTTTATATCAAATGTTTAGAAATTCTGCTGTGCCTAATAACTTGGAACAGTGCATTGTGTTTTTTTTTCATTTTGGAGATTATACTGTTAACATTGGGAGGTTTCTTCAGTAAAATTTGATGTATAATTTAACGGGTGATGACTTTTATTAGACTGACTGTCATTTGCACCGACAATTTAGTAAAATCTGAGAAAAATGTAATTTGCATAATAATTTGGAACATGGTGTATACAAGGCTTTAGGAGCTCATGCAGCAATCGCAGAATGATAGGACACTGCGAGTCTGGATATTTTATGGAGACCTGGCCTGAAGCAGCCGGAGCAGGGTGTCCCATCCATCTGCCGGGGAGCAGGGTGTCCCATCCATCTGCCGGGGAGCAGGTGCGGGATGAGGAGCACATTGCTTGAGATTGGAGCCGCACTCGGCTGCTGATTGAGATCTGTGTTCACTTACAAACGGATTTGCAAGCACAGTGAGCGGTTGAGTGGGATGATTGCGTTACGACCTGTAATAAGCTCCCTGCTCCCAGACACCGCTGTCCTTCTTCCTAAATCTTATTTCTACGGAGCAGATGGGGAGCGTCAGGGTCCATTTTGCAAGAGTAATTTTCATGATGGCCTCAGTTTCTGTTCTATTTTATTTTAACATGTATTTCTCAAATGACAGCAGGCTAACAGATCTGTTACTTGTGCGGCTGTGGGACCTCGGCACTGCTCGGGGCCGCACGGAGCTCAATCTGTAGAGTGGCTGCCGCACTGTAATCCTTGGGAAATGAGTGGGATAAACGCTGCCATTACACTGGAGCAAGCTTCTGCCAACTGTGACCCGCAGGGGAGGACACGGACAGAAGAGGCGAGAACGATAGATGCACCATTCTACCTGCTGGCCAGGAGGACTGGACAGCTGCACAATGAGATCTCTGCCCCGGGAGATCCTGTGCTTCTAACCGCAGTGCAGAGAGATTGTGGTGAAAACTCCAGTGAAAGCTGACCTTGAGCTAGGAGGTTTCCAGGTGCAATCTGACCACTCAGGTCTCTACTGTTGAGGTTGTCAGAGCGTCCCTGGTCTGTGGAGTTGACCCAGTGCACAAAGCAATAAAGAGAAGGCGCCATTTTATGTTGTGGAGTGAAGGACACATCATTTATTGGACATCTGCCCCGCATCGTCATCTCATTACAACAAGATCTGGAGAGAATTGTCACGTGACTCAAGTTGTCTCTATTCAGCTTTGAAAACACGCAGAGAATCACTGTGACGTAGTAAATTCAGCGCTTTCTTTGTACGAGCCTCAGACTAAAGACAGGACGGTCAATGGGTCCAAGAGACCCGCAAAGTTTTGAGGTAACATGGATTTACAGCAGGTGGATGGTGAGGGACAGAAGTGACAGCTAGCGGAACAATGACCCATCCCAGAGTATGGCGGCGTTCTCTCCTAAGGCTGGGACCCCTTCCGCTCTGTCATGCACTACTGCATCATGACTCCAACACATACAGTGACCATATGGTGGTAGCTACCATGTCTACACCACCACACTGCAGACATCGTTGTGACAGTGGAAGCCGTCACCGTCCTCCATAGCGACGTGTGTCCTACAGAAACCTTCACTTTTCTTTCACATCAAATACAGACTCCCTGGGCGAGTTCTCCTCCCCAGAAGTATATCACAGAATACAGAGGAGGGAGAGGGAGACGTCACTATCCTCCAATATCACAGATTACAGAGGAGGGAGAGGAGACGTCACGTCCTCCAATATCACAGATTACAGAGGAGGGAGAGGAGACGTCACCGTCCTCCAATATCACAGATTACAGAGAAGGGAGAGGAAATGTCACCGTCCTCCAATACCACAGATTACAGAGGAGGGAGAGGAGACGTCACTGTCACCAAGCTTTCAAGACTACTCAGGTCTCATCAGGCACTAGACTAATACAAAATCTGAAGAATCACATATTTATACACAACACAGCAAAGAAATAAAGCAATAGATAAGACTAGTGACGTGAAGTAGAACTATCATTATGGGAGAGGGATAAACAATTGTGTCCATAAATATTGGAACAGTTCATAGATAAGGAGTGTGAAAGTTTTATTGTCCTCTGGGGTCTGGTTCTGTGTTGTGATGCCTAAGGGTACCGTCACACATTGAAATTTTCATCGCTGCGACGGCACGATTCGTGACGGGACGTGAGCAGGAAGCAGACGGCAAGGGACCTGAAGGACACCGACGGGTGAGTATGTACGGTTTGTTTTTTTACGTTTACGCTTGTAACCAGGGTAAACATCGGGTTACTAAGCGCGGCCCTGCGCTTAGTTACCCGATGTTTACCCTGGTTACAAGCGAAGACATCGCTGGATCGCTGTCACACACAACGATCCAGCGATGTCAGCGGGTGATCAAGCGACGAAAGAAAGTTCCAAACGATCTGCTACGACGTACGATTCTCAGCAGGGTGTCTGATCGCAGTAGCGTGTCAGACACAGCGATATCGTAACGATATCGCTAGAACGTCACGAATCGTAACGTCGTAGCGATGGAAATTTCAATGTGTGACGGTACCCTAAAGGTCTGATGAGCAAATTCCTTACATTTATAATGAGTATGGACAAGATAAAGATCCCCAGCTCACATCAGGACTACAAGATCCCAGGTACTTTCAGCTGCATCACATTTAATGTGGTGTATTTAATTATTTGTACTAAAAGTCCAACTGGGGGATCTGTATGTAGGGGAGACCGGGAAAAAGCTTAAAGCTAGGATGAATTCTCATCGCCACACAATAAGAGAAAAATGAATGGATCTACCGGTGTCCAAACATTTTTGTATCCCTGATCACCGCACCATGGATATGAAATTACTTGTCAAAATGTAACATCAAATCTCAGAGAGACAGAAGAGTCTGGGAGTATAAACTCATGACAACCTCTGACACTCTCAGTGCAGGAATAAATGTGTCGCATGGATTTGTCTATTTACATCAATTAAGGATTTTTTTTTCCCGAGAATATGAATATCACCAAAACTTTTTCTCCACTCATGGTTCGTGGTTGGGTGAAGCCATTTATTGTAAAACTACTGTGTTTTCTCCTTTTAAATCATGACAACAACCCAAAACATCCAAATGACCCTGATCAAAAGTTCACATACCCTGGTGATTTTGACCTGATAACATGCACAGAAGTTTACACAAATGGGTTTTAATGGCTACTAAAGGTAACAACCTCACCTGTGACCTGTTTGCTTGTAAATCAGTGTGTGCATAAAAGCTGAGTGAGTTTCTGGGATTCAGACAGACTCTTGCATCTTTCATCCAGCCACTGACATTTCTGGATTGTGAGTGTCAGGAAGATATGAATTATGTTCCATTGTTTGAGGGATACAATTAGAGGTGGCCTACAACTCCTCCCATCATTGGTTTCTGTAGGACCAAATCCTTCCTGCAGCCCCTCTCCCTCTCTACGAATTTCCACTCCCTCAGGCAGATTGTCAGTGTGGAATCGAGTTTTATGGTTTGCTAGGACTAGCAGAGCTGAATGTGTTTTTCCCCCCAAAGATGCCTTTGTCTTATAAGCAAAATACTCAGTCAGATTCCATAAGACTTTTAGTACAAATAAATACACCACATTAGATGTGATGCAGCTGAAAGTACCTGGGATCTTGTAGTCCTGATGTGGGAACACTAAAATCCCACATCCTAGATATCACTGAATGAAATATTCCAGTTGTAAATCTAAATACATTACATAGTGGAATGTGTTAAGAACAATAAAACCTAAAAATGATCAACGTAAATCACAGCTAATATTCTAACGGAGGTCTGGAGTTGGAATGATGCTCAAAATCAAAGTGGAAAATGAAGTTAGTCTGATCCAACTTCAGTGGAAATGCCTCAAGACAAGAAAATGATGCTCAGTAGTGTGTGTGGCCTCCACGTGCCTGTATGACGTCCCTACAATGACTGGACATGCTCCTGATGAGGCGGCGGATGGTCTCCACCTGGACTAAAGCATCTGCCAACTCCTGGACAGTCTGTGGTGCAACTTGCGTTGGTGGATGGTGCGAGACATGATGTCCCAGATGTTTTCAATTGGATTCAGGTCTGGGGAACAGGCGGGCCAGTCCATAGCTTCAATGCCTTCATCCTGCAGGAACTGCAGACACTCTCCAGCCACATGAGGTCTGGCATTGTCCTGCATTAGGAGGAACCCAGGCCCAACCCGCACCAGCATATGGTCTCACAAGGGCTCTGAGGATCTCCTCTCTGTACTTAAGGGCAGTCAGGCTACCTCTGGCGAGCACATGTAGGGCTGTGCGGCCCTCCAAAAAAATGCCATCCCACACTGTTACTTACCCACTGCCAAAACCGGTCATGCTGAAGGATGTTGCAGGCAGCAGATCGCTCTCCACGTCATCTCCAGACTGTCACGTCTGTCACATGTGCTCAGTGTGAACCTGCTTTCATCTGTGAAGAGCACAGGGCACCAGTGGTGAATTTGCCAATCCTGGTATTCTGTGGGAAATGCCAAGCGTCCTGCACGGTGTTGGACTGTGAGCACAACCCCCATCTGTGGACATCGGCCACTCAGACCATCCACATGGAGTCAGTTTCTAACCATTTGTGCAATCACATGCACATTTGTGGCCTGCTGGAGGTCATTTTGCAGGGCTCTGGCAGTGCTCCTCCTGTTCCTCCTTGCACAAAGGCTGAGGTAGCGGTTCTGCTGCTGGGTTGTTGCCCTCCTACGCCCCCTCCATGTCTCCTGGTGTACTGGCCTGTCTCCTGGTAGCACCTGCAGCCTCTGGACACTACACTGACAGACACAGTAAACCTTGCCACAGCTCCCATTGATGTGCCATCCTGGATGAGCTCCACTACCTGAGCCACTTGTGTGGGTTGTAGAGTGTGTCTCATACTACTACGAGTTTGAAAGTACAACCAACATTCAAAAGTGACCAAAATATCAGCCAGAAAGCATTGGTACTGATGTGGTCTGTGGTCCCCACCTGCAGAACCACTCCTTTTATTGAGGGTGTCTTGATAATTGCCAATAATTTCCACCTGTTATCTATTCCATTTTCACAACAGCATGTGAAATTGATTGTCAAACAGTGTTGCTTCCTAAGTGGACAGTTTGATTTTCCAGAAGTTTGATTTACTTGGGAGTTATATACTGTTGTTTAAGTGCTCCCTTTATTTTTTTGAACCCGTGTAGTATATACAGACTGTGTGACTACAGAGAGGAGCTGTGGATATATAGTATATACAGAGCGTGTGACTACAGAGGAGCTGTGGATATATTGTATATACGGAGTGTGACTACAGAGGAGCTGTGGTATATAGTATATAAAGAGCGTGGAACTACAGAGGAGCTGTGGATATATAGTATATACAGTGACTACAGAGAGGAGCTGTGGATATATAGTATATACAGAGTGTGACTACAGAGGAGCTGTGGATATATAGTATATACAGAGTGTGACTACAGAGGAGCTGTGGATATATAGTATATACAGTGTGACTACAGAGGAGCTGTGGATATTTAGTATATACAGTGTGACTACAGAGGAGCTGTGGATATTTAGTATATACAGTGTGACTACACAGGAGCTGTGGATATATAGTATATACAGAGTGTGTGACCACAGAGGAGCTGTGGATATATAGTATATACAGAGCGTGTGACTACAGAGGAGCTGTGGATATATAGTATATACAGAGCGTGTGACTACAGAGGAGCTGTGGATATATATATATATATATATATATATATATATATATATATATATACTAGATGGTGGCCCGATTCTAACGCATCGGGTATTCTAGAATATGCATGTCCACGTAGTATATTGCCCAGTGACGTAGTATATTGCCCAGTGACGTAGTATACAGCAGAGCCACATAGTATATTGCACAGTGACGTAGTATACAGTGACTTAGTATATTGCGCAGCGACGTAGTATATTGCACAGCCACGTAGTATATTGCCCAGTGACGTAGTATATTGCCCAGCCACGTAGTATATTGCCCAGTGACGTAGTATATTGCCCAGTGACGTAGTATACAGCACAGAGCCACGTAGTATATTGCACAGCGACGTAGTATACAGCACAGAGCCACGTAGTATATTGCACAGCGACGTAGTATACAGCACAGAGCCATGTAGTATATTGCCCAGCCACGTATGTCACAGGTTAAAAAATAAACATATACTCGCCTTCCGAGTGGCCCCTTGTAGTTCTGTCGCCTGTGTTCGGTTCAGGCGGCAGCTTCCGGTCCGAGGGTGTGATGACGTCACAGTCACATGACTGTGACGTCATGGCAGGTCCTTCTCGCGCAGGGCCTGTGATGACGTCGCGGTCACATGACCGTGACGTCATGGCAGGTCCTTGTCGCACACCAACCTTAGCACCGGAACCTGCCGCTTGCATGGACCGGTCACCGGAGCGTCGGAAAGGCGGCGGAAGGTGAGTATATAATGATTTGTTATTTTTTTTTTAAATTATTTTTAACAGTAGATGTTTTTACTATTGAGGCTGCATAGGCAGCCTCAATAGTAAAAACTTGGTCACACAGGGTTAATAGCGGCGGTAACGGAGTGAGTAACCCGCGGCATAACGCCATCCGTTACCGCTGGCATTATCCCTGTGTGAGCCGTGACTGCGGAGAGTATGGAGCGGGCGCCAGGCAGTGACTGCAGGGGAGTAGGGAGGGACTAATTGGACTGTGCCGTCGCTGATTGGTCGTGGCACCCATTACAGGCAGCTGGCGAGACCAATCTGCGAATGAATATCCGTGACGGAAGTTGCCGACAGAAAGACGGAAGTACCCCTTAAACAATAATATATATATATATATATATATTAGATACAGAGCGTGTGACTATAGAGGAGCTGTGGATATATAGTATATACTGAGCGTGTGGCTACAGCAGAGCTGTGGATATAGTATATACAGATCATGTGACTACAGAAGAGCAGCTGTGGATATATAGTATATACTGAGCGTGTGACTACAGCAGAGCTGTGGATATATAGTATATACAGAGCATGTGACTACAGAGCAGCTGTGGATATATAGTATATACAGAGCGTGTGACTACAGAGGAGCTGTGGATATATAGTATATACAGAGCGTGTGACTACAGAGAGGAGCTGTGGATATATAGTATATACAGAGCGTGTGACTACAGAGGAGCTGTGGATATATAGTATATACAGAGCGTGTGACTACAGAGCAGCTGTGAATATATTGTGTATATACAGAGCGTGTGACTACAGAGGAGCTGTGGATATATAGTATATACAGAGAGGAGCCGTGTAATGTTCTTTTCTGAATGTTTGGTCCAGTGGACCGACAGTTGGGATCAGGAGAGAAAGATTTTGTCCTCTGTTGTGGGCTGGCTCATGCATTGTGGTTGTTCTTATGACCCTTCCTTTTTCCCTTTCTCATGCCTTGGTGGAGCTTGATAGACATTTGTCTTATTTTAACTCTGTTAACTATTTAACTATCAGAGTTGTATCGTTATCAAACTCCTTTCTTTTACAGGTGTGCGGTGGACAACAGAGTGACCCGTGTGGCCTGGCTGAACCGCAGCACCATTTTATACACCAGCAATGACAAGTGGTCCATAGACCCCCGGGTAGTACTTGTAGCGAACACCAAGAGCCAGTACATCATTGAGATTCAGAACGTGGGCATTTATGACGAGGGACCCTACACCTGCTCCGTACAGACAGACAATCACCCCAGAACCTCCCGTGTGCACCTCATTGTACAAGGTAAGTGTCAGTCCTAGCCGCCGGCCACTGATCAGTTTCGGTTTGGGCATTAGATGATTTTTCTCCTGAAAATTGCATTTTTTTGGGTGTAAGATGAGGTCTATAAGTGGAGGAACGACAGGTGAGGCCGGGAGGTGTTCAGACAGGTCTCATGTTGGCAAGAGAAATTATAGTATGAATCTGCCCATTGTGACCATTCATGAGGGAGCCTCAATGTTCTGGTTGTTCCATCATCAAATACTGCAGGCAGTGATCTGTGGTGTTGCCCCTTGTACCAGAGAAGAGCAGGGAGCGAATATTCCTACAGTACCGTGGCATGACTGCACTTATATAGCAGCCAGGTAGGGGAATAGGGCATGCTTTCTATACCGTCTGATGGTGGACTCCTAACTCCATGATGGCCAAGATTTCTTTCATGCTCGATGCTGTTTACAGGCATGAAATGCTTTATCTTCTCCAATGCAGTCTAAAACCACCTCGAAATATTCTGAGGGATGTAGTCTCATGACTTTTATGTGCCCTCTGAACATTGGCCGCAATCTGTGTGCTAAGGCCGCTTATGGATTATAACAGCGGCGAGAACAGAGCTCCCCACCATGGCACCAATGACACACTGAAGACCCCAGTCAGACACATCCAACCATTGGGCTACGGACGAATCCTCGTCACCAGCAGCTGAGGGTGGAAGTGTACATGGCCGTTATCCGTAAGATTGACACAAACAGGGTCCGGCTCTTGTCTGCTGGATTTGGGGAAATTCCACAGATACTAGAAGTCTGAAAATGATCCCCAGGATGAGAGCAGTGCCCACACTCTGTCTGATCCTCATCTGCAGGAATCTGCTCCTGATCTATACCTTTCACAGTTCCTTTGCCTGAAGTCACACTCCATACTGGCTGTGAATTAAGCAAGAGGGCGGAGGTGCTGGGAGTAGAGCTGGAGTGACAGAGGCTTCAGACGTACCATAGCTCTTCAGCCTCACTTCCATATCAAACAGGGATTTTTCATGCACTAGGGACAGACGGCCATGTAAAGGGATTGCTGGCTTTAATTTGAAACAGCTGCAGCGCATATAAATAATTTGAGGTGGGAAATCCTGCTGACAGGATAATTTAAGGATTATGCAGTGATTTTTATGTTGGTTATCAGTAAGTACACCAGCCTCACCAGGTCTAAAAGATCTATGCAATATTGTATCCTGACATTTGGTGACCGATCTGCTTGACAGTGTCCAAGATTATGTGACCTGGTCACAGGTCACACTGTTCCCTCCATCTGGTGCCGCCCTGCAAAAGTCCCATTGAGTTGCCACTTATTGGGGAGAAGTGGAACAGGTGCGATGATGCCATATTGTAGAGAACAATGTGAGAGGAGAGGTTTTCCCCAGCGACGGGGAGATTGTGGCGAGAGCTGAGCCATGTTCCCGCAGACACTCTGCTCTCAGTTCACAGGGAGGTTCTGATACATGACATTTCGAAAGGGCCATTAAGGGATAAAGTGTATTATTGATGAGGCCTTCAGGTTCTCGCAGTGTCGGTGCATTGTGCAGGCTCGAGGAGTCACTGGTATATGGATCCCTTCTGTGTGCGCTCACACCGGCCATCAATAGACTGCCAGGAACCATAACTCATGGGGAATGTCTGCCGGCCAAGGTGACACCGATGTCGGTAAGCTTCTCTGCTCCAGATAAGCAGAACCCAACCGATATTCTGATGTCTCTTCATACATTTCTAGGAGGAGTTAGAGGAATGGCAGAAAAAATGCTCCAATATTGCTATTTTATGGGAATGCAAACATGTCAGGGCAACGGAAGAGACCTCTACAAGGAGAAAAAGGCTCCAGCACCAGGCGTCTCTTCAGAAAACTGCCATCATGCTTAATTTTTCATTACCTTGGTCTTAGTGACATAAAACTAAAGTATGCAATGTATACGTTTCTCTGAAAATAAATGTACATTTTGTAATGGAGCAGTCTCTGAAAGCCAGACTGGGGCTCATGAGCGTCCTCCATGCGCCTGAGGTTTATCACCTACCGGAGGTGAAAGTTATTGGGCCCCTGATTATATGAATGAGAAAAACTGTGGGTGAAACCACCGAGAGCAAACCGGCTGTGAAGAAGTGGCTATCGGCTAGTCCAGCGGGGAAGGATGTAGGACACGCAGCTCTGCGCCCGCACACTTTACCAGATGAAAACCGGCCATCTTCCTGAAAGATTCCACCTAGCCGGGCTCCTCGGGGGTAGTAATAAATGACTAGAAACGCTGATCTGAAATGTTCTGATCCGATGAATGGATGTCCAGCCAATCAGACTATTCTTAGGATACAACATGTATTTGGACCACATGGATGTCGTCTCACTGGGCAGTTGCTGATCAGTACTCTCCTCTTCATCAGAATGGAAGGCTTAGGCGCCTAAGGGGCAGGGAAGAAGGGGACCATAAACTCTATAAGTTGTACATATCATACACACATTACATGTACTGTATGTACAATATCAGGTACTGAGGGGGAGAAATTCCACCCAATAAGTATGAGACTCTGGAAACTACCACACAAGGAAGTGACGAGCTCCAGTGCCATGAGTGGGAGGAGTTACAAACAAGCCCTTCCCCTGCGCAGCAGTATACATAGACGTCACATCATGTATAGATTAAGGTGGATAATAAAGAGAATTACCATACAGTATATAAAAAGTTTACACACCTGTCACGGATCCCTCTCCGTGCTGTCACTAATTCGTCACGTGACCGCTCTCCGCACGTGACTTGGGGTTGTGCCTGCAAGGGTTAATCTATCTCCTCACTCTGTCCAGCATTCAACATCTGTCCTATGCTGTAATGGGAGCATAAATCACACACCGACCCAGGCCACACCCGCTCATACACGCTGCCACCACTCACCGAATACACGGGCGATGAGTCCCGGAAATATTACTAATACTGTCTACCACTCATAAGGCTCACACACCTTAGGCTATGGATTCTTTAGAACATACAAGGTTCAACTGTTAAAGTTTTATGCTTTAATACAAAAAGGTTCAGTGCTTACAGTAAGGAAAATGTATAAAAATATGGTAATAAAGACATACAGCTATGCAAAACAATATAAATTAACAGGAGAAAACTCTCAGAAATAGCTAAGGCTATGTGCACACGTTGCGGATTAGCCTGTGGAATTTTTTGTGCGGATTCTGCATCTCTTGGCAGAAAAAGCAGGTGTAGATTTGATGCGTTTTTTATGCGGATTTGCTGCTGATTAAGTGCGGATTTCTTGCGTTTTTACCCCTGTGGATTTCTATAATGGAATGGATGCAAAAACGCTGTAGCTCCGCACAAAAGAAGTGACATGCTACTTCTTTTATTCCGCAGCGTTTCCACACAGAATTTTCCGCACCATTAGCACAGCATTTTTTTTTCATTGATTCACATTGTACTGTAAATCACTTGCGGATCTGCAGCATTTCTGCACGGTGAAAAAATGTTGCGGATCCGCAGGAAATCCGCAACGTGTGCACATAGCCTACCTTGTAGTCTGCTTCTGCTCCCTGAGGGTAGGATGAATATAGACTGGATCACATCCGCTTCCCAGGCTGCCCTCACATGTGAACAATTTTGAATGTAATACAAGCCAAATTTATAAAGTCACCCTGGAGGTCAGATTTCTAGACCAGCCCCACAAGTTGATATTCTAATTACTTGTTTTGATTGGACCATGGTCGCGCCCCCAATGATTATAATATTTTTTCTGAGATCCTTTGGGTAAAGCTTCCCACAGATAGTTACATAGATATTAAGGTTGAAGGAAGACTTTAAGTTCATCTAGTTCAACCCATAGCCTAACCTAACATGCCCTAACATGTTGATCCAGAGGAAGGCAAAAAAAAAACCATGTGGCAAAGAGTAAGCTCCACACTGGGGAAAAAAATTCCTTCCCGACTCCACATACGGCAATCAGACTAGTTCCCTGGATCAACGCCCTATCAAGGAATCTAGTGTATATACCCTGTAACATTATACTTTACCAGAAAGGTATCCAGTCCCCTCTTAAAGTTAAGTAACGTATCACTCATTGCAACATCATACGGCAGAGAGTTCCATAGTCTCACTGCTCTTACAGTAAAGGATCCGCGTCTGTTATTATGCTTAAACCTTCTTTCCTCCAGAGGATGCCCCCTTGTCCCTGTCTCAGGGCTATGATTAAAAAGATCATCAGAAAGGTCTTTGTACTGTCCCCTCGTATATTTATACATTAAAATAAGATCACCCCTTAGCCTTCGTTTTTCCAAATTAAATAGCCCCAAGTGTAATAACCTGTCTTGGTATTGCAGACCCCCCAGTCCTCTAATAACCTTGGTCGCTCTTCTCTGCACCTGCTCTAGTTCAGCTATGTCTTTCTTATACACCGGAGACCAGAACTGTGCACAGTATTCTAAGTGTGGTTGCACTAGTGACTTGTATAGAGGTAAAATTATGTTCTCCTCATGAGCATCTATGCCTCTTTTAATGCATCCCATTATTTTATTTGCCTTTGTAGCAGCTGCCTGACACTGGCCACTAAATGTGAGTTTGTCATCCACCCATACTCCCAGGTCTTTTTCATTGACTGTTTTGCCCAGAGTTTTAGAATTAAGCACATAGTTATACATCTTATTACTTCTACCCACGTACATGACCTTACATTTATCCCTATTAAAGCTCATTTTCCATTTATCAGCCCAAGCTTCTAGTTTACATAAATCATCCTGTAATATAAAATTGTCCTCCTCTGTATTGATTACCCTGCAGAGTTTAGTGTCATCTGCAAATATTGAAATTCTGCTCTGTATGCCCCCTACAAGATCATTAATAAATGTTAAAAAGAAGAGGGCCCAATACTGACCCCTGTGGTACCCCACTGCTAGCCGCGACCCAGTGCAAGTGTGCTCCATTAATAACCACCCTTTGTTTCCTATCCCTGAGCCAGCTCTTAACCCACTTACACATGTTTTCCCCTATCCCCTTTATTCTCATTTTATGTATCAACCTTTTGTGTGGCACCGAATTAAAAGCTTTTGAAAAGTCCATATACACTAGATCCACTGCGTTCCCTTAGTCCAGTCCGGAACTCTTCATAGAAATTGATCAGATTAGTCTGACAGGAACAGTCCCTAGTAAGCCTGTGCTGATACTGGGTCATGAGGTTATTCCTCTTCAGATACTCCAGTATGGCATCCCTTAGAAGGCCCTCCAGGATGAAGCTTACTGGCCTAAAATTACCGAGTTCAGTTTTTGTCCCCTTTTTGAATATTGGCAACACATTTGCTATACGCCAGTCCTGTGGTACAGACCCTGTTATTATGGAGTCTTTAAAGATTAAGAATAATGGTCTATCAATGACTGTACTTAGTTCCTGCAGTACTCGGGGGTGGATCCCATCCGGGCCCGGAGATTTGTCAATTTTAGTGATTTTTAGACGCCGCCGTACTTCCTGCTGGGTTAAGCAGATGACACTTAATGGGGAATTTTTGTTATCACTGATCATATTGTCTGCCATGGGATTTTCTTGTGTAAATACTGATGAAAAAAGTCATATAGCATATTGGCTTTTTCCTCATCCTCATCCACCATTTCACCCAGACTATTTTTAAGGGGGCCAACACTATCATTTTTTAGTTTCTTACTATTTATGTAGAATATTTTGGGATTATTTTTCCTCTCTCCGGCAATGAGTCTCTCTATCTCCATCTTTGCTGCCTTGATTTGCTTTTAACAGAATTTATTTAATTTTCTGTATTTAATGCCTCATCACTACCTACTTCCTTTAATTCTCTAAATGCTTTCTTTTTGTCATTTATTGCGCCCCTTACAGCTCTATTTAGCCATATTGGTTTCCTCCTATTTCAGGTATGTTTATTCCCATACGGTATATACTGTGCACAGGTCCTATCCAGGATGCTAATAAACGTCTCCCATTTTCTTTGTGTATTTTTATGTCTCAGGATATCATCCCAGTTAATTGCACTAAGATAATCTCTCATCCGTTGGAAATTTGCCCTCCTGAAGTTTAGTGTCCTTGTCACCCCCCTACTACACATCTTATTAAAGGAAACATGAAAACATATTATTTTGTGATCACTATTTCCCAAGTGACCCTCAACCCTTATATTTGCAGTCTGGCCTGTTGGTTAATATTCGGTCTAGCAGTGCCCCCCTTCTTGTTGGGTCCTGAACCAGTTGTCAGAGGTAATTGTCTCTCTTAGGCTGGTTTCACATTTGTGTTTGTTGCCGCAGCGTTTGTACCGCATATAAACACATGCGTCGTGTTTTCCTATATTTAACATTAAAAACGCATGCGTTTTTTTTGGTTCGCGTTTTGTCGCGTTTGACGACGCATGCGTCGTCTCGTCGTTTGCGGCTTGGCGCGGAAATGCAACATGTAGTAATTTCTAGAGGCGTCTATTTACCGCCAGGAAACGCATGCGGTCGATTGCGCAAGGATTGCGACCAAAAAACGCATTGCTGTCTATGTAAACGCATGCGTTTTTTAGCACATGCGTTTGGTTGCGTTTTTGAACGCATGCGTTTCAATTGAGAAAAACATGTCTAGACACTGATAAGCCACCCCCCACCATCAAGGTGATAAAAGGGAGGGTGTGGACAGTTGCTGGTCACTTCTCAGCAGACAGCCAAGCAGAGCAGACGGACCAAAGTGGACAGCCAAGCAGAGCAGATGGCCCACAGCGGACAGCCAAGCAGAGCAGACGGACCACAGCACCTTGGAGCAAACAAGCCTCAGAACAATGTGAGTATATCCTAGCCAATGCCTTTATTTTCTATTTTCTGTCTCTACATGTCCTAATTTCTTGCATTTCTTCTTTCTACATGCATCAGAATGTCTTCTTCGGATTCTTCTTCTGGTGAGGAGTTTCGGCCAGGACAGTCGGAAGTGGAGCATGTCAGTGAGGTGAGTGCTTGCCTCGTCAGATTGGTAAGTATTCACTGTCACATCGACACATGTGACAATTTTAATTTTTCTTTTAGAGCTCTTCGCTGCTCCTGCCCTGTCTCAGCCGCAGTAGGAGTCAAGGTCCGGTGGCAAGACGGCAGCAGGTACGTATACAAGGCTGACTGTCCTCAGTGTAATATTCTTGAATCTTCCTTTCTTTCCATTCTTCTTTCTTTAATTTTTTCTTGTGGAATCCTTTTGTATGTTGACTTTGCTATTCATGCCATTTCTCAGCATCTTTTTTTCTTTCTTTTCCTTCTGTTAATTGAGCAAACTGTAATGACTTTCTTTAATTTTTAGGTTTCACAACGGGAGGATGATCTGATCGAGAATGACCTCCTCATCCCCCTGGTCCAGGAGAGAGTCCTGTTGTGGGACACCCGGGATCCACTGCACTCAAACAACATGACGATCCGGTGGTTATGGAATGAGGTGGCCCAAGCGATGTGGGATGGCTGGGACAACGCCCCGACACGGGTCCGAGCTGCATTTGGTAAGTATTGCACTGTAGTGTGAAGCAGCAGAGACCTTGGCCGTGCTCACTCGACTGTGTGTGATGAAAGAAACTTTCTGGAGTTTCTCTCATCACTCACAGTTGTGTGAGCACGGCCAAAATAACTTTTTCTGACCAACATTTTTTTAAACAGTATCCAAAGTCAAAACACGTTGGCGTTCGATGAAGGACCGCTTCAACAAGGACCTGCGTCAAGAGAGCCGTGTTCCCAGTGGTTCAGGAGCAAGGATCAGACGCTACAAATAGCATCGCGTTCTGTCATTTTTAAGACCAGTCCTTGCCCAGAGAACGTAAGTATTTATCACGTGCATTAGGTTGTATTGTATTGTCATAACCTGTA
This sequence comes from Ranitomeya variabilis, assembly GCF_051348905.1. Classification (NCBI taxonomy): domain Eukaryota; kingdom Metazoa; phylum Chordata; class Amphibia; order Anura; family Dendrobatidae; genus Ranitomeya; species Ranitomeya variabilis. The sequence goes on from NC_135235.1 coordinate 244,821,360, forward strand.
TTTTTACATTCCACAGGATTTTGCGTCTGTTTCATTTTTGATAGTAATTTTCTTTTTACTTTTTTCACAGCACATACAGCACTACTGTTGGCCCAGGTTCTGGAGCGGTTCTTCATCCGACAGTCATGGACCCGTCCCAGCCATCAAGCAGCGCAGCAGCAAGTGGGCCTTCCACACTAACTGGAGACCAGGGAGCTGGTCCATCAGGTCTTCCCCTTTTGCAGTCCTCTTCCACTGCCCCCTTTTTTTTTTGGGCTCCTAACGGCAGCGGCAGAGGGCTTCGGACAGGTCACTCATGCGCCCGAGTTTTTGCACTTGAGCTCGGTTTTACACGAAGCAATCGAGGCTTTGGGTGACCGAATGGATGTTTCACATAACCTCTTGAATGCACGTATCCAGGAGGTCAGCAAAAGCCTTGATCAAGTGAAAGCCGACCTCCAGAGGCCAGCACATCATTTTTTTAATCAAATTGAGCAGGGCATGTCGGAACACCTTACTCCTGATCTCCAGCTGAGTGTCATGCAGGCCTGCAATGCTGCTTACGTGCAGGCTATGCAGCAGAGTCGGTATTTCCAGCAGACAGTGGGGGCATATCCACCTGTGCCTTCACTGTCACGATTGTCCTCAATGCCGACCTCTGCTGCATCCCACTGCACGGCCACCTCAATTCCTTCCACAGCCGGACACCACTACAGCACCACCACCATGCCGAGTGCAGTTGGACATCCCACCGCCACCACCATCATGACATCCGCTGCTCCTGCTTGGACCTCCTCCACTGACACCATGATGCAGCAGGACCCTGGCATGGCCTTCCGTACCGCCACCTCCACGATGCAGCAGGACCCTGGCATGGCCTTCCGTACCGCCACCTCCACGATGCAGCAGGACCCTGGCATGGCCTTCCGTACCGCCACCTCCACGATGCAGCAGGACCCTGGCATGGCTTTCCGTACCGCCACCTCCACGATGCACCAGGACCCTGGCATGGCCTTCCGCTCTACAAGCGCTATGGACTCTGGCATGGCTGCACGCTCTACGAGCGCTATTGACTCTGGCATGGCTGCACGATCTACGAGCACTATGGACTCTGACACAGTGCAGCCAGACCCTGACAGGTCACCCGCCACCACGCCACGCCATATGAGCCCACCAAGACCTCCCACAACCAGGCAACCCCAAAAAAAACCAACAGAAAAAAAAAAGAAAAGAGGACTCTTAGAATTCCTCCCCCTTCACCTCCCAATGTGTCTGTAATGTCAGGTTTGTCTCACCCTTCCAGTGCGTCTCAAGCCTCTCATGTGTCAAGCCCCATCCCCAAACTTCCAGACCCTTCTAGTTTCATTGCCCCTTCTCCTGCCACCTCTGCGTCATCCACGGTTAGCCAGGCCTCAGTTCTTTTTACACCCCCCGTTTACATCACTCTACCCCAAGCCGCCGCAGTAAAAAATAATTTTTTGAGTTGTTAACAAAATAAAAAAAGTTTGATTTGCCACAATTATGTTTGGTTTATTGTGTCTTCCGCCGCCGGCGACACACACCGTGCGCCAAGAAACTTCGCCACATACTTACTAGTTAAAAATAAAAAGACTGCAGCTTTGTGTGTCTTTAGTATACAGATATGAGGTGGCCCAAAAAATATTACATGTATCTCCATAATCTCCTTTTTGTCTGTGCCTAGTGTGGCAGTCTGAAGAGAAAATGGTGGCAATACAGTGCAGACCTCTACTGAACAGGTCAGGTGTCAAAAAACTAATTAGTTAGGACACCTGACCTGGTGAGTAGAGAACTGCCTTGTATAACCACCATTTTCTCTTCTTTATACATAATCTATTACACACAAATTGAGGGACAATGGTGGTCACACACTACATATCTATGCTCACCTGCACAGGTGTCAGAAATTGTGAATTCATGAGCCTGTATATGTTTATCATGAAGTCATTATTTCTGACACCTGACTTGATGAGTATAGATAGTGTGACAGTGATTGTCTCTTCAGTTTGTGTCCAATGGATACAGGAGAAGAGAATCATGACGCAATGACGTCAACAAGCTTACCAATAAAGCAACATGGCTGCCATTACTAGCAGTATGTGGCCAGTGTTTTATATCAGTATTTGTAAGCCAAAACAAGGAGTGGAACAATTAGAGGTAAATTATGATATTAACATAATAACTAGCACCTCTGCTTTTATCACCCACTCCTGGTTTTGGATTACAAAAACTGATATTAAATACAGATCAAATACTGCCAGTTTTAGGACAGCCTTGGTTTGGAGAGGAAAAAGATAGGAGACACGGTCAACACAACCAAAACTAAAGTTTATTAATGAGAAATATTATTATCATTGTAGAAAATTACTGGTACAGATGTAATTACAACAGGACATTTACACAACATTGTCCTGCCATGACACACGTCCAATATCTGAATCAAAAAAGGCAGCAAATTGGTCCCGCATGTGACCAACGGCTGCAGTTGACCGCAGCGGGTGATGCTGGAAATCGGGCAGTGGGTGTGCAACTGGTTCATCCAGTTCAATGTTGGGTTGCTCCTTAACCATTATATAATTGTGCAGAACCACACAGGCTTTGACCACCTCGTCGACTGTTTCCACTTTTAGATTTATGGCTGATGCAAGAATGCGCCATTTAGCGACCAGAATGCCAAAGGTACACTCTACAGTTCTTCGGGCCCTGGTCAGTCTGTAGTTAAAGATCCTTCTAGTGTGGTTCAAGTCCCGACTAGAATAGGGCTTCAGTAGGTCTTCACATATCTGAAAGGCCTCATCCCCAACCATAACAAATGGCATCGGTGGACCTTGAGTGTTGGGGAGAGATTGTGGCGGGGGAAAATTGAAATTGTTGCCATACACATGGCGCCCCATATCCGAGTTCTTGAAAGTCTGGGAATCATTGCCACGTCCAAAAGCTCCAATGTCCACGGCGATGAAGCGACAGTTCGCATCAGCTATTGCCATGAGCTCAACAGAAAAATATTTTTTGTAATTGAAGTACTCCGATCCTGTTCTGGCTGGTTTGATGTGAATGTGCTTTCCATCCACCGCTCCTAAATAGTTGGGGAAATCACACACACTCCAGAATTGTTCTGCAATTTCAAGCCACATGTCCAAGGTGGGTAGGGGTATAAACTCATCCCGGAGTACATTCCACAAAGCCCGGCAGGTGTCCACAACTATTCCGGACAGGGTGGATATTCCAAGCCGGTATTGGAAGTGGAGGGATGATAAACTCTCTCCGGTGGCCAGAAATCTGGAAGAAAAACAAACACAAAAAACATTACAATCTATTCTTTTTATGGTGTGGTTACGCTAAAGAAAGAAAGGAAAATACCCAAAAAATACATGTCAGAAAACACCAAATTTGGTCTGTCATTGGTGTAGATTTTGAACGTACCTTATTGTAACCAGCAGACGTTCCTCGGGTGGAATCGCTCTACGGAGCTGGGTGTCTTGTCGCCGTATGGCTCCTTGGACACGAGAAAGCAAATCCCGGAACAAGTCTTGCGACATTCGTGTGTATTCCTGGAATTTCTCCGGGTTGGCATTAAGCTCGGCATAGAGCGTGTGGTAGGCTCCACGGCTCTCACGTAGTTCGATAATGGGGTGCCTCCAAAAACGCCTACGTTGTCTCCTCCATCTTTGGCGATTTCTGTCTTGCTCCCAAGCAAAAGCACAGGCAAGAAACAGCTTGAAGCTGAAATCCAGGTTGAAATAAAAGCTCTCCATGCGAAGATCCATCATGACACAGGATACAGTAGCAAACTGTTAAAATTTCAGTAGCCCTATCGTATATATATATAGAGATTCCATAATACACGCCCTCTGTAGTCCCATTGGCGTTGTCTGGTTATCTAGATTTTTCTCTTGTGAAATTTCTCATCATGCGCACCAAAAACGCAAGCGCAGGAAAAAACGCATGTAAACGCGTACAAACGCGGCGGTTTTTTTACTGCATGCGTCAACGCATGCGGCAAAAAAACGCAGCGTTTGTACGCGTTTACATGCGTTTTTTCCACCACTTGCGGATGCGTTTTAAACGCTGCAGATTTAGACGCAAATGTGAAACTAGCAGCCATAGTTGTCAGACACAGATTACCTTTGCTGGAACTGCAGGTTTCTGTTCCCCAATCTATTTCAGGGTAGTTGAAGTCCCCCATAATAATGACTTCTCCTTGAGTCGCAGCTTCATCTATTTGCTTTGAGGATATTCTCCATTGCTTCCATTATTTTTGGAGACTTATAACAAACCCCTCTCAGTAATTTATTATTTTTCCCCCTCCCCTTATCTCCACCCACAGGGACTCTACATTTTCATTAGATTCACCTATATTATCACGCAGGATAGGTTTTAAGGATGATTTTACATATAGACACACCCCTCCCCCTCGCTTATCCGTTCGGTCATTTCTGAACAGACTATAGCCCTGCAAGTTAACAGCCCAGTCATGGCTCTCATCCAGCCATGTCTCAGATATCCCCACCATGTCATAACTATGCTCCAACAACATTCTAATTCGTTCATTTTGTTGGCGAGGCTTCTGGCATTAGTATACATGCACTTTATGTATCTCTCTGTACCTCTATTCTTTCTTAAATTATTAGCTGTCCTACCCCCACCACCCATGCCACCGCCACCCCCAACTTCCTTATTTGTGCCCAGGTCTCTATCTTCCCTATCTTCCCCTCCTATAAAATGAATACCCTCCCCCAATACCTAGTTTAAACACTCCTCCAACCTTCTAGCCATTTTCTTCCCCAGCACAGCTGCACCTTCCCCATTGAGGTGCAGCTTGTCCCTAGTGTAGAACCTGTAGCCACCTGAGAAGTAGGCCCAGTTCTGCAGGAACCCAAACCCCTCCTTCCTACACCAATTCTTGAGCCACTTATTAACCTCCCTAATCTCCCGTTGCCTCTCTGGCGTGGTACAGGCAGTATTTGGAAAATACCACCTTGGAGGTCCTTGAGTGTCAGGCTGTAATTGACATCTCTCTTCAAAGAGCTAGGTGTGAAGCGCTTCCTCTTTCTTGATCCTAGCTAGGCCCCCTGGCGAGATTGGAGACAGAAGTATGCTGTCTCAGGAAAATACATATTAACACCTGGGTGAGACCTGCAGCCTTCAGGACAGATGTTAAATTATTACTAGTCACACAATAAACCTATACATAGTTCACTGCACACACACACACACATATATTTCACTACAACACCCATTAAAATCACAAGTTTTTGTCATGTCAAAACATAATTTCAGCGGTTTTCCTCTGTTAGGCTGTGTGCACACGTTGCTTTTTTATGCATTTTTTTTTCTGTGCTGAATTGGCCCAAAGAAGCTAAGGAATCCTTATGCCAGCAACATCCTTGAGAGTTGTGAAGTGCTGTGCACATGAGCAGTAGTTTTCCTTTGAGGATTTTCTGTGCCTTTAAATCTCCAGCATGTCAGTTCTTTTATGCATTTTTGACCCTTTGAATGCACAGGAAGAAACACAGCAAAAACGCTGCAGAAAAATGCTGCAGATTTTCCGCAGAGTTTTTGCTGCTAAAAGATGTAGAAAGCTTGCAGAAATTTTAGCACATAGCCTTAATGTTACCCGTAATCTGTACAAAGTAAACAAACCCTAAGGCTACTTTCACACTAGCGGTTTTTTTTGCATACGTCGCAATGCGTCGTTTTGGCGAAAAAACGCATCCTGCAAAGTTGTCTGCAGGATGCGTGTTTTTCCCCATAGATTTACACTGGCGACGCATTGCGACGTATGCACACACATTGCAACCGTCGTGCGACGGTTGCGTCGTGTTGTGGTGGACCGCCGGCAGCAAAAAACGTTACATGTAAAGTTTTTTTGTGCCGACGGTCCGCCATTTCCGACCGCGCATGCGCGGCCGGAACTCCGCCCCCACCTCCCGATGGGGCAGCGGATGCGTGGAAAAACAGCATCCGCTGCCCCCGTTGTGCGGCGCATTCACTGCTAGCGTCTGTACGTCGGCCCGACGCACTGCGACGGGCCGAGTACGACGCTAGTGTGAAAGTAGCCTAAGAGGCAGACAGCGTGGCCCAGTCTGGCACCATGCTCCTGTGCCAGCGGCCATCTTATGGACAGGAGAGCCGTCATACCTGTAGGTGCCGCAGTCACGTCCTCCACGCAGCGGTTAGAATAAAGCTAATGTGGCAACTTCTTCTGCAGCCCCCAGCAGTGGCTATAGAGGGCATGCATATGAGGGGGAAAAAAAAAGTCCTGAAAAGTGGACAACCCCTTTAATTAGTCAGGGGAACTTGTATGGTAGAATAATAGAAAATGTGGGCTGAAGAACCCGACACTGGAGGAATTGGAGATGCGAGTGTCCTGGAGGCACAGTGCGTCAAGCTTTTACGTACACTGTAGAACAAAAATTCATTTTTTTTACCTTTTTGTGGAGAATTGAAAACTTGGTCATTCTGAGAGATCAGGCTAAGAGTTGAGTGTGGGGAATGTGAGGACATGTAGAGGGATACGGAAATAAATAGAAGACGCTCCGAAGCCCCCGGTGTGGGTTAGAGAGAGGTGGCGAGGGCATCGCTTCCCATGGAGGGCTATCTTGCTACAGTCGTGTCAGACAGAGGAGGTCCACCCTCTCCTGACCGTCACTGTACACATTATGCACTGAAGTTGGGGGTGGCGGTGGCATGGGTGGTGGGGGTAGGACAGCTAATAATTTAAGAAAGAATAGAGGTACAGAGAGATACATAAAGTGCATGTATACTAATGCCAGAAGCCTCGCCAACAAAATGAACGAATTAGAATGTTGTTGGAGCATAGTTATGACATGGTGGGGATATCTGAGACATGGCTGGATGAGAGCCATGACTGGGCTGTTAACTTGCAGGGCTATAGTCTGTTCAGAAATGACCGAACGGATAAGCGAGGGGGAGGGGTGTGTCTATATGTAAAATCATGATGTGGTATGCTTTGGATCATGAGCTCTACCACGCCTTCGCCATACTTTTCTCTTTCCACTATTCTGGTAGAGGTTGATCTTAGTTTCATCTGTCCAAAGAATGTTCTTCCAGAACTGTGCTGGCTTTTTTAGATGTGTTTTAGCCTTTTTCTTCTTGATGCTTATGAGTGGCTTGCACCGTGCAGTGAACCCTCTGTATTTACTTTCATGCAGTCTTCTCTTTATGGTAGATTTGGATATTGATACGCCGACCTCCTGGGGAATGTTGGTCACTTGGTTGGCTGTTGTGATGGGGTTTCTCTTCACCATGGAGATTATTCTGCGTTCATCCACCACTGTTGTCTTCCGTGGGCGCCCAGGTCTTTTTGCATTGATGAGTTCACCAGTGCTTTCTTTCTTTCTCAGGATGTACCAAACTGTAGATTTTGCCACTCCTAATATTGTAGCAATTTCTCGGATAGGTTTTTTCTGTTTTCGCAGCTTAAGGATGGCTTCTTTCACCTGCATGGAGAGCTCCTTTGACCGCATGTTTACTTCACAGCAAAACCTTCCAAATGCAAGCACCACACCTCAAATCAACTCCAGGCCTTTTATCTGCTTGAGAATGACATAACGAAGGGAATGCCCACACCTGTCCATGAAATAGCCTTGGAGTCAATTGTCCAATTACTTTTGGTCCCTTTAAAAACAGGGCGGCACATGTTAAGGAGCTGAAACTCCTAAACCCTTCATCCAATTTTAATGTGGATACCCTCAAATGAAAGCTGAACTTCAACTGCATCTGAATTGTTTTGTTAAAAATTCATTGTGGTACTGTCTATAACCAACATTAGGAAAATGTCGTCTCTGTCCAAATATATATGGACCTAACTGTATATTATATCATATTATATAGAGAGAAAATATATATATATATATATATATATATATATATATATATATATATATATATATATATAAATATACACTGTGTGTGTATATATATATATATATATATATATATATATATATATATATATATATATATATATGTGTATATATATATAATATATTTATTCCAGAAAAAAGGCAGCACTCCTTACTTAAAGTGGATATTTGTGGTTTAATTCAAACCCACAAGGCAGGCGAATTTCGGCTCTGAATGAGCCTTTCCCAAGCACACATATATAAAAAATATTTTATATATATGTGTATATATATATATATATATATATATATATATATGTGTGTGTGTATATATATATATATATATATGTGTATATATATATATATATATATATATATATGTGTATATATATATATATGTGTGTATGTGTATATATATATATATATATATATATATATATATATATATATATATATATGTATATATTATAATATATATATATATATATCTATATCTATATCTATATATCTATATATATATCTATATATATATATATATATATATATATATATATATATATATATATATATCAAAAAAGGAAGCAGCACTCCATTTTCAAAGCAAGTGTAGGATTTATTCAAATCCACATGTCAGTGCGACGTTTCAGCTCTATTGAGCTTTTCTCAGTGTGCTGTTCCTTTTTTACTATATATATATATATATATATATATATATATATATATATATATATATATATAGTACAGACCAAAAGTTTGGACACACCCTCTCATTTAAAGATTTTTCAGCATTTTCATGACTATGAAAATTGTACATTCACACTGAAGGTATCAAAACTATTAATTAACACATGTGGAATTACATACTTAACAAAAATGTATGAAACAACTGAAATTGTCTTATATTCTAGGTTCTTCAAAGTAGCCATCTTTTGCTTTGATGACTGCTTTGCACACTCTTGGCATTCTCTTAATGAGCTTCAAGAAGTAGTCACTGGGAATGGTCTTCCAACAATTTTGAACGAGTTCCAAGAGATGCTTAGCACTTGTTGGCACTTTTGCCTTCACTCTGCGGTCCAGCTCATCCCAAACCATCTCGATTGGTCAAATAGCCTTTACACAGCCTGAAGGTGTGTTTGGGGTCATTGTCCTGTTGAAAAATATATGATGGTCTAACTAAACGCAAACCGGATGGAATAGCATGCCGCTGCAAGATGCTGTGGTAGCCATGCTGGTTCAGTATGCCTTCAATTTTGAATAAATCCCCAACAGTGTCACCAGCAAAGCACCCCCACACCATCACACCTCCTCCTCCATGCTTCACGGTGGGAACCAGGCATGTAGAGTCCATCCGTTCACCTTTTCTCCATCGCACAAAGACACGGTGGTTGGAACCAAAGATCTCAAATTTGGACTCATCAGACCAAAGCACAGATTTCCACTGGTCTAATGTCCATTCCTTGTGTTCTTTAGCCCAAACAAGTCTCTTCTGCTTGTTGCCTGTCCTTAGCAGTGGTTTCCTAGCAGCTATTTTACCATGAAGGCCTGCTGCACAAAGTCTCCTCTTAACAGTTGTTGTAGAGATGTGTCTGCTGCTAGAACTCTGTGTGGCATTGACCTGGTCTCTAATCTGAGCTGCTGTTAACCTGCGATTTCTGAGGCTGGTGACTCGGATAAACTTATCCTCAGAAGCAGAGGTGACTCTCTGTCTTCCTTTCCTGGGGCAGTCCTCATGTGAGCCAGTTTCTTTGTAGAGCTTGATGGTTTTTGCCACTGCACTTGGGGACACTGTCAAAGCTTTCCCAATTTTTCGGACTGACTGACCTTCATTTCTTAAAGTAATGATGGCCACTCGTTTTCTTTACTTAGCTGCTTTTTTCTTGCCATAATACAAATTCTTACAGTCTATTCAGTAGGACTATCAGCTGTGTATCCACCAGACTTCTGCCCAACACAACTGATGGTCCCAACCCCATTTATAAGGCAAGAAATCCCACTTATTAAACCTGACAGGGCACACCTGTGAAGTGAAAACCATTCCCGGTGACTACCTCTTGAAGCTCATCAACAGAATGCCAAGTGTGTGCAAAGCAGTCATCAAGCAAAAGGTGGTTACTTTGTAGAACCTAGGATATAAGACATATTTTCAGTTGTTTCACACTTTTTTGTTAAGTATATAATTTCTATAGTCATGAAAATACGGAAAAAAATTTAAATGAGGTGTCCAAACTTTTGGTCTGTGCTGTGTATATACATACACACACACACACACACACACACACACACACACACACACACACACACACACACACACACACACACACACACACACACGTTTGGACACACCTTCTCACTTAAAGATTTTTCTGTATTTTCATGACTGAATATTGTGCATTCACACTGAAGGCATCAAAACTATGAATTAACACGTGGAATTATATACTTAACAAAAAAGTCTGAAACAGCTGAAAATATGCCTTACATTCTAGGTTCTTCAAAGTATATATACACACACATATACACGCACATACATATATATAAATACATATATATACACATATATATATATATATATATATATATATATATATATATATATATATATATATATATATATATATATATATATATATATATATATATATATATATATATACACATATATACATATATACATACACATATACATACACAAACCACAATCAGAACTAGTGGAAAAAATGTCCAAACCGATTTGCAAAATTAAAACAAATTTTATTAAAGATAACCAAAGGAGAAAGAACAACGGTGTAGCTGAAATAAGCGGTAAATCACATAACACACAGAAAGCATGGTGAGAGACCGCACATGCATAGCCAGGTCACAAAAGTGGATGCCTAGTACCCGTAGACCACAAATAGATAATAATACAAGGCAACACATATATAGAGGATAACATACCAAGTGGTGTGTGACCCGGGCACACGCAGTCTCCCGCCCTCCCCGACGCGCGTTTCGGAAGTACAGAAACTTCCTTCCTCAGGGGGTATGCCGTGAAATAGAGCAGAAGCATTTTATGTGTATGTAGCCGGAAGTAGCCGCAAATGAGCGGCGGACGAAAAAGGCACACCCACATCCGGCGCCAGCACCAACGTGGATGCACGTACACATGGGGCCCCATGTGACCACACCAACAGGCGACGGGCAGCACAGAGGGAGGGGCGAAACGTCCAGAAACATGTATCGGCACTACAGCGGCCCTCAAAGGTAAGGGCATATTGCCAATAGTGTCGGTGCCGTATACTCTATAACGCTACCGAAAACATACACATACCAACTACCATAACGCAGGAGCTAAAGATGAACAAGGAATCTTGTAAACGGAAAACAAACAAAATTAACAACCATACTACACAATACAAAATATCCAAACAAATACAAAACATATACACATAATAATAGATGTATAGTATGGTTGTTAATTTTGTTTGTTTTCCGTTTACAAGATTCCTTGTTCATCTGTGTGTTATGTGATTTATCGCTTATTTCAGCTACACCGTTGTTCTTTCTCCTTTGGTTATCTTTAATAAAATTTGTTTTAATTTTGCAAATCGGTTTGGACATTTTTTCCACTAGTTCTCATTGTGGTTTGTCTTAGTGACGTTAGTGGGTCCTGTTAGTCCTATTATTGGGTTATGGGGTACCTCGATATTTAGATACAGTGACTTGTACTTTGAATTTATTATGAGGTATTCCATTGACCATATGTGTTTATTTGTTTGTATACACACACACACACACACACACACACACACACACACACACACACACACACACACACACACACACTTTGGCTTAAACATACTTCTGTTCATCCTAAGTAGCATCACATTTCACTGTTTTACATGTTTTCAGACATTGTCAGGTTCAGTTATGAAATCAGCCATTTCTTAATGATTTTGACTCCTGAATTCAAATCAGACAATGAAAATATTTAGTTGTTTCTGATATCAAAGATGTTTGGTTTACTGCTACATATAATTATTGCATAAAAGTTAACAATTTTCTGATATTTAGAGTTAACTTACAACAATTCCATTAAGTAAAACGTCTAAACACTATTGTGAATTATAAAGTTACAGAAATTGTTATACATTTGCATTCAGTGACGACTCTTTTGCTTGTCTCTTGTACTTCTGCGTCAGATCATCTTACTTACAATTGTCCACGGTAATCTACAAACATTGATGGATTCCATTCTCCTTGATAATTTTTCTCCATATCCGCAATATCTTGCGGGAGCACCTGCATCGGACATTACTCACATGTAAGCTTCTTACTTTTTATTTATTATTTGAAATTATATGTGCACTTTATGCAACACTGGTTGCTTTATTTTGATATTTAAAATTATGTTCACATGTTATATGTGGATATGGTTGGAAGCACATTATATATATTTAGCACTTTATAGGGTTAATAGACATATTAAGCATGCTTTTTAGTAGCACTAAGCACTTTTTTCTGCACCTTATGTATTTATGCTAAATATAGATCTCACATGTGAGTATAAGATGAATCAAAGGGCTCCTTAGACTGTTTTTTATAGGGTTTTTTGCAGCCTCTAATGTGGCATTTTTGCACATAGTTTCTTTGATTGAAAAGAAAAAAAAATATTTTTTAAAAATGTGGTGTTTATTCACGTAAATTTTATATATTTAGTACTTAGGCTCCATCTTTTTCTGTTATTAATGAAAATATTTCGTTGTTTCTGATATCAAAGATGTTTGTTTTACTGCTACATTTTATTGCATAAAAGTTTCAGTGCTTTGTCAAATTATATTTACAAAAAAGTTTCAATTTTCTGATATTTAGAGTTAACTTACAACAATTCCATTAAGTAAAACGTCTAAACACTTTTGTGAATTATAAAGTTACAGAAATTGTTGTACATTCAGTGACGACTCCTTTGCTTGTCTCTTGTACTTCTGTGTCGGATCATCTCTTACAATTGTCCACAGTAATCTACAAGCATTGATGGATTCCATTCAACTTGATATTTTTTCTCCATATCCGCAATATCTTGGTGAAATCTTTCACCTTATTCGTCGCTTGCTGCTCCGCAGTTTGGCGGAAAAAAGTCTAGATGCGACTGTGAGAAATTAATCTTAAAGGGCATGTTACAACCAAGATCCTTCTATGTTTTTAGGAGATTTTCCACCAACTCTAAATAGTTACCTGCTCTATAGTTCCCACCAATGTGAATGCGACCGATGCACCCTTTTTCTTTTCCTGCAACAAATGGAGAAACTCCTCATCTTGAAGAAGCTTACTGATCTGAGGTCCAGTGAAGATGCATTCCTTTATCTTTGCTTCATTCAGCCTTGGACATTTATCAATGAGATACTTTGAGGGTATGTGCACACGTTCAGGATTTCTTGCAGAAATTTCCTGAAGAAAACCGGAAATTTTCTGCAAGAAATCCGCATTTTTTTTTTTGCGTTTTTTTTCCGTTTTTTTTAACATTCTGCAAGCGTAATTAGCTTGCAGAATGCTAAAGTTTTCCAAGCGATCTGTAGCATCGCTTGGAAAACTGACTGACAAGTTGGTCACACTTGTCAAACATACTGTTTGACAAGTGTGACCAACTTGTTACTATAGATGCTGCTTTTGCAGCATCTATAGTAAAAGATAGAACGTTTAAAAATAATAAAAAAAATAAAAAAAATGCTTATACTCACCCGCAGACATCAGATCTCCTCACCGGCGTCCATTCCTATAGCTGATGTGTGCGCGCAGGGCCTTCCATGACGTCACGGTCACGTGAGCGGTCTCGACCAATCACAGGACAGTGACGTCATTCGGCAAGGTCCTTCTCCGCACACCAGCTACAGGAACCAGCCAGCGTGCAGCACAGAGGCGGGAACACTGCGCTGGACATCGAGGGTGAGTATAGGACTGTTTTTTATTTTATTTCTTATTTTTTGACCACTTATATGGTGCCCAGTGCGTGGAGGAGAGTCTCCTCTCCTCCACCCTGGGTACCAACCGCACATAATCTGCTTACTTCCCGCATGGTGTGCACAGCCCCGTGCGGGAAGTAAGCAGATCAATGGACCCCTAGGTGTGCGGAATCCCCGCAATTCCGCATTTTTAATGAACATGTTGCTTTTTTTTCCGCTATGCGATTTTTTCGCGGAAAAAATCGCAACATTTGCACAAAAAATGCGGAATACCTTGTAAATAATAGGAGGCATATGTTAGCGTTTTTTTCGCGTTTTTATCACGTTTTTATAGCGAAAAAACGCGAAAAAACCGCTAAAAATCCTGAACGTGTGCACATGGCCTGATGCTTTTGTATTTTTATCCGTTGTCTTTACAAAGTTCTTCATTAGAGCCAACTAGATCTGCAATGCTGATAAAATGTTCTGTGGGTCAACAAGTGCTGGATGCAGGACAGTTTTACTCCCTGGCTGAAGTGAATGTTGGAGAGGCCGATATCTTATTGTGATATTCCCGTGCACAACTATTCCACTCACACAAAAATCAGCAGGACTTTGTGTAACCACCCTGGAGACCACGTAAATGGCAACCACCTATAAGTCACCATAGAGGGGCCACATATGTTGGTCATAGTTCAGGCACCTCCACAGCCGTTTCATGTTGTCATAGGTTTCTTTCATGTGGACGGCACAGCCAACTGGAATTGAAGGTAGCCCATTACCATTATACAGCTAGACAACTTTTAGGAATTTTTGCACAAATCAATGAAGAGCCACCATTCCTCAGAATTATAACTCATCTTCAGAGATTTCATTAAACTGTTGATGTTGTTAAGATCGCCCTCCATGAAGAAGTATTGTACAAAATCTTTATCATGGTTGCGGAACAAATAAATTCAAACATAGCCCACTAGGAAATTCCACTGCTGCAGTCGGGAACCTAAGAGCTCAGTCTTACTCGGGAAGATCCAAATCTCTAACAAGATCGTTCAGGTCACTTTGTTGAGGTTGCTGACAGAAAGTGTGGGTCGTGAGAGGACACCAAGAGCAATCTTCTTCCTTACTTGACTCAACTGAAAATATTTCTGGACCCAACAGTTCTTCTGCATGTGGTACTGGACATATTGCAGATGGAAGGTTTGGATACTGTAAAGTCTACTTCATCCTTTAAACTTTTTTCCTAATGTCAGGGCACCATGCAGAAATGGCAATTGGCAGTGTGATCGGTTGGCTCTCCTCTCTCCAGATGATTAGGACTGCAAAAGGAATAGATTGCTTCTTCCCATGCAACCACCGGGTAAGCTGTGATGCACATCTATTACAGCATTTGTGTCCTGATCTTCTACACTGCAGGAAAAATACATGTTGTAGGCTTTCCGTATCATGATAGTCACGTTTCACCTTTGTAACACAAAAGCAACTTCTCCACATATGTAGCAAAAACTCTCCGTTTTGTTAGTGCAAGAACGAGGCATATCTGGAAAAAATAAAAACAAGTCAATATGCTAAAAAACTACGCTAAGAAATCCTAAAACTGTATACCTTACGCATAGAGAATTTATAAAAGTAGGTGATGCAGCTGTAATTAGGACAACGTCATTGGGCGGAGTTGGTGTTTTTTTGATTGGTCGCCCTAAGCTGATAGAAAACGGATGGCTCAATAGACTAAATAGAGGGTGTAATAGACTGGCTACTAACAATGCAATCTGTAAGACTACATAAAAGGCGTGATCAGTGATTACAACCTCCTCTAAATCTTGAAAATTAAAGCCAATAAGCAAATGTAACCACCAAATTCATTTTCAGCACCACAAAATTAGTTAAAACCCTTCTTAAACTATAAGGGTATGTGTCCACTTTCAGGATTGCATCAGGATTTGGTCAGGATTTTCCATCAGTATTTGTAAGCCAAAACCAGGAGTGGGTGATAAATACAGAAGTGGTGCATATGTTTCTATTATACTTTTCCTCTAATTGTTCCACTCCTGGTTTTGGCTTACACATACTGATGTAAAATACTGACCAAATCCTGATGCAATCCTGAACGTGGACACATACCCTAAAGCCTCCCATGCCGATGCCATTCTCGCTCTCCCCGGGGCTGTGACACATGACGGGGGGAGTCCTGGCTGCAGCTGATCCTTGACTTCCTCTCCATGTTCAGTTCATCTGGAGGCAGAGGCAGTGATGCTAGCGCTGACTGGGTAACGGGCATCACGTCTCCTTCCACCACATCACATCCCCGGCACCACGAGTGCCAACATCACTGGAAGGGCGGCGGCACGCGAGGAGAGTTTAGGCTTTATTATTTTATCAGGACATAACATTTGGCTTAACAAGGGGTTGTCCTAGTAGTGGACAACCCATTTTTGTTCAACTCTTTTAGTCTCTGAACCAATTTAACTGTAGAACAGTGTAATCAACAAGAATAACTGATAATATTCAAGGTGGACCTAATATAGGATAATGAAAAGTCCCACAGTAGACAAAACACTTGAGCGATGTAGCAATAACAAGAGCATAAGCATATAAACCAAAACAGTAATATGTCCTGAAATTGGACATTGAGTACCAGAGCACAAATCGGGCTGATAAATAGCTGCTAGTTCTGCTACAATTTATAGACTGAGTCCTACACTTCAGTTTGGTTGAGATGGAGTTGAAGGTCTACCAGGGGGTGAGATAATCTTCTAGAGAGAAGCATTTCATTATACAGAAGAATATCCAAACCCAGCTATGTTTTGCCAAATCATCCATCAATTCTGCCCAAACCATGCAGATAACTGGTCCATTCTGATGAGACCAAGGGGGAACATTTTTGTCATAATTCCAAAAGGTGCAAAGCAGACATCAGAAGACCTCCATCCCCACAGTGAGGCATGGTGGGGCAGAATTGTGCTCTGAGTTGATTATTAGTCACCTGGAATTTACGTTTTAGTCAAGGGGGAGAAAGTATTATGGACAGTCTAAAGGTCAGTAAATTTTACATAAAAACCTTCAGGCCTCTGCTAAAAAAAAATGAAGATGAGGAGACAACCTTTCAGTGCAACAATGACCCTCAGGGACTTCCAAATCACCAAAAGAACGACTTAACCAGGAGAAGATAGAAGTTCTTGAGCTGCAAACCCAAACCTGAACCCAAGGGACAATCTGTGGTGTCCTGAAGAGGGCGCCGTACACAGTAATCTGACAGATGTGGAGCTGCTTCAAGGGGGAGCCGGGAAAGATCGGCAATCTTAGATAGGCCGAATGATCGACCCAAAAAGGCTGAATGCTGCCAGAAATACACAGGGGACTGCAGCAAAGTATCAGTGTCAGGCTGGTTTCACATTAGCGTTTGTGCACAGCGTAGGCCTGCGCATAGATCCGCATGGGTCTTGTGTACCTATATTTAACATTGTGTACGCAGGGACATGCGTTGTATGCGGATGCGTCCCATGTTGTGTTCGGCGGGCACGTCAAAACTACGCACGGGGACGAATCCGCATACAACGTATGTCCCTGTGCACACAATGTTAGGTACGCAAGACGCATTATTATTATTATAGCGCCATTTATTCTATGGCGCTTTACATGTGAGGAGGGGTATACATAATAAAAACAAGTACAATAGTCTTGAACAATACAAGTCACAACTGGTACAGGAGGAGAGAGGACCCTGCCCGCGAGGGCTCACAATCTACAAGGGATGGATGAGGATACAGTAGGTGAGGATAGAGCTGGTCGTGCTGTGGTTTGGCCAATCGGTGGTTACTGCAGGTTGTAGGCTTGCCGGAAGAGGTAGGTCTTCAGGTTCTTTTTGAAGGTTTCGATGGTAGGCGAGAGTCTGATATGTTGTGGTAGAGAGTTCCAGAGTATGGGTGTTGTGCGAGAGAAATCTTGTATGCGATTGTGGGAAGAGGAGATAAGAGGGGAGTAGAGGAGGAGACTTGTGAGGATCGGAGGTTGCCTGCAGGAAAGTATTGGGAGACGAGGTCACAGATGTATGGAGGAGACAGGTTGTGGATGGCTTTGTGTGTCATGGTTAGGCTTTTGTACTGGAGTCTCTGGATAATGGGGAGCCAGTGAAGGGATTGACAGAGGGGAGAGGCCGGGGAATAGCGGGGGGACAGGTGGATTAGTCGGGCAGCAGAGTTTAGAATAGATTGGAGGGGTGCGAGGGTGTTAGAGGGGAGGCCACAGAGGAGGAGGTTACAGTAGTCAAAGCGGGAGATGTTGAGGGCATGGACTAGGGTTTTTGCAGATTCTTGGTTTAGGAATGTACGGATCCGTGAAATATTTTTGAGTTGAAGGCGGCAGGAAGTAGAAAGGATTTGGATATGTGGTTTGAAGGAGAGATCAGTGTCAAGGATTACGCCCCGAGACAGCGAGCTTGTGGGACTGGGGAGAGTGGGCAGCCGTTTACTTTAATGGATAGGTTCGTTGGGGGGGGTCACGTGAGATGGGGAAAGACAATGAATTCTGTTTTGTCCATGTTAAGTTTTAGAAATCTAGTGGAGAAGAAGGATGAAATAGCGGATAGACATTTAGGGATTCTGGTTAGTAGGGTGGTGATATCTGGTCCAGAGATGTAGATCTGGGTGTCATCAGCATAGAGATGATACTGAAAACTGTGAGATTCTATGAGCTGTCCCAGGCCAAAAGTGTAAATGGAGAAGAGCAGGGGCCCTAGAACTGAACATTGCGGGACTCCGACAGATAGGGGAGGAGGTAGGTGTGTGAATGGGAGACGCTGAATGTTCGGATAGTTAGGTATGACGAGATCCAGGATAGGGCCAAGTCTGTGATGCCAAGGGATGAGAGGGTCTGTAGTAATAGGGCATGGTCCACTGTGTCAAAGGCAGAGGACAGGTCCAGGAGGAGGAGGATAGAGTAGTGTTTCTTGCTCTTGGTGGTTAATAGGTCATTGGTGACCTTAGTTAGGGCAGTTTCAGTGGAGTAGTGTGACCGGAAGCCAGATTGCAAGCAGTCGAAAAGGGAGCAGGAAGATAGATGGGAGGACAGTTCAAGATGGACGTGTTGTTCCAGTAGTTTTGAGGCATAGGGGAGAAGTGATATAGGGCGATAGCTAGATACAGAGGATGGGTCAAGAGAGGGCTTTTTGAGGATAGGTGTGATAGCATGTTTAAAGCTTGAGAGGAAAACACCAGTTGTTAGTGATAGGTTGAAGAGATGGGTTAGAGTTGGGATGAAGACTGGCGAGGTTTGGGATGAAGTGGGAAGGGATAGGGTCAAGTGCACAGGTGGTGAGATGCGATTTTGAGAGTAGAGTGGAGAGTCGATCTTCTGTAATGGTGGAGAAGTTGCTTTTCGAGGTGGAGGGCTGGGTAGTTGGGAGGAAGGGCTCAGGGGGTTGTCGACTAAAAGTGTCTCTGATGTTCTCAATCTTCTGCTTGAAAAATGAGGCAAAGTCTTAAGCTGAGATGAGTGGGGAGGGAGGAGGTGCTGGGGGACGGACGAGAGTTGAAGGTGTTGATTAACTGTTTAGGGTTGTGAGACGGAGGATATGAGAGACGAGAAGTAGGTTTGTTTTGCTGTGGCGAGTGTGGTCATGAAAGTAGTGAGGGACTGTTTGAATGCGATAAAGTGCTCATTGGAGAGGGATCTTTTCCATCTCCGCTCTGCAGCCCTGGAAGCTCGCCTCAGTTCTTTGGTCAGCCTGGTGTGCCAGGGCTGTCTGTTGATTTTGCGACGCATCTGGATCTATGCGCAGGCCTACACTGTGCACAGAAATGCTAATGTGAGGCCGGCCTAAGGGTGTGCAGACTTACAAGAAAGAAAATAAAACCACCTCACCCAGGCTCAGGTGTGCAGAAGCACTGAGTCAAAGGGACCTTGCAAAATTTATTGAGAAAATTAGAAAAATATGTAGAATTGAGAGTTCTCAGTGGTTGTCATTTATAACTTTCTCTTCATCTTTTCAATCAGCCATTAAAAGGTATCAGAGTATCGAAGTCAGCAGCTGAGAGTCGGGCTCCTGGCAGAGATACTATGTAAGCTGGATATATTATTCTTCATGTCCAGATTTATGCAACTACATTATTTACTTCTTTATGTTCAGATGTCTGCTTGTTTCTCACTGGATTAGTACAAATCATATGAAATTATTCTTGTAAATGGCAGAACCTGCACGTTGTTGTTGTTCGGGTCCAGGATGGACATGTTGGATTTCTGTCTCCCCTCACTTTGTATAACAATGAAAATATTTCAACGGGGTGTGTAAACGTATATCAGATATGTGCAGCCTTTACAAAGTCCACACAGACACAGAGCTCTATGGCAGCAGATTTGTGGTAGGAATTAATTTCAATTAACTCTTTAATTATTTTCCCACAGTTCCACCGCAAATTCTTAGCATCTCTACAAATATCACCGTCAACGAGGGGAGTACCGTGACCCTCCGATGTGTGGCCACTGGCAGACCTGAGCCCGCCGTAACCTGGAAGCATTATTCTGGGAAATGTAAGTATGAGGGAACATGTATAAAGAACCTTCCGATAATGGTGGCAACATGTGGAAGTGAGCGTATACAGCCTGCACATATGGAGGAGAGGGTATACGGCCTGTAAATATGGAGGAGAGGGTATACAGCCTGCAGATATGGAGAGGGTATATAGTCTGTAAATATAGATAAGGGGTATACGGCCTTTTAATATAGATGAGGGGGTATACGGCCTGTAAAATATGGAGGAAAGGGTATACGGCCTGTAAATATGGAGGAGAGGGTATACAGTCTGTGAATATTGATAGTATAGTCTGGAATTAAGCTTTGTCGGGAAGCCTAGTATGGAGGTCCGCTAGCATTTTTGAGTATACAGTATATGTATAAAGTCCGTGTACATGGGGGAGATCTGATGCTGTCATTACTTCTCCTCTCTTGGTGGTCCCTTTGATTTGGGATCTGAGACTTTGGCTCCGTAATTAGATCATCGAGGTCCGATACCATGGGACTGAGATGGCGCCTGCTCTTGTCATTAGACGGACAGGATAATCGTGCCCCTCCATGTGCTGGCTCCCCCTCACTAATCCTTTTCCCTATCCGGATAGGTGGCTCATGTCGCTCGGCGCCGTCTCCTCTGCTGGTAATTAGCGCCTCGAAATCCTCCACACATTTACATAAAACGCTCATTTTACCAACCTGAGAAGGACGATTCATTTGCATATTAAGTGTAAGATCTAATTAAAACTCTACACATTTCTATTTCCTTTCTCTGCGTTCCCCGAGCTGCAGCTGAGTTACTCTGTGCTGTCCCCATTCTGTCACTCCACATGGCGGCTGACGGGAGCCGGGAATTAGGAAGGAGAGAAGGAAGCGATGCCGCACACAAGATACAGAGCAGAGAGGGTCACCCGTGTACAAGGCTGCATCCCTGCAAACCAGGGGAACACGCAGTGGAAGGGCCCCTGTGCAGGAACAGTGTATGGTGAGCCAGGGTATCATCAAAGAGCACAGCCAAGTCGTCAGCCATGATATGCCTACATCCGGCATTTACCTGCATTGTAAGGTGAGAGGGGCTCCTACCTCCAAGCCCACTGGATACAGCAAATTAAGAATTGTATCTGTCCCAAGATCCCTGGAGATAAGGGATACAAAGCCTGGCATACATCTCTCCTTATCCACAGTTGATCCTCCAATAACGCCATGGTGTATGGATGCATTCACCATCTTATTACGTGATGGCCCAGAATCTGTCCCTCATTGGTCAGTGAACATTATTATTGAGGGGGCGGGTGACCCAGAATCTGTCTTTAAGTGGTCAGTAGTCACAATCCCCACCTAGTAGTTGGTGGCCCACAATCTGCCCTCAGTGGACTGGACTCTGGATATAATGACCACTAAAGTAGGCACTAGCTCAGAATCTACCCTTCAGTGGTCGGTGGACACCATTACCATCAAGTAGGTCATAGTCACAGAATGGTAGAGTTGGAAGGGACCTTCCCAAATCCTGTAACCGTTCCTCATAGGACATGGTTTGCCGACCGGTCACCATTCTGGACGCTCTTCTCTGAACTTGCTCCAGTTTGTTGATATTTTTTTTTAAATTGTGGTGCCCAAGACTGGACACCGTATTCCTGGTGAGGACTGACCACAGAGGAGTAGAGGGTAATAATGACTTCACGTGATCTAGACTGTATGCTTCTGTTAATACATCTCAGAATTGCACTGGCCTTTTTGTGCTGCTGCATCACACTGTTGACTCAAGTTCAGTCTGTGATCTATTAGTACACCCAATTCTTTTTCACATGTGCTGTTGCTTAGCCCTATTCCTCCCATTCTGTATATGCTTTTTTCATTTTTATTGCCTAGTTGTAGTACTTTGCATTTTTCCCCGTTATAAAAACTGGAGCAGTGGGCAGCAACTAACAGAATGATTTTTATCTTTTTGAATCCTCTCTCTCTCTTCTCTAGTATTAGCTATCCCTCCTAGCTTTGTGTCATCAGAAAATTTTATCAGTTTACCCTCAATTCCTTCATCTAAGTCATTGATAAAGATGTTGAACAATACAAGGCCCAGGACAGAGCCCTGTGGTACCCCACTTGAGACATTCTTCCAACTGGATGTGCAGCCATTTACAACCACTCTTTGGGTCCGATCACTAAGCCAGTTATGAATCCTAACAGTTTCCTTGTTTATTCAATGCTTAGTCATTTTTTTCAATAAGGATTGTGTGAGATACTTTGTCAAATGCTTTGGTGAAGTCAAGATATACTATATCTACAGCATTTCCCTGATCCACCCAGTCAGTGATTCTGTCATAGAAGGAAATTACCGTATATACTTGTGTATAAGCCGAGATTTTCAGCACTTTTTTTGTGTGCTGAAAACGCCCCTTTCTGCTTATACACGAGTCATTGCTGGTGGGGGAGGGGGGTGGGGAGCAGAAGACATCATACTCACCCTCCTGGTGTCATCGCTGCATGTCAGTCCCTGCATCTCAGGTACGGCATCTCTTCCTGTCTTCCTTCCTGTGCTGAGCGGTCACGTAGTACCGCTCATTATAGTAATGAATATGCATGCATCTCTACTCCCATAGGTGTGGAGTGAATCTTCATTACTTTAATTAGCGGTATCACTGACCGATCAGCACAGGAAGGAAAACCGGAAGAGAGATGCTGGTGCCCGAGATGCAGGGACTGATATGCAGCACCAGGAGGGTGAGAAGGACTGGGGGAGGGTGAGCCATGCGAAATTCACCTGTCCCCGTTCCACCGCCGCACTGTCTTCCGGGTCCTCTGGCTGTGACATTCAGGTAAGAGGGCACGATGACGTGGTTAGTGCGCGCCCTCTGCCTGAACAGTCACTGCAGAGAGCCGGCGACGCTAAGGAGCAGCGATGAGAGGTGAGTATGTCATTTTTTTTTTATATATCACAGCAGCATGATATGGGGCATATTTTAATATGGAGCATCTTATGGGGCCATCATTAACCTTTGTGCAGCATTATATGGGTCATATATTTCTATGGAGCATCTTATGGGGCCCATTATGAACTTTATAAAGCATTATATGGGGCATATTTTTCTATGGAGCATCTTATGGGCAGGGCCGGCATTTGGGGCAGGCAGACGCCTGGGGCCCCCACTCACAAAGGGGGCCGCCTGCGTCTGCAGCCCCTTTATGGAGTGCCCAGAGGGTGTACAGCAGTGAATAAGCAGTGAATCCCGCAAGTGAGGGGGATGGGCCTGATTACAGCACGGCAGACAGAGGTCAGGGCCGGGCCAGGAAGATGCCTGCAGCCCTCTGCGTCTGTGCCCTCTCCCCTCATCATGGCTGCTCCTAGCACTGTCCTGGGAATGGATCTGTACAAGTGAATTCGCAGAACCTGGTAAGTATATATGTGTATCTGTGTGTACATGTGCAGTATACAGTGTCTGTATGTGTACATATATACAGTGTGTAGTATGATTGTGTATATCTGTGGTGCATGCAAGTGTGTATGTGTATATCTCTGAATCTGCCCCTACTATTCATCTGTCTCCACACCCTCCATGCACATGATAACTGCACTAGATGCTTGGCTATTGCGCTTAAACACACGGGCTGATGACCGGATCATGCAGCTTTGTATGAAAATCCCTATTTATTATAAGTGCCAGACGTGAAATAACAAGCACTGTTCACCTATTGTGTCCCCCCATTTCCTTGTAGATTGTAAGCTTGCGAGCAGGGACCTCACCCCTAATGTCACTGTTTAACTGTCCTACCTTGTACTGAATTTGTCTGCACATGTCCCCGCTAATTAAGTGCTGCGGAATATGTTGGCGCTATATATAAAAATAAATATATATAAATATATATAAATATATATAAATATATATAAATCTCATTCTCAAAAAATTAGCATATAGTGTTAAATTTCATTATTTACCATAATGTAATGATTACAATTAAACTTTCATATATTATAGATTCATTATCCACCAACTGAAATTTGTCAGGTCTTTTATTGTTTTAATACTGATGATTTTGGCCTACAACTCCTGATAACCCAAAAAACCTGTCTCAATAAATTAGCATATCAAGAAAAGGTTCTCTAAATGACCTATTACCCTAATCTTCTGAATCAACTAATTAACTCTAAACACATGCAAAAGATACCTGAGGCTTTTAAAAACTCCCTGCCTGGTTCATTACTCAAAACCCCCATCATGGGTAAGACTAGCGACCTGACAGATGTCAAGAAGGCCATCATTGACACCCTCAAGCAAGAGGGTAAGACCCAGAAAGAAATTTCTCAACAAATAGGCTGTTCCCAGAGTGCTGTATCAAGGCACCTCAATGGTAAGTCTGTTGGAAGGAAACAATGTGGCAGAAAACGCTGTACAACAAGAAGAGGTGACCGGACCCTGAGGAAGATTGTGGAGAAGGACCGATTCCAGACCTTGGGGAACCTGAGGAAGCAGTGGACTGAGTCTGGTGTGGAAAGGCGTGTGCAGGAAATGGGCTACAGGTGCCGCATTCCCCAGGTAAAGCCACTTTTGAACCATAAACAGCGGCAGAAGCGCCTGACCTGGGCTACAGAGAAGCAGCACTGGACTGTTGCTAAGTGGTCCCAAGTACTTTTTTCTGATGAAAGCAAATTTTGCATGTCATTCGGAAATCAAGGTGCCAGAGTCTGGAGGAAGACTGGGGAGAAGGAAATGCCAAAATGCCTGAAGTCCAGTGTCAAGTACCCACAGTCAGTGATGGTGTGGGGTGCCATGTCAGCTGCTGGTGTTGGTCCACTGTGTTTCATCAAGGGCAGGGTCAATGCAGCTAGCTATCAGGAGATTTTGGAGCACTTCATGCTTCCACCGGCTGAAATGTTTTATGGAGATGAAGATTTCATTTTTCAGCACGACCTGGCACCTGCTCACAGTGCCAAAACCACTGGTAAATGGTTTACTGACCATGGTATTACTGTGCTCAATTGGCCTGCCAACTCTCCTGACCTGAACCCCATAGAGAATCTGTGGGATATTGTGAAGAGAAAGTTGAGAGACGCAAGACCCAACACTCTGGATGAGCTTAAGGCCGCTATTGAAGCATCCTGGGCCTCCATAACATCTCAGCAGTGTCACAGGCTGATTGCCTCCATGCCACGCCGCATTGAAGCAGTCATTTCTGCCAAAGGATTCCCGACCAAGTATTGAGTGCATAACTGAACATTATTATTTGATGTTTTTTTTGTTTGTTATTAAAAAACACTTTTATTTGATTGGACGGGTGAAATATGCTAATTTATTGAGACAGGTTTTTTGGGTTATCAGGAGTTGTAGGCCAAAATCATCAGTATTAAAACAATAAAAGACCTGACAAATTTCAGTTGGTGGATAATGAATCTATAATATATGAAAGTTTAATTGTAATCATTACATTATGGTAAATAATGAAATTTAACAGTATATGCTAATTTTTTTGAGAAGGACCTGTATGTATGTATGTATGTATGTATGTATGTATGTATGTATGTATGTATGTATGTATATATATATATATATATATATATATATATATATATATATATATATATATATATATATGGGATTTCACTCACTCAGGTGTGACGGCTGACACTCAGGAGGCACGTTCCTTTAAAGTTCACAGGGTTTATTACGTCATAAACCACATGGAAAAATAACAGCAAACAAATAGCCTTAAGTTCAGGAAAAGCAAAACAAAGTGTCCAGTCCACCAGGCTCAGTCCTGTAGCCTTAACACACTCAGGAGGGTTTCACCTCCACACATATCCACTGTGTTCAGCATTTGCCTGTCTTATATAGAGCTAACCACACCCAGTAACCCATCACATGATTAGCCATGTGGTCTGACATCACCACAGGTCCTGGAACACACATACATGGTTATATACAACAAAGAAATACTCCGGGCTACATTACAGCAACAAGGCACTTATGTGGCACATACCTCCCGTCGACTACACACCCTTTAGCCATGCTAAAATATATATATATATATATAATGGAAACATCAACAAAAGTTAGTTTAATATGGTGTGGGTCCACATTTTGCGGCAATTATAGCCTCAATTCTCCGAGGTATGGATTCATACAAGGTGTGAATTGTTTCCAAAGGAATTTTAGCCCATTCTCCAGTTCTTTGAGCGACGATGGCAGCGGAAATCGACGTCTATCTCTAAAATTGACCATAAATGCTCAATAATGTTGAGGTCTGGGGATTGTGGGGGCCAGATGAGATGCTCAGCTTCATTAGAATGTTCCTCGTGCCATGCTTTAACGATTCTAGCTGTATGAATTGGTGCATTATCATCCTGAAAGATGGCGTTCCCCTCTGGGAACAGTGCTTGAACCATTGGATGCACTTGGTCGCCCAAAATGCCTAAATAATCTCGGCTGTTAATTCTTCCATGAAGGGATATCATTGGCACGGCGGATCTCCACAAAATAGCACCCCAGATCATCTCAGAACCCCTAAACCATGTTTTACGGTTGGGAGAAGGCAGTCTGGAGACAGCCGAAAGAAGCATTCCATCCAAACGTACACTCGGCCGGAGGTCAGAAATAGGGTAAACGATGATTCGTCTGAGAATATCACGTTTCCACTGCTCGAGGGACCAATTCTGGAGGTTTCTACACCACTCTAAACACTTGGAAACATTTGTCATTGAGAGCAGTAGTTTTCTAATTGCAGCTCCTCCATGGAATCCAGATTTGTGCAGCTCCCGACGAAAAGTTTTTGTGGAAACTGGGTTCGTAGGTGTTCATTGAGCTCAGCAGTGATTTTCAGATCCGTGGTCTTGCGATCCTCTCACAATTCGCTTTAGAGTCCGATGGTCTCTCTTAGTCAACTTTGACTTTCGGCCGGACCTGTGCTTTGCTGCGGACGTTTTTCCTTCTCTTTCAAATGCAGTCATTACTTTGAAGATAGTACCTCTTGACACGCCTAGCATTTGGGCACTTTCTGTTACACTAGCGCCTGCCATACGAGCACCAACAATTTGGCCTCTTTGAAAATCCGAGAGGTCTGCCATTGGTAACAGGTGCTCAATGTTCTTACAATTATGCAAAACAAAGTTAATTTACATACACATATCACATAACACAAATAATCAACTACAAAACATTACCATATGTCACGGTTCGCATGTTTATCACATGTTCGAAGATTATGATGCCAAAACGTTAGGTGTTTCCATTATTTGGTCCAACCCGTGTGTGTGTGTGTGTGTGTGTGTGTGTGTGTGTGTGTGTGTGTGTGTGTGTGTGTGTGGTGTGTGTGTGTGTATATATATATATATATATATATATATATATATATTATTTTTTTTTTTTATATAATATATTTATTTTATATATTATTATTATTTATTGTTATAGCGCCATTTATTCCATGGCGCTTTACATGTGAGGAGGGGTATGCATAATAAAAACGAGTACAATATTCTTAAACAATACAAGTCATAACTGGTACAGGAGGAGAGAGGACCCTGCCCGAGAGGGCTCACAATCTACAACGGATGGGTGAGGATGCAGTAGGTGAGTATAGAGCTGGTCATGCAGCGGTTTGGTCGATCGGTGGTTACTGCAGGTTGTAGGCTTGTCGGAAAAGGTGGGTCTTCAGGTTCTTTTTGAAGGTTTCGATGGTGGGCGAGAGTCTGATATGTTGTGGTAGAGGGTTCCAGAGTAGGGGTGATACGCGAGAGAAATCTTGTATATGATTGTGGGAAGAGGAGATCTTGTGAGGATCGGAGGTTGCGTGCAGGAAAGTACCGGGAGACGAGGTCACAGATGTATGGAGGAGACAGGTTGTGGATGGCTTTGTATGTCATGGTTAGGGTTTTGTACTGGAGTCTCTGGGCAATGGGGGGAGCCAGTGAAGGGATTGACAAAAATAAATAAATATATATATATATATATATATTTCATATGAGGCCGGCACAGACAGAGCTACAAGCCCAGGGAGGACAGACTGTGTGTACACTGTGACCTGGAGGATGAGACCCATTTCCTGCTACACTGCCCCAAATACTCAGCAATGAGGGACACTCCAGGAGACTCTCCGATCTCTTCCCGGATTTCAGCTCCATGAAGGAGGAAGAGAAAACGTATATCCTGCTGGGGGAAGATGAGAGCGCGGTGGAGATAGCAGCGCAGTATGTAAGCACGTGCCATAGACTGCGAGAAAGACAGCCATGATATGCCCTGTACCCCATCCATATATATAACGCCCACGACCATTGCCACGACCAATCAGTGACTGGCACAGTCCGGAAGAAAATGGCCGCTCCTTACTCCCCGCACTCAGTGCCCGGCGCCCGCATACTCCCCTCCGGTCACCGCTCACACAGGGTTAATGCCGGCGGTAACAGACCGCGTTATGCCGCGGGTAACGCACTCCGTAACCGCTGCTATTAACCCTGTGTGTCCCCAATTTTTTACTATTGATGCTGCCTATGCGGCATCAATAGTAAAAAAAAAAAAAAAAAAAAAATGTAATGTTAAAAATAATAAAAAAACAAAAACCCTGCTATATTCACCCTCCGTTGTCCACATACGTTGTACATTGCGCAGCCCACGTATATAGCAATGTGGGCATGATATCCCTGTTAAAAAAATAAATAAATAAAATAAAAAATAGTTATATACTCACCTTCCGTTGGCGCCTGGATCCAGGAAGCGGTTACCGACGCTTGGGATCCACCGAAGCTCCGCCAAGCCGCTCGCGCCGGCCGCCATCTTCCGTTCCCGGCGATGCATTGCGAAATTGCCCAGAAGACTTAAGGTACCTTCACACGAAACGACTTTGTAACGATATCGCTAGCGATCCGTGACGTTGCAGCGTCCTGGCTAGCGATATCGTTGTGTTTGACACGCAGCAGCGATCAGGATCCTGCTGTGATGTCGCTGGTCGCTGAATAAAGTCCAGAACTCTATTTGGTCATCCGATCGCCGTGTATCGTTGTGTTTGAAAGCAAAAGCAACGATACCAGCGATGTTTTACACTGGTAACCAGGGTAAACATCGGGTTACCAAGCGCAGGGCCGCGCTTAGTAACCCGATGTTTACCCTGGTTACCAGCGTAAAAGTAAAAAAAACAAACAGTACATGCTCACCTGCGCGTCCCCCAGCGTCTGCTTCCTGACACTGACTGAGCGCCGGCCCGAAAGTGAAAGCACAGCGGTGACGTCACCGCTGTGCTGTTAGGGCCGGAGCTCAGTCAGTGTCAGGAAGCAGACGCTGGGGGACGCGCAGGTGAGCATGTACTGTTTGTTTTTTTTACTTTTACGCTGGTAACCAGGGTAAACATCGGGTTACTAAGCGCGGCCCTGCACTTAGCAACCCGATGTTTACCCTGGTTACCCAGGGACCTCGGCATCGTGGGTCGCTGGAGAGCGGTCTGTGTGACAGCTCCCCAGCGATCAAACAGCGACGCTGCAGCGATCGGCATCGTTGTCGCTATCGCTGCAGCGCCGCTTCGTGTGAAGGTACCCTTAGTGGTCTCGCGAGACCGCTAAGTTATCTGGGTAATTTAGCAATGCATCCTGGGAACGGAAGATGGCGGCTGGCGCGAGCGGCTCGGCGGAGCTTCGGTGGATCCCAAGCGTCGGTAACCGCTTCCTGGATCCAGGCGCCAACGGAAGGTGAGTATAGAACTATTTTTCATTTTATTTATTTATTTATTTATTTATTTTTTAACAGGGATATCATGCCCACATTGCTATATACGTGGGCTGCGCAATATACTACGCATACATATTCTAGAATACCCGATGCGTTAGAATCGGGCCACCATCTAGTTTTTTTTTTAATTTACTATTATTTATTTAGAATTTTTATTCTGGTAAACCAGAGAGTTATGTGACACAAAATAGTTAATAAATAACATTTCCCACATGTCTACTTTACATCAGCACAATTTTGTAAACCTTTTTTTTGTTAGGAAGTTATAAGGGTTAAAAGTTGATCAGCAATTTCTCATTTTTACAACAAAATTTTACAAAACCATTTTTTTTTAGGGACCACCTCACATTTGAAGTCAATTTGAGGGGTCTATATGATAGAAAATATTTTCCGAAGGGTAACAGAAGAAATTGGACCCAAAAGTTGTTGTCCAGTTTGTCCTGAGTACACTGATACCCCATATGTGGGGGGAACCACGGTTTGGGCGCACATCGGAACTTGGAAGGGAAGGAGCGCCGTTTTGGAATGCAGACTTTGATGGAATGGTCTGCGGGCGTCATGTTACGTTTGCAGAGCCCCTGATGTGCCTAAACAGTAGAAACCCCCTCACAAGTGACCCCATTTTGGAAACTAGACCCCCCAAGGAACTTATCTAGATGTGTGGTGAGAATTTTGAACTCCAAAAACTGTGATTGATCTCCCCCTTCATAACCCTATTACACATACTGTCCACATATATACAGTATATTATATACATACAGTATATAGTATGTGTATGTATACTATTTGTATACTGTGTGTTATGCAGTCTATATATTTACACAATACACTGCAAAGTGTGTCCATACTGTATATAACCTGACTGTTTCTGTGTGTATATACTTTAGTGTTTCTATATGTATAAAGTATATATAATGGGTGTATCTGTGTATGTGCTGCATATATAGTTCTGTAATCGTAGTGTCGATATAATAGGAATCCGCAGTTTACTGTATTTTGCAGATTATAAAACTCTCCGGATTATAAGACGCACCCCAAATTTTGAGGAGAAAAATAGGAAAACCCCCCCTTTTTTTTTTTTAAATAAAATGTTGGTTGGTGCTTATAATCCATGCGTCGTATGACTTATCGGGGGTGGTGGCTGCTGGAGGAGGCAGGAGTGGAGCAATGTCGCAGGCTGGGATGAGGGGGTGTTCGGTGCTGCGGGGGCTCTGCCGACATTTTGTGAAAGGCTAGAACCCCTGCAGTTTATTTAGTGCTATTAATTCCACAGCACTTTACACACATTATCCACACTGTCTCCAATGAGCCTCACAACCTACATTCCCTATCTTTAGAATGTAGGAGGAAACCGGAGTACCCAGAGGAAACCCACGCAAACACGGGGAGAACATACAAACTCCTTGCAGATGTTGTTCTTTTGTGAGATTTGAACCCAGGACCCCAATGTTGCAATACTAACCACTGAGCCCCCGTACAGGGCTAACCACTGAGCCACCGTACAGTGCTAACCAATGAGCTACCATGCCACCCCAGTTGCATGGCATGGTTTCCTATGGGGTGGAGTCCGGGAAAATGGCTGCCGGGGGCGGTGCATGAGCAGATGGAGATCTCCGCACCAAGATCACGGGAGATGATCTCCCGAGATCTCCATCTGCGCATGAACCGCCCCCGGCAGCCATTTTCACGGAGTCCACCCCATAGGAAACCATGCAACTGCGGGGGTTTGGTCTTTCACAAAATGTCAGCAGAGCCCCGTAGCACCGAACACCCACTGCGGCGCACCGCACATGCGATCGCCCCTTCATCCCAGCCTGCACAGACCCTGGACCCTGCTCCCCGTGGCTGGTAAGGTATGTCTGCATTATAAGACCCCATTTTCCCCGAAAATTTTTGGGGAAAAAGCGCGTCTTATAATCCGAAAAATCCGGTATGTCTGCTGCTTGTCTTATATCAGGGCCTGTTCACACTTTACTGCTTCCAGTGCGTTCTGCCAGACACAGACAGCAGCCTGGAGACACTTTTTTTGTAATAAATCTGTTGCTGTCGTCTTTCAGCGTTTCTTTCCCGATTCAAATGAATGGGACACAAAAATGCAAGTGTAAAGGGCTGCGAGAACTCTGAGTATTTCCTGCCAACCCTGGAGATCAATCCGCTGCAAAAATGGTGAACTGACACTACGGGGGTCTTCTGAGAATGTAAAAATAACACAGGACTGCAAAAAATTTTTTTTTCAAGAGCTGTTTTGGTTATTCCACGTAATCTTTGTTTTTAAGTGCGCTGAATCTGAAAACGACCTCTGTTTTGTCATAGGATATCACGTTTTCTGACAATTTAAGTAACTATGTTAAATAAGACAATACCTCAAAATAAATGAAAATAGACTCATAAAATTTTTTTATTACAAATGTTTCATGAAAATCATTTTTTAACTGCAATGAGCTCACTAACACTAAAATCGATTCTTCTTCCCTGTGAGGCTTCTCTTGGTACATTTACGCTTGTGAGTAGCATCTGGAATGTCTCTCTGAAGCGTCCAGCAGTAGTCTGCCATCATTGTAATGCTCCATCTTCCCTGGTATCTTCTTTCCATCTCTTTAATGTCCTGGTGGAATCGTTCACCTTGCTCTTCACTCACAGCTCTCAAATTTTCAGGAAAGTTGTCAAGGTGGGAATGGAGGAAATGCACTTGCAAACTCATCAGGCAACCTAAAGCTTGAAATGCTTTCAGCATTTGTCCGACGATTTTTTTGCAGTCAGGGTCTTTGTTATTGCCTAAAAATTTGTCTACGACCTCTTTAAATGTAAACCACCCTTCTTTTTGAGGATGCGTCATGGTATTGATAAACTCTTGATCAGCTATAAGCTTTCTAATGTCTGGTCCGACAAACACACCTTCCTTCAATTTTGCCTCCGAGAGGCCTGGAAACTTGATGACCAAGTATTTGAAGCATTCTCCATCTTTTGGAAGTGATTTTACAAATTGCTTCATCAATCCCAATTTTATGTGCGGAGGTGGTAGAAGAACTTTATGGGGAGGAACCAAAGTTTATCGGAGGACATTTTTTTCACCAACTGTGAGCACCCTCGGCTGCCAATTGTTCTTGGTCCGATTTTGTTGGTCTCGACTGTCCCGTAGACACAGAAAACAAGGGTATTTGGTATACCCGGCTTGTTGCCCGAGGAGCATGCACAAGACTTTCAAATCCCCGCACACATGCCAACCGTGGTCTTCATATTTAAGTTTACGAAGAACCAATTCCAAGTTCTTGTAGGTTTCCTTGAGGTGTACAGAATGACCTACAGGGATGGAAGCATAAAAACTGCCGTTGTGGAGTAAAACTGGTTTGAGACTTCTTTTTGAAGAATCTATAAAAAGACGCCATTGCGCTGAATTATATTGGTTTTGAATTGACCCATCAAATCTTCAACATCGGTGCAATAAACTAACTTATCTTCCTGGGCAAAGTAAGGAACGAACTCATTTTCACGATGTCTGAACCATGATAAAGACACTCCTGGCAACAATAAATTCTTGCTTTTGAGCCTTGATCCGAGCAACTCAGCAGCATCTTTGGGAAGATTCAAGTCTCTTACCAAATCATTCATCTCCTCCTGGGTAAACAATGTTGGTCTTGTATCATTTTCAAAGTCAGAACTTGATTCATCATCTGGTTCAGGTATGACTCCACCTTCATCGGAGCTAGTTATCTCTTCCAAGGTAGCAGGGGCCTTGGGGGATGGGACGAATTGCTGAGTAAATATTGGAGTATGAAATGGAATGCTTCCATTTTGAATTATACCCTTTCACATCGCATGAACAAAAGTAACAATCGTCACTATGATTCTTTTGCTCTCGCCATACCATAGGAATCCCATAACGGAAAGCTTTTTTCTTACCTTTGAACCAATTTCGGAGGTCCTCAACACACCGTTTGCACACTTTGAGGTGTCCAAGCTTTATCTTGATCTCCAAGCTTTAGGATACCGTTACACTAAACGATTTACCAACGATCACGACCAGCGATACGACCTGGCCGTGATCGATGGTAGTTGTGTGGTCGCTGGAGAGCTGTCACACAGACAGCTCTCCAGCGACCAACGATGCCGAGGTCCCCGGGTAACCAGGGTTAACATCGGGTTACTAAGCGCAGGGCCGCGCTTAGTAACCCGATGTTTACCCTGGTTACCATTGTAAATTAAAAAAAAAAAAAAAACACTACATACTCACATTCCGGTGACTGTCACGTCCCTCGCCGTCAGCTTCCCGCACTGACTGTCTCGGGGTCCGTCACTCAATGACGGCACGTACCTAGCACACGCCCATTGTGGGCGTGCGCTAGCGATGCGTCCGACATTGGATTCAGTGGCGGCGTTAACGGACTACGTTACACTGCGTTATGCCGCGGTGTAACGTAGTCCGTCTAACGGACGGGTTTAACGCAATGTGAACCCGGCCTTATTAGTTGCAAACCCATGCTGACTGGTTAATCACTTAATTCTTATCCAGGTACTTACATACATGTTGTTTAATAATTTGTTCAAAGATCTTTCCTTGTATAGACGTCAGACTCACCAGCCTATAGTTCCCTGGGTCCACCTTCCTCCCCCTTTTTGAAGATAGGAACAACATTTGCTCTTTTCCAGTCTTCTGGGACTTCTCCTGTTCAAAGATTATGGAGAGTGGTTCAAAAATGTCTTCTGCCATCTCCTTCAGTACTGGTGGTGGCCCGGAATTTGCCAGTCAGTGGACAACATTATTATTGAAGAGATGATGGCCCAGAATCTGCTCCTCGGTGGTCCGTGGACACTATTATCATCAATGAGGTAGTGGCCCAGAATCCATTCCTCAGAGGTTGGTAGACACCATTATCATTGAAGTGGTAGCCCAAAATCTGCCTCTGTGCCAACAGCCCGAAACACCGTGTCTGCGAATTGAGATACTGATTTGGCTTTTATCTTAAGTCATATTGCAAGACTCGTTAAAGGGTTGATTGTGACTTGTAGGATCGCTACTTCCAACAGGTGGCGCTATAGAGTTCAAGTCCTTTTTCTCTGAAGAGGCAATTTGCATATTACATTTACCAGAGGAGCATTGCACGGCGAGTAAGCCTCCTTAACTTGACAAGCCAGAGTTGGTATGTCACTCTCCACAAGGAGAAACCTTACCCCTTAGACCTAAATGTTAGTTATTAAAAAAAAAAAAAACACCACCCAGTGTATATGACCAAACGATAGTGTTGAGATACACAAAAATAGGTCAAAATACTAATAAAAGCATAGACTGATAGTATCCATGGAATAACCTACAAGGTCCCTGGTCAAACCCCATCTGATCACTGCCTGGCTGTGAGAACGATTTGGCGCCCCACTCAATGACAGCTTTCCCAATCTCTCCTTGTTATTCCCTGTACTATACAGGTGGGAAAACAAAGGTTGAAGATAAGAGATGAAGTATAGATAAATTAATAATTTTGCAGCAATAAGTTAGGGATAATCTATTATATCTGACCAGGAAAATAGAAAAAACCCAAAGGGATACCAAGGACGATAAGTACCGTACTTAAAAATTCACTGTATCCCTATGATATCCAGCACCACAGGTATAATATCCGTATGGAGTAAAACCTTCCTTTCCATGGGAAATCGGGCTTATATCAATGCAATCAACTTAAAGCCCAAATACAAAAAGAAAGTGTAACCCGAATTTTCAAAGCTACATTCAAATAAGGTATACACAACCAATGGAAAGAAATAGATGAAAGGGGACATATCCCATGTAGGAGATCTCGCTTTGACGCGTTTCTCCGTCCATTCGGTTCATCAGGAGACCTGATAGAAACCAGGGCTAGAAGGTGCTCCAATGAGCAAACATACCCAAATAGCCTGGACCCCACCCAGAAAACAAAAAGATCAATGAAGCAAACACACCCACCTGAAAAAAAATCAGTGGTAAAGACACTGGGTCTCTCTGTCTGTGTGCCTGCGGTATTCTGCCATGTTGGTGTGTGTGGCCATATACAAGGCGGTCCGATAGCTGCACCCACTTAGAAGGTAACACACGAGAAGCAGTGTCACAGTCTAATCACAGTACGCGACTTAGATGAGCGGTGTGTCACGCCGGTATGCGCTCCACGGTGGAACGCCTCGGGAGTTCCAAATACTTCCTGTGGTAAGGGGGAACAATACTGGGCATGCGCTTTAAAGATTGCGTTCCACACTGGAATGCACAACAACCACAGTATATTTCTGGACAGTAAAACACTGTGCAAAAGAAACCTCAGTATCACTAGTGTGCAGCCCGCTTTATTCATACATAAAGCCTGACCATTTCCACAGATTTAGCCTTTATTTTAGTCTGCCTGTATCCGTGTCAACATCTTCAAAAAGTAGGGAAGATGCACTGGCCCCTCAGTGGTCAGTGACACGATTATGATCGAGGAGACTGTGGCCCAGAATCTGCTCCTCAGCGGTCGGTAGACACCATTATTATAGAGTAGGTGGTGGCCCAGAATCTGCCCCTCAGTGGTCGGACACAATTACCACCCACGAAGCACTAGCTCACAATTTGCCCCACAGTTGTCAGTGGACACCATTATGATCGAGGAGGAGGAGGTGGTGATCCAGCATCTTCCCCTCAGTGGTGGGTGGACATATTCAATATCTAGAACATAAGGCTCCAGAGTAGTCATGTAACCCTTTGCTAGGACATGAATATGATGCAGTAATGCTAAGCAGGGCTGTGATGGGTCAAGATGCGCCGTCACCTAGGTTTCTTTCAGAGAATACATACATGTCAATCTAGTCACCCGATTGAGTGCCCAGGTCACAATGTTCCCCGATGGGGTCTATATAACCCTGCACCCATGGTATCCGTGCTCCTCATATTCAGTGCAGTATTATTCTTTCAGCTTTTAGGTTTGTGAGTGACGATGAATATTTAGAAATTACCGGAATCACACGAGAACAGTCAGGTGAATATGAATGCAGTGCAGCCAATGAGGTGGCAGTCCCAGCGTGGCGCCGTGTTACAGTCACTGTATATTGTGAGTATCCTTCATGTTTTGTCTCAAAATTGTAGAGGTTTGTACTCGGCTGCGGTTTCATGACAATGTAACAAAGAAAGTTTTCTCTTTTTGGTTTCATGACAAGGTCCAGGCAGGTTTATTAAGACT
This sequence comes from Ranitomeya variabilis, assembly GCF_051348905.1. Lineage (NCBI taxonomy): Eukaryota > Metazoa > Chordata > Amphibia > Anura > Dendrobatidae > Ranitomeya > Ranitomeya variabilis. Next base: position 244,858,521 of record NC_135235.1, read on the forward strand.
GCATGAACCGCTCAGGGAAGAAAACAAAAGAGCAGCCCTCTCTGGCACAAAGTTAAAAAAAAGTCCACACAATATAGCGGTTCCACCCTCCCAGGACAGTGTCCAGTTCTTTTGGCCCTAGCACAGACAAACACACGGGAGATCCACACATCTCCAGACCAAGCCACTGAATGACACTTAGTCTCCATTTTATCTGCCAAACCAGGCCCCAAGGGTTGGGATTATGCTAGCAGTAGTGATGAGCGAGTGTACTCGTTGCTTGGGTTTTCCTGAGCACGCTCGGGTGGTCTTTGAGTATTTTGTAAGTGCTCAGAGATTTAGTTTTCACTGCCTCAGCTGCATGATTTACAGCTGATAGACAGCTTGAATACAGGTGGGGATTCCCTAGCAACCAGGCAACAGCCACATGTACTCAGGCTGGCTAGCAGCCGTAAATCATGCAACTGTGTCAACAAAAACTAAAGGCCGAGCAGTTATAAATTCTGGGGAGACCACCTGAGCAATGAGTACACTCGCTCATCACTCGTTAGCAGTCATTTGGATCCTTCTCTTGTGACCACTCGTAAAACCTGGACCTGGAATGGCCTAATAACTCTCTCAGCACTGTGTGCGGTGGAGCATGCTTTCTGAGCTCACATCACTGAAGTTACTAACCGCGATGATGCTTATCTCCCCTCAAGGACCCGTCTGGTGGCCATCTTACAAAGGGTTAACCTTAATGAAAACCCTCAAACTGGTCCCTATAAAGACACCAATAAACAGAAGAGCCTAAGAAATGTCTTCTCTCGTGAAGTCATGGTCCGTATGTTACTGAACACAAAAGGTGGGATGGGGTGACATCAGAGGGTTATAGCAAAGTTATAGTGGCAATCCATCCTTCTCCAATTGTAAAGCTCCACAGAATATATTAGGTATATGTCACCCAATAGAATATTCCCCAGTGGGGACCGCCTCACCGGAGGAGCACTTGGAGGACTCATCTCTCACTACATTTCCTCCACAGATCCTCCCTACATCTCTGATACTAGAAACACCGGGGCATCTGTTGGTCAGAAGGGGATGCTGCGCTGCACTGCCCTGGCCGTCCCGCTGGCAGAATTCCATTGGTATAAGGAGGACACCAGGTGATGTCATTATCTGTGGGGAATGTCATGAAGGTGGAAGAACAGTAAAGTCCAGGGCTCCTGGATGCTGTGGCATGGTTGAGAATGGTGCCACATTTCGAGATTAGACAGTAGTCTTTCCTGGTCTTCCAGGAGCAGCTCTCCTCCTGTCCACTGTTGTCTGGTATTCAGCAGAACGAAGTGGAGCTGCAATACCACGCTCAAATATAGAGCTGAGGTGGGCGCTAGTTCTGAAGAAATAAATACCTCTCCTTAATCTGAGAATACTGTTTGGTGTTGGAGTGCAGCTTAAGAACTTTGTTTTTTAGTTCAGGACCCCATCCTGACGCGACGTGCCTGTTCTGAGCTGGCTGCCATCTTTGCCTTCATGACGCACACTGCAGATCGCAGGAGGGCGCATTATAAATAAACGCTTCTCTATTTTTGGCGTGAAGAATTATTTCACATTCAGCGGCCGCTGCTGAATTGTTTATTAGGCATTTGCATTTTCTTTTGGCATCTTTTCTCGATTCTGAGCCTCGGCCAAATCGGAGCCTCTGCTGCTGCGAGGAGTTTCATGATCCTTACTGCAACTTACAGAAACCAATGTTAATATTTATAAGAGGAATCCATGGTTGCTATTATCTATGTAGTCAGCAATTTCGCAGTGGGGCCTGGATGGGCCAGCAGTGACTAGCGCTGAGCGCAGCCGTGATTAGGGATCTGCAGACATCATGGTCCGGAATGGCGCCAGTGGACACAACTTACTACAGATATAGGGGTGCAACAATGTTATCCCTTTACTGCTTCATCATGTCACCCGACCTTTTAGTCCACAGACAGCCGGAACGCTCCTCCTAACACCCCGCATATAGATCTGGTCAGGATATTAGTTCTATGCAATTATATCTAGTATAAGTGTTACATAGAAGACTATTCCAAACAATTCTCCGTTCTGCTCCATTTCTAACAATCCTCAAAGTGGAGCAGGGAAAGTCATTAAGTCGTCACAAAAACAACCTTCATATTCTAAAATGTGTTCTTAGAAAACAAGAAAAACACATGAAACATTGTACATTATTTTCCACTTACGGTACTTTCGTTCAACCATAGATCTATACTGCTCAAAAAAATAAAGGGAACACTAAAATCCCATATCTTAGATATCACTGAATTAAATATTCCAGTTGTAAATCTTTATTCATTACATAGTGAAATGTGTTGAACAATAAAACATAACAATTATCAGTGTAAATCACAACTAATATCCCACGGAGGGCTGGAGTTGGAATGATACTCAAAATCAAAGTGGAAAATGAAGTTACAGGCTGATCCAACGTCAGTGGAAATGCCTCAAGACAAGGAAATGATGCTCAGTAGTGTGTGTGGCCTCCATGTGCCTGTATAACCTCCCTACAACGCCTGGGCATGCTCCTGATGAGGCAGCGGATGGTCTCCTGAGGGATCTCCTCCCAGACCTGGACTAAAGCATCCACCAACTCCTGGACAGTCTGTGGTGCAATATGACGTTGGTGGATGGTGCAAGACATGATGTCCCAGATGTGTTCAATCGGATTCAGGTCTGGGGAACGGGCGGGCCAGTCCATAGCTTCAATGCCTTCATCTTGCAGGAACTGCTGACACTCCAGCCACATGAGGTCTGGCATTGTCCTGCATTAGGAGGAACCCAGGGCCAACCGCACCAGCATATGGTCTCACAAGGGGTCTGACGATCTCGTCTCTGTACCTGGTAGCAGTCAGGCTACCTCTGGCGAGCACATGGAGAGCTGTGTGGCCCTCCAAAGAAATGCAACCCCACACCATTACTGAGCCAATGCCAAACCGGTCATGCTGAAGGATGTTGCAGGCAGCAGCTCGCTCTCCAGGGCGTCTCCAGACTGTCACATGTGCTCAGTGTGAACCTGCTTTAATCTGTGAAGAGCACAGGGTGCCAGTGGCAAATTTGCCAATCCTGGTGTCCTGTGGCAAATGCCAAGCATCCTGCACGGTGTTGGGCTGTCAGCACAATCCCCATCTGTGGACGTTGAGCACTCAGGCCATCCTCATGGAGTCGGTTTCTAACCGTTTGTGCAGACACATGCACATTTGTGGCCTGCTGGAGGTCATTTTGCAGGGCTCAGGCCGTGCTCCTGTTCCTCCTTGCACAAAGGCTGAGGTCCTGCTGCTGGGTTGTTGTTCTCCTACGGCCCCCCTCCACGTCTCCTGGTGTACTGGCCTCCAGGCTCTGGACACTTCGCTGACAGACACAGCAAACCTTCTTGCCACAGCTCGCATTGATGTGCCATCCTGGATGAGCTGCAGTACCTGAACCTCTTGTGTGGGTTGTAGAGCCCGTCTCATGCTACCAAGACTGTGAGACTGTGAAAGCACAACCAACATTCAAAAGTGACCAAAACATCAGCCAGAAAGCATTGGTACTGAGATGTGGTCTGTGGTCCCCACCTGCAGAACCACTCCTTTATTGTGTGTCTTGATAATTGCCAATAATTTCCATCTGTTGTCTATTCCATTTGCACAACAGCATGTGAAATTGATTGTCAAACTGTTGTTTCCTAAGTGGACAGTTTGATTTACTTGGAGTTATATTCTATTTAAATGTTCCCTTTATTTTTTTGAGCAGTGTATATGATTGGCTCTGTGGAAATAACTTGTACTCCGCTGAGAAAATTTCCATCTCAAAAATTAATTGTAACAGGAGAGCCTCATCTGAGTGTCTAGCTATATATTATTAGCAGTTGCGCAGAGAGTAATTATCATGCTCTCCTCCTTCTGATGCAGGAGATGCCCGGCCATGATACCGGAGCCATAATCATACTCTACTCTGTCTGATGCAGGAGACACCCGGCCATGATACCGGAGCCATAATCGTACTTTGCTCCTTCTGATCCAGTAGACGCCCGGCCATAATAAGGGAACCATAATCATACTCTGCTTGGTCTAATCCAAGAAAATCCGGCCACGATACGTGCACCATAGTCGAACCCTTCTCTTTCTGATCCAGGAGAAGCCCGGCCATGATACCAGAGCCACAATCGTACTCTGCTTCTTCTGATCCAGTAGACGCCCAGCCATGATAAGAGAGCCATAATCGTACTCTGCACAGTCTAATCCAGAACACACCCGGCCATAAGGGAACTATAATCGTACTCTGCTTGGTCTAATCCAAGAGAAACAACGATACGGGCACCATAGTCAAACCCTTCTCTGATTCAGGAGAAGCCCGGCCAGGATACCAGAGCCATAATAATATTTTTTTTATAGCGCTAACATATTCCGCACACATTATCATCGCTGTCCCCGATGGGGCTCACAATCTAAATTCCCTATCAGTATGTATTTTTGGAGTGTGGGAGGAAACCCATGCAAACGCGTGGAGAACATACAAACTCCTTGCAGATGTTGTCCTTGGTGGGATTTGAACCCAGAACCCCAGCACTGAAAAGCAACAGTGCTAACCACTGAGCTACCGTGCTGCCCAAATCGTACTCTGCTCCTTCGGATCCAGGAGAAGCCCGGCCATGAAATCTCTTTTCTCCAGCAGCGCAGGGATATGTCCATTGCCCTGGCCAAATATGAGATTAATAGTCAAGCTCAGCTCCATCTAATCCAGGAAACACCCAGCCATGATATTTGAGCCATAGTTAAACTCAACTTTGCCTGATCCTGCCCATCTGCGCTCCAGGCCTTATGCTGATGCAAATTGTAGTGTGCCTTAGAATGTTCCAGGATGATAATCTAATGAATAATCCACATTGCTGTTGCTCCAGTATGAATTCTAGATTTAATATGTCTGTTCATCACAGGTTGTCCAACGGACTAGATGGGGTAAGGATTGATAACAAAGACCAAATATCAATACTGACCTTCTTCAATGTATCCGAAAAGGACTACGGCAACTACACATGTGTGGCATCAAATAAACTGGGGAACAGCAATGCCAGCGTCATTTTGTACGGTGAGTAACATCACAATGAAGGGGTCCCCAACTCGCAAGAAATTCACTAAACATCCAAAAGGTTGTCATTGTCTGCAGCATTCAAACTAGAAGCAGTGGTCCAATATTTCCAGTTCAGTCTTATCTATAGTTAAAGGGAAAATATCTGCAAAAGTGTTAAGGGCTTTTGAGAAAAATCCAGTGTCTCGACCCCTCTACAGTCTACCCCAGTTTTCCCCAACCTTGGTCCTCAAAGTCACCAAATGGTCATGTTTTCAGGATTTCCTTCGTATTGCCCAGGTAATTGAATTCTTGTCTGTCCAGGTGATGCAATTATCACCTGTGCAAAACTAAGGAAATCCTGAAAACATGACCTGTTGCTGACTCTTGAGGACCGTAGTTAGGGAACACTGACCCACCCACAATCTGCTCTGTGTATTCCTCACATATTTATCCCTCTTGTTTTGAGGTCGGTGCTTATCTATCTGTGTCTAAAGTTCTGGATTATGCCTGGTCCTTCTGTCTGCCTCGTGTCTGGTACTCCAATTTACTGTCTGCCCAGTGTCTGATACTCCTGTCCACCCTCTGGCTGGTGACTGCCTATCATCTGCACTATGCTCCTATCCACCCCTATGTCTAGTGTTCCCGCCTATCTTCTGCTCCATGCTTCTGTCCACCATCCACCTTGTGTCTAGATCTCGGTCTACCCTTAGCTCCTGTCCAGCATCTACCCCGTGTCTAGTGCTCCTGTCCACCATCCACCCTGTTTCTAGTGCTCCCGCTTACTGTGTGTCCTGTGCTTCTGTCCATTATCCAGCCCATGTCTAGTGCTCACTTCCACCATCCACTCCGTGTTTAGTGCTTCCGACTACTGTCTGTCCTGTGCTTTTGTCCACCATCCACCTTGTTTCTATTGTTTCCGCTTACTGCCTGTCCTATGCTTCTGTCCACTATGCAGCCCATGTCTAGTGCTCCTGTCCACCATTCACCATGTCTAGTGCTCATGTCCACCGTCCACTCCTTATCTAGTGCTCCTGCTTACCATTTGCCCCATGTCTAGTGGTCTTGCTTATTGTCTGGCCTATTCTTTTATCATCCACCCCGTGTCTAGTGCTTCAAACGACCGTCTGCCCTTTACTACCCTCCACCATCCACCCTGTGTCTAGTGCTCCCACATATTATCTGTCCCGTGCTTCTATCAACTATCCAGCCCATGTCTAGTGCTCCTGTCTACCATCCACCCTGTTTCTAGTGCTCCCACTTACTGTCTGTCTGTGCTTCTTTCTATGCATAGAATGGTAGAGTTAGAAGGGACCTCCTGGGTCATCTGGTCCAACCCTCTGCTCAAAGCAGGATTCACCATTATCCAGCCCATGTCTAGTGCTCATGTCCATCATCCACTCCATGTCTAATGCTTCAGATTACCGTCTGTCCTGTGCTCCTGTTCATCATCCACCACATGACTAGTGCTCCTGCTTACCATTTTCCCCATGTCTAGTGGTCTTGCCTACTGTCTGACCTGTTCTGTCGATCATCCACTGTATCTGGTGCTCCTATCCATCATCCACGCCCTGTCTAATACTACTGTCCAACCTGTTTCTATCGTTTCCGCTTACTGTCTGTCATGTACTTCTGTCACATGTCTAGTGTCTCATGTCTACCATCCACCCAGTGTGTAGTGCTCCCGCTTACCATTTACCCCATGTCTAGAGGTCTTGCCTACTGTCTGCCCTGTTCTCCTGTCCACCATCCACCCCGTGTCTAGTGCTCCCACTTACTGTCTGTCCTGTGCTTCTGTGCATTATCCAGCCCATGTCTTGTGCACCTGTCCACCATCCACCCCTTTTTTTAGTGATTCCGACTACCATCTGTCCTCTTTTCCTGTCCATCTTCCACTCCGTGTCTAGTGCTCCCGCTTACCATTTGCCCCATGTCTAGTGGTCTTGCCCACTGTCTGTCCCGTTCTCCTGTCCATCATCCATCCCGCATGTAGTTCTTCCGACTGTCTGTCCTGTGCTCCTATCCATCATCCACTCCATGTGTAGTCCTCCACTGTCTCTCTCTTTTTTTAGAATATGGTCTGTATTTTGTCCTTCAGTGTGTACTTTCCAGGCCAGTGATAATTTACAATGAGGGAAAGTGTTCTAGCAGTGGTCCTCCTAGTACAGATACATATTTCTTGCTCACAGTTGTGGTGGGGTGTTATCCGGGATACTAGTGAATCCCGATAGTAAATACAAAGAAGAGTCAGAGTTTCCTCTGAGTTGCCACTCCTGTCCAACATCCAAATAAATTCCTCCATCAATCATGGAGGAGATGATTCTTCTCCGTTTTGATAACGTGTTGCTTGTCTTTGAAGCCAGCACCTCTGCTCCGTATCACCTCCTCTGGAGAGATCCTTTTTGCCTTCATTTACAATGTATTTTTGTTTGGGGATTTGATAAGTTAATTCCCTTGCTCTCGGTTCTCCCTCTTTCTCCCAGACAGGAGCCATTTCTAAATTTACTACTTTGCATTTTTCTCCTGTCAGGTCCTGGAACATCGCAGAACAGGAGTAACTCGGCCTCCAGCACCCTGGCCGCCACCTGCCTCTGGTGCTCTGTCCTCTATTTTCTCAGTTCATTTTGATGGTGTAGACAGCATGGAGGTGGGAGCTGTAGAAAGACATCCAGAAGCTCCAAACACAATAGTCATTTTCATCCACCCTCGGGAGAGACTCTTAAAATTGTGGATGACGCTTCAATCCTTCATCCTCCCTTGGCCATTGCGGGAGATTGATGGCTAGCCTATGGTTCAACCTCCATGAGTGGCTCAACCTCAGATGCTCGGGAGCTGGAGATGGTTTCTTGTGTTGGTGTCTTTGTAAATCCCGTGTGATGCTCTGCAGGCATGTACCAATGAGAGAGAGTGGAAGAATAAAAGACTGTGATCTCCCATAATCCAGGGAATGGTTGTACCACCGGTGTTAGGATAAATCCACAAAGGACGCCCTGGACACTCGGAGTGCTGCTAGGACATACTCAGGCTCTGGCTGAAAGATTTGTGGAAAGTAGGTAAACTGTGGATGTGACGATCACAGATAAAGGACACGTGTGTAACGAGATGATTGACCAAACAGCTTGTAATCTGCCTTTGCCCCCACCTATTCCATTCAGTGTGCAATGCAATAAAGATTATGGCCTGAATATGGAGGCTGGAAAAGACACAACCACCCTGCTTGCCATCACACCGGCTCATTCCACAGTTCTGATGGTTATGGTATCAAGCATCTCCAGCATTAATAAAGAAACTGCTTACATTCAGGCATTATGAGGAGGCTGCAGACCTTTGGATGTTTAGTCAGGGTCCCACTTCTTAAATTACAGCAAATACTCCCTGCCTTTAGATTCCACCATCCGCCCACCATTCCCAATGTGGAAGAACAGTAAGTGGAATAGTGTCCAGTCAATGCAAAGCATTGCGGAGAGACACAGGTCACTGTATTACTGGGAAGTGCAATGCTCTGCAGCACTCCAGTAGTTACTTTAGCAGTAGATCGCCTCTTTGGAGAAGCACACTTGGGGCTTGTTGAGGTAAAATTTGAATTTGGGATCTTATCTTTAGGAGGCTGGCATGTCAGACCCACGTTGATCAGTGTGGACACGGGCGGATAACTGGCATGTCAGACCCACGTTGGTCAGTGTGGACATGGCCGGATGGCTGCATGTTACACCGCGTTTGTAAACTTTTCTAAGTGAGGAACGTTTGATGGTTGTAATCCTGTGATGTGTCAATAAAGTCGGACATTTGTATCCACTCCTCTCTCAATGTTCTGCACACGAATAGCCGTGCCAATCTTCCAGTATAACCGGCAATTCCAGGCCGCATGGACACAAGCAGTGGTCGCTAATCAGGTCACAGGTGATGGCACATTAACCTTTCATATGCACATGACGCAGCAGTATGGTGACACTGGCGAACATTCCATCGTTCCCATGAACAGGAGTAAAATGGGGTGGATTTAACGGAGTACAGCAAGAGGTGGGACCCTCACCAATAAGACCCTCACCAACAAGCACAGTGAATCCTATGTAATTTATATACAGCAGAGTGTAGGTGTATCTTGTGTGCTTTATATATAGTAATCTTGGAGAAGGAAAGAGAGGGGTCTGAAGGAGAAGACAAATCCATATGGGGGAGTAGGAGACAGTACCAGAGGATTCTAGATGGGAGACAGAAGTCTTGGGAGGAAACCAGAGTCTGAACGACAGGGTCAGAGGTCTGGCTGAGGAGGTCAAAGGAGCAGAAGAAATTGAGGTGCATATGGAGCGGGTCTAGAGGAGGAGAGAATAGTCTGTAGGATGGGGACCTGAGCAGATGGGTCTGGAGGAAAAGACCTGGCGGAGTGGGGCTGCAGGTGGAGAGGAAGGAGTATAAAGTGTTTGGGACAGGAAAGTCTGATGATGACCAAGGTTTCTGGATGTAGGAGTCTAAAACACGGAGACCAATCTGACTGCTGCTTATTCTCTTCTCTGGACCAAGGACAGATGAGCTGAAGGTGCAATCAGGAGGACACATAGGGGCAGATTCAGCCACAATACAGATATTCTGCAGTGATGTGGAGTATCCTCTATAGAAACATCAGCCATATAGCAAGCACCGTCCATATACTATCCACCATCCATGCACCACGTTGTTGGTCTATAGACCACCATTATACATCGGCTCGGGTCAGTCGCGGCATTTCTGCTACAGACCAAATCTGCTCTCTTGGCTGTAAAAATGTTACATTCAAAATGGCAGTTTTGCTGCGTTTTTTTTATCTGCACTTTTTTTTGGGGTATGGATTATATGCGTTCTATCCACGTAGTGCAGCCTTCTCTCTAGAAACTAAGCAAAACTTGTAGATGTTTGTGTGCTTTTTCCCCCATAGAAAAAAATTAGTGCAAAAGTAATAAAAGAATTGACACGCTGCATATATCAAAAACACTGCTGTTCTCTAATTCAGTCAGGATATAAAAACCACGTGAGCAGGGAGTTCTGAAATCTCAAAGCTTTGCTAGTATAAAACGCAGCTTATATTTGTAAACAAAAAACCCCAAATGCTGCATGTGAACATAGCCATACCCGGCACATCATCTACAGAACTCGTCGGGTTCGCTGCCTCCAGAAGTGCTTTTTTTTTTTTCCTTTACAATTTTCGAAGTTTCTTTAGGCGACTCTCAATCAATCCTGCACTTGTCGCACTGACACTTCCCAGGCTGCGCACTCACTGTCTGCACAGCCCACTGAGCGTGCATGCTGGAAATAAAGGGCCAAACTGCTATTCACACACACAAGCCCCGGCAAGATGGCTGCCGCCATAATCACTTACTTTCTGGCTGTAGACTTATTACATTTGTGCGAGACTCCAGACTCTGGGGCGCCAATAACAGAACATCTGACACCTTCGTAGCCCAGGAAATGTCGTGTTTCTGGCATTACTCGGCCATGAAGAACAGGCATCTCCCTCGCGTAACTTGTCTTAAATAAAAAAAAATAAATAAAATTAACATAAGAAACAGGCGTCAACAATGTAGACCCACACGTTCTCCTCAGCGTGACGTCTTCTATGGTCAGTTCGAGATGGTGAAGCCCCCCACACAACACACAAGTGTATGCAGTGGTCACGGCCACAGTAGTGGTCACAATCACAGCATCAGTTATAGTTACAGCAGCGGTCAGAGTCGCAGCAGAAGTCATAGTTACAGCAGAGGTCATGGTCGCAGCAGCGGTCAGGTTCATAGCAGGTCACAATCACAGTAGCAGTCATAGTTACAACAGCAGTCAGAGTCGCAGCAGCAGTCAGTCACAGCAGCTGTCAGGTTCATGGCAGGTTACAACAACAGTCGGTTGCAGCTCAGGTCACGGTCGCAGCACAGGTCACGGTCGCAGCAGCGGCACCTGGTCACATTTGTTCCTTCTGTCATGAGGTCAGATACACCCCATAACTTCCAGCCTGCACAATGGAGGGCGGCACATTACCACACACACGCGGATGGACCATGGTACGTATGTCTCAGTATATTTATATCATGTTAACAGTGTACTCAGCTCTTTACAAGATTATTACAAATATAAAGAAAATATAATACAGTAACAAACAATAGTGAGAAGGACAGCTACTAAATGTTGAGGTGGAGGATAGGAGCCCCTGCCCCGAGGAGCTTACACTCTATACATACAATCCCCATCCCCTGACCGGGATCAGCAGGAGCCGTCACCATCAGGAATATAAGAAACTTGTGCAGCATTCCCATGGACGGTTCTCATCATTTCCAACATGGTCTTTCTGCTCTACAGATACTAGATATATAATGTAGGAAGAGGATGATAAGGATTTTACTGTTCAGGACTGGATTCTTTTGTAGGAGGAAATCGGGTCACAGGGATGTCCCGAACATTACATCCATCACATATTTGATATATGCAGACCTAGCGATCCTCCCACAGAAGACATCAGGTCAGAAGGATGTCCTGGACATTACATCCATCACATATGTGATATACACAGACCTAGTGATCCTCCCAGGGAAGGACATTAGGTCAGAAGGATGTCCTGGACATTACATCCATCACATATGTGATATACACAGACCTAGTGATCCTCCCACAGAAGACATCAGGTCAGAAGGATGTCCTGGACATTACATCCATCACATATGTGATATACACAGACCTAGTGATCCTCCCAGGGAAGGACATTAGGTCAGAAGGATGTCCTGGACATTACATCCATCACATATGTGATATACACAGACCTAGTGATCCTCCCACAGAAGACATCAGGTCAGAAGGATGTCCTGGACATTACATCCATCACATATGTGATATACACAGACCTAGTGATCCTCCCACAGAAGACATCAGGTCAGAAGGATGTCCTGGACATTACATCCATCACATATGTGATATACACAGACCTAGCGATCCTCCCACAGAAGACATCAGGTCAGAAGGATGTCCTGGACATTACATCCATCACATATGTGATATACACAGACCTAGTGATCCTCCCAGGGAAGGACATTAGGTCAGAAGGATGTCCTGGACATTACATCCATCACATATGTGATATACACAGACCTAGTGATCCTCCCAGGCTGGGAGTCAGGTCACAGGGACATCCAAGGTGTTTACCTGTCCTTGCGCTGTATACATGTATATGTATCAGATATCCAGTGATTGATCAGTGGGAAATAATCCATGCAGAAACCAAACCACAGAGAAGGTAATATATGAACATTTGTGCTCAGAAAGTTTCAGCATTGTAAATCATCTGAAGATAAAGAGTAGTGCAGGGTGGAGGCAGTGACGTGTGCGGTGAGCCTCATCCACCAAGATACATCCCAGTACCCTGAAAGCCCTTAGCTGCCCCCTCTCCTGTTCATGTGTAAAGGTCTCACACTAGACAAGTCTGTGCAGCATGGAGAGACTGTCCAATATATGGCAGAGAATGTCACACCACCATTTTGATAAAGGTGGGCATAATAGTGATCACCTAGAGAGGAAGACAAGTGGGTTCTATGTAACATGCTAAGATGGAGCTGAAGACATGAAGACTTGTGGGGTCGTGTGCATGCGTCACGTGCCGTGATGCTGGGCTTTAATAACACAACTATTTGAATGGAGGCCTCTGGAGTCGGCGCCAGCACAATGAATGGTTGTGTGTGTTTTGGGGGAGATCAGTAAAACACTGACACATACAGCTGGGATCTTATATACTAAAAGTTTGCGTGGGATTAGAAAAACTTTGATGGCTCCTGCCAGAGACAGTGCTCCCCTTGTGCACAGGTTGTGTCTGGTACTGCATCTAGACTCAATGTTAGTGAATATTGCTGCTATGCTACACTGCACACGACCTGTAGTCCGAAGTGGCAATACTATGGTAAGAAGGCAGCCATGTTTCCCAACCCTAGACAATTCTTTTAACAACCACTCCCATGACTCATGACCGGATCATTGTGCCTGCGCCATGCCTTTGATCGGCCAGTTGATAATACACCTTCTCACCTGTCTGTAACCACATCATCTGCATTCACACATGGAACGGACAGTGTGCGCTCATCACTCATGACAGTGGCTTCATCCATCACACCTGAAGACCATGAAGCGAAGCGTAGGCGTTTGTGCGTCACTCCTCGTCTCATGCTATATGGCCGCCTAGCTGGGGACATCATACTAGTATGTTCAGAATGTTTCTTCCATTTAATAATCAAAAAATTAACTTCTACATTATAATCTTACTGACATCACATTCAGATAAAGGGGAAACCAAGGAATGGATGATCCAAAGCCACCAGCTTCCAGGAGATCCCCCAAGGCTGGTAGTCTACCGCTCATGACGTCCACACATTGATGAATTTAAATCTCTTCCAGCGGACATACATAGGACCTCCTGTGGTGGGCACATTTTACAAGCAGAAGATGGTGACCACTCTCGTTCAACACAATCCCTTTTCTCAACAGGGAAGACCTACAGAAGGCAGCTCCACTGATCCCAGCCACCCCAGAGAGAAGGATACCCCAACAGTGGAAAGTTTAAATATTGCTCAGCCAGTCTCCCAGCAGTAAGTCGGGTTGAGCTATGCTCTGCAGGTGTCCTGGTTGTAGAAAGGGAATTGCATAAGTGATCGGCCAGCCGTTCCCTGGAGATAAATTGGAGAGACACAGTCCATGGTTTGCTTCATCAGGGACACTGAGATGTGGTATTTACTTCTGAAATGAAGAGAACAAAGTCACATGAGCATCGGCCAGTGGTTAGTCGAGTGGCTCAGCTCAGTCCTTGGATCTGCCCGTTCCCCCGGCTGCACCCTGCAAAAGTTCCTTCACCAAGAAGGTGCAGATGGTGGTGTTTTTTCAGCAGTGTCCGGGATTAAACAATCACTTGCAGTTTTTTTTTATTTTTGCTTTTTTTTCGTAATATTTTGCGACATCAGATTTTGTAAATTCTTTTTATTTCACTTGTTTTATTTTAGAATCGTTGTTTCCCTCCTGTGAGGACCTCAGACAATGAATTGCATTTGTCAAAATTGAGCAGGTGGAAGTAGAAGAGACAGAGAAAGCGCGAAGAAGAGGAGAAACATAGGAGTGCAGAGGAGACATCGAGGAGAGCCGCTGTTCCCATCGTGAACTGCTCCGGGCCCTGAGGAGAGAGGCAGACCACAAAATTAAGCATACAGAAAGCGAGATCATAGACAAGCGCAAGAGAGAAAAGAGAAACATGGTGGAAACGTGACTTCAGATCCAAACGAGGCAACGACATAAGACAGAAACACCACTAGAAAAGAAGGAAAACGACCACAAGGAGAAGTGTAAGGCTATGTGCACACGCTGCGGATCCGCAGCTGTTTTGACGCTGTGGATCTGCAGCTGTTTACCATGAGTTTACAGTACCATGTAAACCTATGGAAAACACAATCCGCAGTGCACATGCTGTGGAAAAAAACAAGTGGAAACGTAGCGTTGTTTATTCTGCAGCATGTTCATTCTTTGTGCGGATTCTGCAGCGGTTTACACCTGCTCCATAATAGGAATCCACAGGTGTAAAACCGCAGGTGGAATCCGCACAAAAAACGCATAAAATCCGCGGTAATTCGCATTGCGGTTTACCTGCGGATTTACAGAAACAGGTGCGGAAAAATCCGCAGGCATCCCACCTACGTGTGCACATACCCTAAGAATGAAGCATCTGCTCGCAGATAAGACTCCCTCCTCTGCACCTGCAGACCTCCTCTACAAGCTGCCATGTGCCACACAGATTTCAGCACTGCCGATCGATGAACACTTCATTATTCCTCCGACAAGATCTCTGTAGCTGCAGACTCAGGCGCTCATTATTGTGTACAATCAGATGTGCAAAGACGCAAGGAGAGGCCATGTTATCACTAAGAAAGGCTCACTTTACAAAGATCCTTATCATCATGATGCCACCACTAGCACATATGCGCGGATGTCCATGGAGCTGACAACCCATGTGGAGCCGACGTCGTCAGAACCACCTGGAGCTGCCATCCACAGAACCACACAGAGCAGACATCATCAGACCCATGTGGAGATGCCATCATCCGAACCACCCGAAACAGCAGAACCAACCTTAACTGGCGCCACCGCCATCATTGTCAGACCCACCCAAAAGCTTCCATCCTCGTCAGACTCACCCAGGGTTGCCGTCAGACCCACACACAGTCACCATTATCAGACCCACCCAGAGCTCCCACAGTCAGAACCACACAGAGCCGATGTCATTAGACCCATGTGGAGTTGCCATAATCAGAACCAACCAAAGGCAACGTAATCTGACCCAACTGACGCTGTCACCATCATCATGAGACCTACCCTGTGCTGCTACCATGATCAGACCCAACCAGACAGAGCTACAGTCAGACCCACAGAGTCACCATCGTCAGACCCACCTGGAGCCATCACCATGACCAGACCCACCCAGAGCTGCCATCAGACCCACACAGAGTCATCATACTCAAAGCCACCTAGAGTCACCATCATGATCAGACCCAACCAGAGAGTGATACAGTCAGATCCACCTGGAGCCGCCACCATGATAAAACCCACCCAAAGTCATCATCGTCAGACCCACCTGGAGCCGCCACCATGATCAGACCCAACCAGAGATATATACAGTCAGACCCACCTGGAGCCGTCACCATGATCAGACCTACCCAGAGCTGCCGTCAGACCCACACAGAGTCATCATCATCAGACCCACCTGGAGCCGTCACCATGATCAGACCCACCCAAAGTCATCATCGTCAGACCCACCTGGAGCCGCCACCATGATCAGACCCAACCAGAGAGATATAGTCAGACCCACCTGGAGCCGTCACCACGGTCAGACCTACCCAGAGCTGCCGTTAGACCCACACGGAGTCATCATCATTGACACACGTAGCCACCAAGATTAGAATCATAGAATGGTAGAGTTGGAAGGGACCTCCTGGATCATCTGGTCCAACCCCCTGCTCAATGCAGGAAATTAGACCTATGTGGATCCACCATCATCAAACCCACAAAGTGCTGAAGATGCCAGACCAGCGCGGAGCCTACATCACCTGGCTCTTACATGCCCCCAATATTAAGCCTCTCTAAAGCCAAAAGTGTAAAAGGGAACAGCAAATAAAAGACTGAGATTGATAGTGTAAAAGATATCGTAACCTGCAGAAAGAAAAGCTCCCCAGAGATAAATTAGAAGTATAAATGGCGCTGATCATTTGTGAATGTGCAGTGCAAGCAGCATACAGCAGATGGCCACGTGTACAGAAGGTCAGAAGCTTCTCATCCATAGGGCATGTTCATCGCTTTTATTTATTAAAGGGAACCTGTCACCAGTTTTTTTGCCTATCAACTAAAAATATCATCTAATACAGTGTGAGCTATACATTCCCCAACTACTTGTGAAACCCCCCGACTCCCCATGAATCCCCCATAAGAACCTTTTATATTTCTCCCGCGCTGTATAGAAATATCCTCGGTCCGGTCCGATGGGCATTGGTTTTGGACCCTCTCCCCACCCCAAATCGGCGTGCTGTACGTATTACCTTCTGCGCGTGCGCAGTATGCTTTGCCCAACTGCGGGCAAAGCCGAGAAGCATTAGTGCGCATGCTCCGAAAGTACTATGTCCCTGAAGTCTTTCGCGGTGTTCCGGGACGTAGTTTACCTGTGCATGCGCACTAATGCTTTTTGGCTTTGCCCGCAGTTGGGCAAAGCATACTGTGTATGCGCAGAAGGCAATTTGAAGGCGCACGCGCGGGCCTGTATGCGAACGCCGCTATTCACAGAACGGAATGCGTACAGCACACCGATTTGGGGTTGGGAGAGGGGCCAGAACCAACGCCCATCGGTCCGGACTGAGGATATTTCCATACAGAGCGGGAGAAATATAAAAGGTTCTTATGGGGGATTCATGGGGAGTCCGGGGGTTTCACAAGTAGTTGGGGAATGTATAGCTCACACTCTATTAGATGATATTTTTAGTTGATAGGCAATAAAACTGGTGACAGGTTCCCTTTAAGTGCCCGGCATATGAGACCCACTTTCTATTTGACGCCTGACTCCTGCCGTTACCTCACTGAACCTCTAGCTGACTAATTAATCCTGTGTTTGTTAGGGACAACAAAAGCAAGAAAAGACGAACACCGCAATTTAGGTTAAGGTCGGAAGCAGTGTCTGAGACGCTCATTACGGAGGTAGGTGCAGAAAAGCTGGCTGCCAGGAGAAATATTCGAGAATGGCTGCACAGACCTCAGACCCAGAGTCCTACAGTCAGCGTCACATGCGAGTGCACATAACAAGAAGCCTCAGGACTTGTCAGCTCAGGAGACCCGCAAGGATAGAACATCAAACTCCCCCACACCCCTCTGTAGACGATGGTCTATGGAGTCTCGGGCTCAAAGACCCGAGACAGGATGGCATGTCACATGACTGACAGGTGCACTTAGGTAGGAAAAAAGGATCATCCCCGCATTGCCGCAAGAATTCCAAGAATTGTAGAGGTTTCAACGTGGTTTATTCTTCGCGTTTCAGGTGACCCCTTCATCAGGACATACCACAAATATTGTACAATCACAGGGATGGTCCTTTTTTTCCCACCTAAGTGTATGTTTCAATCAGGTCCTGCACTGACCTGTGGATCTGCAGCAGCCGCCATTAATATATATCCTTCCTTCAATCTCATCAGGTGACTAGTTCTCTTGGTGGGGAACTCTGTGTAACGTTTGATAAGACCCTATTTGCGCTTTTGTGTCTCCCTCTTTTCTCTGATATGACTGACAAATGCAGACAAGAGGAGAAGACTGGGACATCACACGTGTGGGTCTGTGGAGCCGGCGACAAAAGCCGCTGGCCAACACCTACAAGACTATACAGACACAGTGTTACCCTGCCTGCAGTAACCCCATAGTGTGATAATGGAGGGGGATGGGTCACCCCATAGTGTGATAATGGAGGGGATGGGTCATAGCAGCATGGAGCGTCACCCCATAGTCAGATAATGGTGGGGATGGGTCACAGCAGCATGGAGCGTCACCCCATAGTCTGATGATGGAGGGGATGGGTCATAGCAGCATGGAGCATCACCCCATAGTCTGATGATGGAGGGGATGGTCACAGCAGCATGGAGCATAACCCCATAGTCAGATAATGGTGGGGATGGGTCACAGCAGCATGGAGCATAACCCCATAGTCTGGTGATGGAGGGGATGGGTCATAGCAGCATGGAGCGTCACCCCATAGTCTGATGATGGAGGGGATGGTCACAGCAGCATGGAGCATAACCCCATAGTCAGATAATGGTGGGGATGGGTCACAGCAGCATGGAGCATCACCCCATAGTCTGATGATGGAGGGGATGGGTCATAGCAGCATGGAGCGTCACCCCATAGTCTGATGATGGAGGGGATGGGTCACAGCAGCATGGAGCATAACCCCATAGTCAGATAATGGTGGGGATGGGTCACAGCAGCATGGAGCATAACCCCATAGTCTGGTGATTGAGGGGATGGGTCACAGTAGCATGGATCGTCACCCCACAGTCTGATAATGGTGGGGATGGGTCACAGCAGCATGGAGCATAACCCCATAGTTCGAGAAAGGAGGGGATGGGTCACAGCAGCATGAGGTATAACCCCATAGTGTGATAATGGAGGGGATGGGTCACAGTAGCATGGAGCATTACCCCATAGTCTGATAATGGAGGGGATGGGTCACAGCAGCATGGGCGTCACCCCATAGTCTGATAATGGTGGGGATGGGTCACAGAAGCATGGAGCATAACCCCATAGTGTGATAATGGAGGGGATGGGTCACAGCAGCACGGAGCATAACCCCATGGTCTGAGAATGGAGGGGATGGGTCACAGCACCAAGGAACATAACCCCATAGTCTGATAATGGAGAGGATGGGTCACAGCACCAAGGAACATAACCCCATAGTCTGATAATGGAGAGGATGGGTCACTGCAACATGGAACATAACCCCATAGTCTGACAATGGAGGGGATGGGTCACAGCAGCAAGGGTGATAACCTCAGTCTGATAATGGAGGGGATGGGTCACAGGAACCTACAGCATCACCACAGGGGAGGACACGCAACGGCTGAGCAGGGGAGGACATGCAACGGCTGAGCAGGGGAGGGCGCGCAATGAGAAAGAAAGAGATAAAAAGAGAGAGAAAGATAGAGAAAAAGAGAAGTCTGAGCAGAGAAGACAATTGAGACTGATAAGGAAAATAATCAAAGCGCCAATATGGTAATTTGCTTGTTATAGGCCACCTATATATCAGTCATGTTTCCCTTAAGCTAAACGAAGGCTAAGCCTGCAGCCCTTGTGACTGTTCTGTAAAGCCATGGTCCATAGATGAGATGTTCCCACAGTGAGCCGGCGTCTCCGAGTTTTTTGAGACAATGATACTTGAAATCTTAGAATTGATTATATTTGCAATATTTAAAGAAACACTGTCAGCAGTTTTCTGCCTTATGAATCCTGCCCATCATCTTTAATCATATACATAGGGTTCCTACAGCCCTTTATGCCCTCGCAGGTGCCCATGCATACTTCCCAAATGGTTTATTCATGCCCCGTGCTGCATGCAAATTGGGTGGTCTGGTCCGATGGGGAATCCAGATAGCGCTCATCGCTGCCCGCACTCGTCAAACGCCGCCTCTTCTATCTGGATGGAAGTGGATAACTTCAACCTATAAAAGGTGATGGGCATGGTCTATAAGCCAAAAAACTGGTGATAGGTTCCCTCTAATTATTGCTGGTGTACAGCACAAAAAACAACAGCTGTGAGCCAGAAAACTGATTTAAATACTCCAACTTTTGAGCCATGACAGATCCCTGACATATTTATAAGGGTCCCGTATGCGCCTTTAGATCTAATCTTTCTCAATCTCTTTCAATTGTAACATTTATTCTAAATAAACTTTAAATTTATACAAATAACCCATGAAGACGGATGTTTTTCTTGGACTACAGATTTCTATGTCAAAGCGTGAAAGTCTGAGCAGAGAAGATCAGTCTGAGAAGATCAGGGTGAGAGAAGTCTGAGCAGAGGAACAGGGTGAGAAGATGAGCAGAGAAAAACAGGGTGAGAGAAGTCTGAGCAGAGAAGAACAGGGTGAGAGAAGTCTGAGCAGAGAAGAACAGGGTGAGAGAAGTCTGAGCAGAGAAGAACAGGGTGAGAGAAGTCTGAGCAGAGAAGAACAGGGTGAGAGAAGTCTGAGCAGAGAAGAACAGGGTGAGAGAAGTCTGAGCAGAGAAGAACAGGGTGAGAGAAGTCTGAGCAGAGAAGATCAGGGTGAGATGTCGGAGCAGAGAAGATCAGGGTGAGATGTCGGAGCAGAGAAGATCAGGGTGAGATGTCAGAGCAGAGAAGATCAGGGTGAGAGACATCTGAGCAGAGAAGATCAGGGTGAGAGATGTCTGAACAGAGAGGACCAGGGTGAGAGAAGTCTGAGCAGAGAAGAACAGGGTGAGAGAAGTCTGAGCAGAGAAGAACAGGGTGAGAGAAGTCTGAGCAGAGAAGAACAGGGTGAGAGAAGTCTGAGCAGAGAAGATCAGGGTGAGATGTCGGAGCAGAGAAGATCAGGGTGAGATGTCGGAGCAGAGAAGATCAGGGTGAGATGTCGGAGCAGAGAAGATCAGGGTGAGATGTCGGAGCAGAGAAGATCAGGGTGAGATGTCGGAGCAGAGAAGATCAGGGTGAGATTAGTCTGAGCAGAGAATATCAGCGTGAGAAACGTCTGAGCTGAGAAGATCAGGGTGAGAGATGTCTGAGCAGAGAAGATCAGGGTGAGAGATGTCTGAGCAGAGAAGATCAGGGTGAGAGACATCTGAGCAGAGAAGATCAGGGTGAGAGAAGTCTGAGCAGAGAAGATCAGGGTGAGACGTCTGAGCAGAGAAGAGATCAGGGTGAGACGTCTGAGCAGAGAAGAGATCAGGGTGAGAGATGTCTGATGAGAGAAGATCAGGGTGAGAGATGTCTGAACAGAGAGGATCAGGGTGAGAGATGTCTGAACAGAGAGGACCAGGGTGAGAGAAGTCTGAGCAGAGAAGATCAGGTTGAGAGATATCTGAGCAGAGAAGATCAGGGTGAGATTTCTGAGCAGAGAAGATCAGGGTGAGAGAAGTCAGAGCAGAGAAGATCAGGGTGAGAGAAGTCTGAGCAGAGAAGAACAGGGTGAGAAGTGAGCAGAGAAGAACAGGGTGAGAAGTGAGCAGAGAAGAACAGGGTGAGAAGTGAGCAGAGAAGAACAGGGTGAGAGATGTCTGATGAGAGAAGATCAGGGTGAGAGATTTCTGAGCAGAGAAGATCAGGGTGAGAGATGTCTGAGCAGAGAAGATCAGGGTGAGAGATGTCTGAGCAGAGAAGATCAGGGTGAGACGTCTGAGCAGAGAAGATCAGGGTGAGAGACGTCTGAGCAGAGAAGATCAGGGTGAGACGTCTGAGCAGAGAAGATCAGGGTGAGATGTCTGAGCAGAGAAGATCAGGGTGAGATGTCTGAGCAGAGAAGATCAGAGTGAGATGTATGAGCAGAGAAGATCAGGGTGAGAGATATCTGAGCAGAGAAGATCAGGGTGAGAGACGTCTGAGCAGAGAAGATCAGGGTGAGAGACGTCTGAGCAGAGAAGATCAGGGTCAGAGATGTCTGAGCAGAGAAGATCAGGGTGAGAGATGTCTTAACAGAACTCTGTACACATGTGTATGTATGTGTGGGGCACTGTGCTATTTATTAATTCCAGAGCAGAAAGATCTGGATGCATCACACAGCTTAGATAAAGCTTAACACGGAGATTCGAGTAGCTGGCACACAGATCAGGTGCCATCCATTCCTCTTAGGTGTGGCCAAGTTGTGGTGACCAGTCAAGCAGGAGGACACATGGGCACAGTGTGAGCTGAAATTTGCTGAGGATGCAGTACACGTGTATATCCAGAGAGGCCGAGGACAAGAGAAGCCTAATGCAGGTTGTTCCACAGCTGCAGCTGGTAATCAGACCACCGAAATACAGAGCCAGTAAAGATGCCATGACCCCCCCCCTGGCTCCTACTCATCAGGGTGTACCCTAAACTCCACTATATTAATAACCAGCTCATTGGGGAGAGTTATCGTGTTATCAGTATTAGAAGCGGGAGAGCAGCTAGGCAGGAAGCCAGGGGAGCAGTAGCATAATGGTATACTAACCTTTAGGGGGGTCAAAGTAGCTCTGCTTTCTTCTAAAAATCTTAAAAATTGTTTATTAGGGTAACATAATTGCCCATAAAAAAAGCCAGACACTCGCTACACAACTTCACTGACAAAATTCCTCAGCTCCCTAAATGCCAATGGCTTCATGACCATATCAATCAGGCTGTGTAAAGATGGACAGAAATAAATGTGCTATCCCTGTCCAACACAAGACTAAAGGCTTCAGGAAGAAGTTACTGATCACCCAGGAAGCACAGACCAGAGTCCCGAGCACTCGGGAAGCTCAGACGAGAGTCCCGAGCACTCGGGAAGCTCAGACGAGAGTCCCGAGCACTCGGGAAGCTCAGACGAGAGTCCCGAGCACTCGGGAAGCTCAGACGAGAGTCCCGAGCACTCGGGAAGCTCAGACGAGAGTCCCGAGCACTCGGGAAGCTCAGACGAGAGTCCCGAGCACTCGGGAAGCTCAGACGAGAGTCCCGAGCACTCGGGAAGCTCAGACGAGAGTCCCGAGCACTCGGGAAGCTCAGACGAGAGTCCCGAGCACTCGGGAAGCTCAGACGAGAGTCCCGAGCACTCGGGAAGCTCAGACGAGAGTCCCGAGCACTCGGGAAGCTCAGACGAGAGTCCCGAGCACTCGGGAAGCTCAGACGAGAGTCCCGAGCACTCGGGAAGCTCAGACGAGAGTCCCGAGCACTCGGGAAGCTCAGACGAGAGTCCCGAGCACTCGGGAAGCTCAGACGAGAGTCCCGAGCACTCGGGAAGCTCAGACGAGAGTCCCGAGCACTCGGGAAGCTCAGACGAGAGTCCCGAGCACTCGGGAAGCTCAGACGAGAGTCCCGAGCACTCGGGAAGCTCAGACGAGAGGGAAGCATGGACAAGTCCTGAACTGGGCCTGCAGACTGGAGGACGAGCAAACACAAGGTAGAAAAGAAGGGGCAGAAAACAGGACTATGAGCAGAGAACAAGACAGCATGAAAAGCAGCAGAGATGGTGGATGGGTGCATGCGTGGCAGTCACATGAGCAGGCTTTGTATGAGGGGCATGAACCTACAATTAGTCACCACCTCCTCAGAGAGGAACAGAGTTATCTACAGCTCACACTCAGAGCACAAACAATGGGAAGACACAAAACAGGGGGCACGACGTGTACTGACCTTGTAGCAAAGGTGAACTAATGGACTGGGATATTTCTACAAATGGTAGGAGACACGAGGCAGGGGGATAAAAGACGACGTTTACTCCACAGAAATATACAAGAAATCTAACCAAATGAGCAAATATCAGGCTTAGCAAATCTTCATCTAGTTCTGGATATCGAGCTTCTACAGATGGGCACTTGTACCATGTTAATCTACAGTGATTACGTGAGGTGTCAAGGTAAATAAGGGGAACAATCTTGTGTGTGGATGAGTGCATGCATAGTATACACCCCCGAGATCATGGGTGACCAAGCCAGGAGCCCCCCAGAGTGATGCTTCCTATAGTATCCAAACACAATGACATGAGGACCCGAAGTGCATCATACAGCCTTAAGGTCAGGCGTGATCAGCCAGGAGCCCCCTCCCCCCCCCCCCCATTAGTAATGCTCCCTACAGTACCCAAACACAATGATACGAGGACCTGAAGTACATCATTCACCCCTGAGGTCAGGTGTGATCAACCAGGAGCCCCCCACTATAATGCTCCCTACAGAACCCAATCACAATGACACAAGAACCCGAAGTACATCATACACCCCCAATCACAATGACACAAGAACCCGAAGTACATCATACACCCCCAAGGTCAGGTGTGATCAGCCAGGAGTCCCCCACTATAATGCTCCCTACAGAACCCAATCACAATGAAACAAGGACCCGAAGTACATTATACACCCCCGAGGTCAGGTGTGATCAGCCAGGAGCCCCTGTTGTGAATTCCGTTCTTGGGCTCCCTCCTGTGGTTATGAATGGTACTTTTTGAGTTCTGCCCTTGGGCTCCCTCTGGTGGTTTTGAGTGGAACTGCTGCTCCTTGAGGTTCTGCAGCAGCTGCTTTCACTAATCGGCTCCACTGGCCTTGCTATTTAACTTGGCTCTGGTCTGTAGTCCATGCCAGCTGTCAATGTTCTCTGGGTTGGATTCAGATCTCTACTTGGATTTCTCTTATGGCCTGTCCATTTCAGCATAAGATAAGTTCTTGCTAGTTCTTTGGTTGTCCATTTGCTTTGGACCTTACTGCTCAGTTAAGTTATGTTTCTTTTGTCCAGCTTGTCATTATGAAATATTCAGGCTAGCTGGAAGCTCTGGGGAAGCAGATTTGCCCCTCCACACCGTGAGTCGGTGTGGAGATCATTTTTGTAAACTCTGCGTGGATTTTTAGTTTTTAATACTGACCGCACAGTATCCTTTTCTATTTTCTGTCTATCTAGATTAGAATTGGCATCCTTTGCTAAAATCTGATTTCATTTCTGTGTATGTCATTTCCCTCTCTACTCACGGTTAATATTTGTGGGGGGCTATCTTTCCTTTTGGGAATTTCTCTGAGGCGAGATAGTTTTCTGTTTCCATCTTTAGGGGTAGCTAGTTCTTAGGCTGTGACGAGGCATCTAGGGAGTGACAGGAACGTCCCACGGCTATTTCTAGTGTTGGTGTTAGGATTAGGAACTGCGGTCAGTAAAGCTACCACCTCCCAGAGCTTGTCCCATGACTCATTTTACCCACCAGGTCATATCAGTGCTTCTCCGTAACCACCAGGTCATAACAAGCCCCCCACTATAATGCTCCCTACAGAACCCAATCACAATAATACGAGGACCCGAAGTAAATTATACACCCCCGAGGTCAGGTGTGATCAGCCAGGAGCCCCCCACTATAATGCTCCCTACAGTACCCAATCACAATGACACCAAGACCTGAAGTACATCATACACCCCCAAGGTCAGGTGTGATCAACCAGGAGCCCCCCATTTTAATGCTCCCTACAGTACCCAATCACAATGACACCAAGACCCGAAGTACATCATATACCCCAAGGTCTGGCGTGATCAGCCAAAAGCCCCCACTATAATGCTCCCTACAGTACCCAATCACAATGACACCAAGACCCGCAGTACATTATACACCCCCGAGGTCAGGTGTGATCAGCCAGGAGTCCCCCACTATAATGCTCCCTACAGTACCCAATCACAATGATACAAGGACCCGAAGTTCATCATACACCCCCAAGGTCAGGTGTGATCAGCCAGAAGCCCCCCACTATAATGCTCCCTACAGTACCCAATCACAATGATACCAAGACCCGAAGTACATCATACACCCCCAAGGTCAGGTGTGATCAGCCAGAAGCCCCCACTATAATGCTCCCTACAGTACCCAATCACAATGATACCAAGACCCGAAGTACATCATACACCTCCGTGGTCAGGTGTGATCAGCCAGGAGTCCCCCACTATAATGCTCCCTACAGTACCCAATCACAATGATACCAAGATCCTAAGTACATCATACACCCCCAAGGTCAGGCGTGATCAGCCAGGAGCCCCCCACTATAATGCTCCCTACAGAACCCAATCACAATGACACAAGGACCCGAAGTATCATACACCCCCAAGGTCAGGTGTGATCATCCAGGAGCCCCAACTATAATGCTCCCTACAGTACCCAATCACAATGATACCAAGATCCGAAGTACATCATACACCCCCAAGGTCAGGTGTGATCAACCAGGAGCCCCCCACTATAACGCTCCCAGCAGTACCCAATCACAATGATACCAAGACCCGAAGTACATCAAACACCCCCAAGGTCAGGTGTGATCAGCCAGGAGTCCCCCACTATAATGCTCCCTACAGTACCCAATCACAATGATACCAAGACCCTAAGTACATCATACACCCCCAAGATCAGGGGTGATCAGCCAGAAGCCCCCCACTATAATGCTCCCTACAGTACCCAATCACAATGATACAAGGACCCGAAGTACATTATACACCCCCGAGGTCAGGTGTGATCAGCCAGGAGCCCCAAACTATAATGCTCCCTACAGTACCCAATCACAATGATACCAGGACATGAAGCACATCATACACCCTCGACGTCAGGTGTGATCAGCCAGAAGCTCCCCACTATAATGCTCCCTACAGTACCCAATCACAATGATACGAGGACCCGAAGTACATTATACACCCTGAGGTTAGGGGTGATCAGCCAGGAGCCCCCCACTATAATGCTCCCTACAGTACCCAATCACAATGATACCAAAACCTGAAGTACATCATATACCCCCAAGGTCAGGTGTGATCAGCCAGGAGCCCCCCACTATAATGCTCCCTACAGTACCCAATCACAATGATACCAAGACCCGAAGTACATCATACACCCCCAAGGTCAGGTGTGATCAGCCCGGAGCCCCTCTCTACAGTACCCAATCACAATGATACCAGGACCTGAAGTACATCATACACCCCCCCAAGGTCAGGTGTGATCAGCCAGAAGCCCCCCACTATAATGCTCCCTACAGAACCCAATCACAATGATACCAGGACCTGAAGCACATCATACACCCCCAACGACAGGTGTGATCAGCCAGAAGCCCCGCACTATAATGCTCCCTACAGAACCCAATCACAATGATACGAGGACCTGAAGTAGATCATACACCCCCAAGTTCAGGTGTGATCAACCAGGAGCCCCCCACTATAATGCTCCCTACAGTACCCAATCACAATGATATAAGGACCCGAAGTACAATATACACCCCCAAGGTCGGTGTGATCAGCCAGGAGCCCCCACTATAATGCTCCCTACAGTACCCAATCACAATGATACCAGGACCCAAAGTACATCATACACCCCCAAGGTCAGGTGTGATCAGCCAGAAGCCCCCACTATAATGCTCCCTACAGTACCCAATCGCAATGATACCAGGACCCGAAGTACATCATACACCCCCAAGGTCAGGTGTGATCAGCCAGGAGCCCCCCACTATAATGCTCCCTACAGTACCCAATCGCAATGATACCAGGACCCGAAGTACATCATACACCCCCAAGGTCATGTGTGATCAGCCAGGAGTCCCTCACCATATTGCTCCCTACAGTACCCAATCACAATGACACCAAGACCTGAAGTACATCATACATCCCCGAGGTCAGGCGTGATCAGCCAGGAGCCCCCCACTATAATGCTCCCTACAGTACCCAATCACAATGATACCAGGACCCGAAGTACATCATACACCCCCAAGTTCAGGTGTGATCAACCAGGAGCCCCCCCCTACAGTACCCAATCACAATGATACCAGGACCCGAAGTACATCATACACCCCCAAGTTCAGGTGTGATCAACCAGGAGCCCCCCCCCCTACAGTACCCAATCACAATGATACCAGGACCCGAAGTACATCATACACCCCCAAGTTCAGGTGTGATCAACCAGGAGCCCCCCCCTACAGTACCCAATCACAATGATACCAGGACCCGAAGTACATCATACACCCCCAAGTTCAGGTGTGATCAACCAGGAGCCCCCCCCCTACAGTACCCAATCACAATGATACCAGGACCCGAAGTACATCATACACCCCCAAGTTCAGGTGTGATCAACCAGGAGCCCCCCCCTACAGTACCCAATCACAATGATACCAGGACCCGAAGTACATCATACACCCCCAAGTTCAGGTGTGATCAACCAGGAGCCCCCCCCTACAGTACCCAATCACAATGATACCAGGACCCGAAGTACATCATACACCCCCAAGTTCAGGTGTGATCAACCAGGAGCCCCCCCCTACAGTACCCAATCACAATGATACCAGGACCCGAAGTACATCATACACCCCCAAGTTCAGGTGTGATCAACCAGGAGCCCCCCCCTACAGTACCCAATCACAATGATACCAGGACCCGAAGTACATCATACACCCCCAAGGTCAGGTGTGATCAGCCAGGAGCCCCCCACTATAATGCTCCCTACAGTACCCAATCACAATGATACCAAAACCTGAAATACATCATACACCCCCAAGGTCAGGTGTGATCAGCCAGGAGCCCCCCACTATAATGCTCCCTACAGTACCCAATCACATTGATACCAAGACCCGAAGTACATCATACACCCCCCCCCCAAGGTCAGGTGTGATCAGCCAGAAGCCCCCCACTATAATGCTCCCTACAGAACCCAATCACAATGATACCAGGACCTGAAGTACATGATATACCCCCAAGGTCAGGTGTGATCATCCAGGAGCCCCCCACTATAATGCTCCCTACAGTACCCAATCACAATGATACGAGGACCTGAAGTACATGATATACCCCCAAGGTCAGGTGTGATCAGCCAGGAGCCCCCCACTATAATGCTCCCTACAGTACCCAATCACAATGTTACCAAAACCTGAAATACATCATATACCCCCAAGGTCAGGTGTGATCAGCCAGGAGTCCCCCACTATAATGCTCCCTACAGTACCCAATCACATTGATACCAAGACCCGAAGTACATCATACACCCCCCCCCAAGGTCAGGTGTGATCAGCCAGAAGCCCCCCACTATAATGCTCCCTACAGAACCCAATCACAATGATACCAGGACCTGAAGTACATGATATACCCCCAAGGTCAGGTGTGATCATCCAGGAGCCCCCCACTATAATGCTCCCTACAGTACCCAATCACAATGATACGAGGACCTGAAGTACATGATATACCCCCAAGGTCAGGTGTGATCAGCCAGGAGTCCCCCACTATAATGCTCCCTACAGTACCCAATCACAATGATACCAGGACCCAAAGTACATCATACACCCCCAAGTTCAGGTGTGATCAGCCAGGAGCCCCCCACTATAATGCTCCCTACAGTACCCAATCACAATGATACCAGGACCCGAAGTACATCATACACCCCCAAGGTCAGGTGTGATCAGCCAGGAGCCCCCCACTATAATGCTCCCTACAGTACCCAATCGCAATGATACCAGGACCCGAAGTACATTATACACCCCCGAGGTCAGGTGTGATCAGCCAGGAGTCCCCCACTATAATGCTCCCTACAGTAACCAATCACAATTATACGAGGACCCGAAGTACATCATACACCCCCAAGGTCAGGTGTGATCAGCCAGGAGCCCCCCACTATAATGCTCCCTACAGAACCCAACCACAGTGATACCAGGACCCGAAGTACATCATATACCCCCAAGGACAGGTGTGATCAGCCAGGAGCCCCCACTATAATGCTCCCTACAGTACCCAACCACAATGACACCAGGACTGGACTGGACGCCAATAATGACTCTGCACATTCCCTAAGACAGGGGACAAATACATGAGATCTTTGTGCTGAGAACATGGGTGCTCCCAATATCAAGGGGGAACAATAGGTCCTGTTCACATCTGCTGCAGCCACTCGACTGATATGACGTAACCAGTAATGAGGGGCCGCACCGGTCCCCTCAGCACCACATAACCCACAGATCCAGGACACAGGATCTGGACTGATACAAATGTATCCAGCATCCAATATACATCCAGATATACAGACAGACAGAATGCTGGACCGACCGACTGTCCTCCTAACACTCAGCATTCAGCAGACAGGAGCTCTGCCCGTCTCCAAGTACTCGGACAGCAGTGGACCCCAATCAGAAGACACGTCCGGCAGATGGTGAGCGTCCGGCCACAGAATAGACCACAGAGAAAAGCTCCAGACACATACGAGGGACACACCGAATAGTAGAAAAGACAGCGCCTCAACCGTTGGTGAAAAAAAATCACTATAGCCTGAGAAAGAGCTTTTGGATCGAAGCGTTGTCATAGGAGGCGGAATAAAGGGTGATTGCTTTTCCCCAACGGTTGAGGCGCTGTCTTTTCTACTATTTGGTATGGACTTTTTTCCGGGATGAACGCCCTGGTTGCGACGTGCGTCCTAAGTAGTGTCCTGTAGGACCGTCGCTATATGAGGTGCGGTTTAACTTAGAATTTTTGATTGACATATGAGGGACAGGCACACACGGGTTTCATCATGTCTGAGCCTGGGAACGAATTACTCCATTATCCTGGATTTCACCTGAAAACCTGTATTATATTCCGCTTCACCCCCAAATTTCGACTCACTGGGCCCCGACGAGACCTTGCCAGCATGGCCATCACTTCACAGTCAGTCAATGGCACTGTATGCAGACAGGGGTCTGTAACCAGCACTGTAAAATGCTTGCTAGGTTGTGTGACCTCTCATAAGGATCACACAAAAAAATACTGTATGTCCACTATCTTGGGCATCACTTACAGGGTGTACATGTCATAAGGGTCCAGCATGCAAAGCAGCTCAAAATGGCCCCTGTCCACCACTGCACTTACCAAAGAGAATGACGCTGGCATTGCTGTGTCCCAACCGGTTCGTGGCCACACACGTGTAGTTCCCATAATCTTGTTCAGAAACATTGAAGAATGTGACACGAGAAAACGTCTCTCTGTTCTCCACCTTCACTCCTTTCCTGGAGTCACTCAGCCTGCAAAGAAGAAATCCCTCATCATTAATACAACAGACAACTGGAATCTTCTCAGCCCATATTCTGCTACTCTGCGCCTTGCCCTCCTGACCCTGTGCACTTCCACCCTGCCTTCCTGCTCCTGTGCACTTCCACCCTGACCTCCTGCTCCTGTGCACTTCTACCCTGCCCTCCAGCCCCAGTGACCTTCCACCCTGCCCTCCTGCTCCTGTGCACTTCCACCCTGTCCTCCTGACCCTGTGCACTTCCACCCTGCCCTCCTGACCCTCCACCCTGCCCTTCTGCTCCTGGGCACCTCCATATGTCCTCCTGCTCCTGTGCACTTCCACACTGCCCTCCTGCTCCTGTGCACAGCCACCCTGCCCTCCTGACTCTGTGCACTTCCACTGTGCCCTCCAACCCCCGTGACCTTCCACCCTGCCCTCCTCTGCTCCTGTGCACCTCCACCCTGCCCTCCAGCCCCCGTGACCTTCCGCCCTGCCCTCCTGCTCCTGGGCACCTCCGCCCTGCCCTCCTGCTCCTGGGCACCTCCGCCCTGCCCTCCTGCTCCTGGGCACCTCCGCCCTGCCCTCCTGCTCCTGGGCACCTCCGCCCTGCCCTCCTGCTCCTGGGCACCTCCGCCCTGCCCTCCTGGGCACCTCCACCCTGCCCCTCCAGCCCCCGTGACCTTCCACCCTGCCCTCCTGCTCCTGGGCACCTCCACCCTGCCCTCCTGCTCCTGGGCACCTCCACCCTGCCCTCCTGCTCCTGGGCACCTCCACCCTGCCCTCCTGCTCCTGGGCACCTCCACCCTGCCCTCCTGCTCCTGGGCACCTCCACCCTGCCCTCCTGCTCCTGGGCACCTCCACCCTGCCCTCCTGCTCCTGGGCACCTCCACCCTGCCCTCCTGCTCCTGGGCACCTCCACCCTGCCCTCCTGCTGCTGTGCACTTCCACCCTGCCCTCCTGCTCCTTGGCACTTCCACCCTGCCCTCCAGCCCCCGTGACCTTCCACCCTGCCCTCCTGCTCCTGTGCACTTCCACCCTGCCCTCCTGCCCCAGTGACCTTCCACCCTGCCCTCCAGCTCCTGGGCACCTCCGCCCTGCCCTCCTGCTCCTGGGCACCTCCGCCCTGCCCTCCTGCTCCTGGGCACCTCCACCCTGCCCTCCTGCTCCTGGGCACCTCCACCCTGCCCTCCTGCTCCTGGGCACCTCCACCCTGCCCTCCTGCTCCTGGGCACCTCCGCCCTGCCCTCCTGCTCCTGGGCACCTCCGCCCTGCCCTCCTGCTCCTGGGCACTTCCGCCCTGCCCTCCTGACCCTGTGCACTTCCACCCTGCCCTCCAGCCCCCGTGACCTTCCACCCTGCCCTCCTGCTCCTGGGCACCTCCACCCTGCCCTCCAGCCCCAGTGACCTTCCACCCTGCCCTCCTGCTCCTGGGCACCTCCACCCCGCCCTCCAGCCCCAGTGACCTTCCATCCTACCCTCCTGCTCCTGGGCACTTCCACCCTGCCCTCCTGCTCCTGGGCACCTCCGCCCTGCCCTCCTGCTCCTGGGCACCTCCGCCCTGCCCTCCTGCTTCTGGGCACCTCCGCCCTGCCCACCTGCTCCTGGGCACCTCCGCCCTGCCCTCCTGACCCTGTGCACTGCCACCCTGCCCTCCAGCCCCCGTGACCTTCCACCCTGCCCTCCTGCTCCTGGGCACCTCCACCCTGCCCTCCAGCCCCAGTGACTTTCCACCCTACCCTCCTGCTCCTGGGCACTTCCACCCTGCCCTCCTGCTCCTGGGCACCGCCACCCTGCCCACCTGCTCCTGGGCACCGCCACCCTGCCCTCCTGCTCCTGGGCACCTCCACCCTGCCCTCCTGCTCCTGGGCACCTCCGCCCTGCCCTCCTGGGCACCTCCACCCTGCCCTCCTGCTCCTGTGCACCTCCACCCTGCCCTCCTGGGCACCTCCACCCTGCCCTCCTGCTCCTGTGCACCTCCACCCTGCCCTCCTGCTCCTGTGCACCTCCACCCTGCCCTCCTGCTCCTGTGCACCTCCACCCTGCCCTCCTGCTCCTGTGCACCTCCACCCTGCCCTCCTGGGCACCTCCACCCTGCCCACCTGCTCCCGGGCACCTCCACCCTGCCCACATGCTCCTGGGAACCTCCACCCTGCCCTCCGATTATCTTTGCGAGGCAAAAGATGAGGAAAAAAATGTTGTGGTGCCGCTGTTAGGATGAACATAAAGATGAGAAGGTGCAGGCAGCAACGTGTTTCAACATTCGATGTGACTTCTTCCTCAAAGGAGGACAGGCTGAGGAAGAAAGCAAAGTGATTTTGTAAAGCGTTGCTGTCTTTTCAGAAGTGCTGCTTGTTTTGTGCACCTTCTCCTCTTTGTCTTCCTTGTGACAGCGGCACCACAATATTTTTTTTCTCACGTTTTGTCTGCAACTGTTTTAATCAGCTGCTCGGTCATCTTTAATGGGTGGCGGTCTATAGGAGGAATTCAACTTCACTACTGCTCTCATCAGAATTGTGCCGACTCTCCCCAGTTTCTTATTGCCAGGACTTCACCATGGAGCCTCCTGATTTCTCCTCCTATTATAGTCACCGTCCCGGGGCTCTGCGCAGACTTGCTACAAAATCACCACTGTGCCCATAGGAAACAGCTTTGCAAGAATTCACACCTCTTGTCTTCCTTGTACCAGGAGAAATCAGCGGCAGGGACGGCCAGCGCATCGCACTGCAGGATTCCTTGATGTCCCAACGGGACTCCAATGTTCCGTGCGTCTAAAATATAAGGTGGATCTGCAGAAAACAGGCAATGGTCAAGTCATGTCTGAATGCCAACAATATTATAGGGGACTACTGTCCATTTCATTTATAGGATTAGTGGAGGAATAAATAATAGATGTACTTCCCCTTTAATTATACACCTAGAGACATTTCTCGTCCAAACGGTGTATAATGGGTGAGGGCTTGAATAGTGGGGTCATGTATACATCTTGGGAGGAAATACAGAGATCTACACTCAGGCTGGAGACACACTAGCCATTCGATGCAGGAAAGTCATGCGGTTTTTATGCGAGCACAAAAGGATGTTTCACACCGAGCATCCGACTGCAGTGCGATATTAACATGAGCTTTTACATACAGCAGTTCTCTCATTTACACATCATTTTCAAAGGAAATATTCTTCAAAACACACAGAGATATATCTACTATATAATTGTCTAAGGGTCACTTCCGTCTGTCCTTCTGTCTGTCGCGGTTATTCGTTCGCTGATTGGTCTCGCCAGCTGCCTGTCATGGCTGCCGCGACCAATCAGCGACACGCACAGTCCGGAAGAAAATGGCCGCTCCTTACTCCCCGCAGTCACTGCCCGGCGCCCGCATACACCCCTTCGCTCACACAGGGTTAATGCCGGCGGTAACGGACCGCGTTATGCCGCGGGTAACGCACTCCGTTACCGCTGCTATTAACCCTGTGTGACCAAGTTTTTAACTATTGACGCAGCCTATGCAGCGCCAATAGTAAAAACATGTTAAAAATAATAAAAAAAATAAAAAATTATTATATACTCACCTACGCCGCCTTTCCCGCTCCTCGCGATGCAACCGGCACGTTCCGTTGGCACGGATAGTCTGGCAGAAGGACCTGCCATGACGTCACGGTCATGTGACCGCGACGTCATCGCAAGTCCTACGCGCCTGCGCGGAAAGGACCTGCCGTGACCGCGACGTAATCACAGGCCCTGCGCGCCTGTGCGAGCAGGACCTGCCATGACGTCACGGTCATGTGACCGCGACGTCATCACAGGCCCTGCGCGAGCAGACTGGGACCGGAAGATGACAGGCGACAGAACTACAAGTATGGTGAGTATGTTAGAACTACAAGGGGCCCTCGGATCGGAAGGCGAGTATGTTTATTTTTATTTTTTAACCTGTGACATACGTGGCTGGGCAATATACTACGTGGCTCTGTGCAATATACTACATCACTGGGCAATATACTACGTCACTGGGCAATATACTACGTGGCTCTGTGCTGAATACTACGTCACTGGGCAATATACTACGTCACTGGGCAATATACTACGTGGCTCTGTGCTGAATACTGCGTCACTGGGCAATATACTGCGTCACTGGGCAATATACTACGTCACTGGGCAATATACTACTGTGAAGGAACAGATGATTGGCCTCGGGGAGACCAAAACATCCAACACCGCGGAGA
The DNA here is from genome assembly GCF_051348905.1 of Ranitomeya variabilis. Lineage (NCBI taxonomy): Eukaryota > Metazoa > Chordata > Amphibia > Anura > Dendrobatidae > Ranitomeya > Ranitomeya variabilis. The sequence goes on from NC_135235.1 coordinate 244,893,485, forward strand.
CACCATCACGTGTTTCTCAACGCAGTGATCCAGAACACTGCCCCCATCCCTTATGGGAAATATGCAAATGCATGTAGGATAGCTGCGGAGACACCATCACGTGTTTCTCGACGCAAGCAGTGAATAGCCAGACCTTTCCCCGGGAGGGAACAACCACGGGAAGGGCAGCATCCAATAAAGGAAAACATCCAATACAGGAAAACCACCTATGCCAAGCATGGTATCCATCCACAGACATCTGTTCCTTCACAGCCTTTTACTAGGCACTGCTCCTAATAGCCAGATTCCTACTCCACACTGATGAGGGGCAAACACCCCGAAACAGCTGTCTGTGGATGGATACCATGCTTGGCATAGGTGGTTTTCCTGTATTGGATGTTTTCCTTTATTGGATGCTGACCTTCCCGTGGTTGTTCCCTCCCGGGGAAAGGTCTGGCTATTCACTGCTTGCGTCGAGAAACACGTGATGGTGTCTCCGCAGCTATCCTACATGCATTTGCATATTTCCCATAAGGGATGGGGGCAGTGTTCTGGATCACTGCGTTGAGAAACACGTGATGGTGTCTCCACGGTGTTGGATGTTTTGGTCTCCCCGAGGCCAATCATCTGTTCCTTCACAGCCTTTTACTAGGCACTGCTCCTAACAGCCAGATTCCTACTCCACACTGATGAGGGGCAAACACCCCGAAACAGCTGTCTGTGGATGGATACCATGCTTGGCATAGGTGGTTTTCCTGTGTTGGATGTTTTCCTTTATTGGATGCTGCCCTTCCCGTGGTTGTTCCCTCCTGGGGAAAGGTCTGGCTATTCACTGCTTGCGTCGAGAAACACGTGATGGTGTCTCCGCAGCTATCCTATGGGCAATATACTACGTCATTGGGCAATATACTACGTCACTGGGCAATATACTACGTCACTGGGCAATATACTACATGGCTGGGCTATATACTACGTGGCTGGGCAATATACTACGTGGCTGGGCAATATACTACGTGGCTGGGCAATATACTACGTGGCTGGGCAATATACTACGTGGCTGGGCAATATACTACGTGGCTCTGTGCTGAATACTACGTCACTGGGCAATATACTACGTGGCTCTGTGCTGAATACTGCGTCACTGGGCAATATACTGCGTCACTGGGAAATATACTACGTCACTGGGCAATATACTACGTCACTGGGCAATATACTATGTCACTGGGCAATATACTACGTCACTGGGCTATATACTACGTGGCTGGGCTATATACTACGTGGCTGGGCAATATACTACGTGGCTCTGTGCTGAATACTACGTCACTGGGCAATATACTACGTCACTGGGCAATATACTAGCAATACACTACGTGGCTCTGTGCTGTATACTACGTGGCTCTGTGCTGTATACTACGTCACTGGGCAATATACTACATCGCTGGGCAATATACTACGTGGCTGGGCAGTATACTACGTCACTGGGCAATATACTACGTCACTGGGCAATATACTACTTCACTGAGCAATATACTACGTGGCTGACCAATATACTACGTGGCCTGTGCTATATACTACGTGGACATGCATATTCTAGAATACCCGATGCGTTCGAATCGGGCCACCATCTAGTGTGTATATATATTATATATATATGTGTGTATATATATTATATATACACACACACACACACAAACACATACATACATACATAGATATATAGATATAGATAGATAGGCAAATGATCTGTGGCGTCCAGTATAATCCCACAGACAGGTCAGAATAGTACAGATCAGGGGTCTCACTGTATTCCTCGAGGGCCGCAAACCATACGTGTTTTCAAGATTCCCTTCGCATTGCACAAGGTGCTGGAATCATTCTGTGCAGGTGATTAAATTATCAGTTGTGCAGTACAAGGAAATCCTGAAAACATAACCTGTTTGCAGCCCTTGAGGAATGTAGTTTGAGACCTCTGCAATAGATATATACACATAGAATAGATGTATGTACAACTCTGGCACAAATGAAGAGCCCACTGCACAGTTTTATAATAATCCGCTTCTCTCTATGTCTGACAGCCATTCCATTCCATTCCAGTGTCAGCTGAATTCCATCCAGAGTTCGCCTCATTCTACTTAATGTGCTTCTGATTAGGTGATCACCTGAACCAAATCTTATTTAATGAAGGAAAGTATAAAAACCCTGCTGTGGTGTTCACAATCCTCCTGCAATAGGACAAGCTGGATGGTAAAAGAAGTGCTAGGAATATCCCAAAAGTAATAGGGATGAAAAAATAACTTAACTATGCCAAAGGAGTAGAAGAGAAAAGTCTTGAGTGAGGAAAAGAAGGGCTCAATTCTGGCTTTACTAGTAGAGGGACACAGTGAACGTCATGTTGCCTCCATCCTTAAAATATCTAATATGGCAGTCCATTACAACAAGGTCAAGCAGCAGACATTGGGGACAACAAAGCTACAGACTGGCAGGGGCGAAAACGACTCTCCACTGGCCGGGATGACCGTCATCTTATTCAAATGTCACTCAGCAACCGCAGGACGACATAAAGGGACCTACAAAAGGAATGGCAAATGGCAGCTGGAGTGAAGTGCACGGCAAGAACAGCTCGTAACAGGCTCCTAGAGGCAGGACTCAAGTCATGTAACGCTAGAAAAAAAGCCTCTCATCAATGAGAAGCAAAGGAGAGCCAGGCTGAAGACTGCCAAAGACCATAAAGATTGGGACCATAGAGAACTGGAGTAAGGTAATCTTCTCTGATGAGTCTAATTTTCAGGTTTGCCCAACACCTGGTCATCTAATGGTTAGATGGAGACCTGGAGAGGCGTACAAGCCACAGTGTCTTGCACCCACTGTGAGACTTCGTGGAGGATCGGTGATCATCTGGGGATGTTTCAGCCAGGCTGGAATTGGGCAGGTTAATCATTGCGAAGGACGTATGAATCAAGCCGCATACAAGGTTATCCTGGAAAAACAGCTGATTCCTTCTGCTCAGGCATTGTTTGAGGACTGGTTTTTCCAGCAGGACATTGCACTGTGCCACACAGCTAGGTCAATCAAGATGTGGATGAAGGACCACCACATCAAATCCCTGTCATTGCCGCCCAATCACCAGACCTGAACCCCATTGAAAACCTCTGGAATGTAATCAGGAGGAAGATGGATAGTCACAAGCCATCAAACAAAGAAAAACTGCTGACATTATTGTACCAGGAGTGGCATAAGGTCACCCAGGAGCAGAGTGATAGACTGGTGGAAAGCTGCCAAGACGCATGAAAGCTGGGATTAACAATCATGGTTATTCCACAAAATATTGATTTCTGAACTCTTCCGGAGGTAAAACATTAGTATTGTTGTTTCTAAATGATTATGAACTTATTTTTTTGCATTGTTTGAGGTCTGCAAGTAATGCATGTTTTTTTAATTTTGACCATTTGTCATTTTCAGAAAATAAATACAAAATGTATTGCTTGGAACTTTGGAGACATGTTGTCAGTAATTTATAAAATTAAAGAACATTTTACATTTTACTCGCAAATATAAAGAGGAAAATCAGACAACCTGAACTTTCTGCAGTGGTCTCTTCATTTTTTGCCAGCGCTGTATATATACATGTCAGTGACACACACACACACATATATATATACTAGCTATTGAACCCGTTCTACGCCCGGGTGGCGAGCATTTATATTGGTATATGGTCTCCATCCTGGTATGTGCTGCTCCCATCTTGCTCTCCCATCCTGTCATGTGCTGCTCCATCCCGCGTCCCCATCCTGTCATGTGCTCCCATCCCGCGCCCCCATCCTGTCATATGCTGCTCCATCCTACACCCCCATCATGTCATGTGTGCCCCCATTCTGTCATGTGCTGCTCCCATCCTGTGCCCCCATTCTGTCATGTGCTGCTCCCATCCTGTCATGTGCTCCCATCCTGCGCCCCATCCTGCACCCCCATCCTGCCATGTGTGCGCCCCCATTCTGTCATGTGCTGCTCCCATCGTGCGCAATCATTCTGTCATGTTCTGCTCCCATCCCACGCCCCCATTCTGTCATGTGCTGCTCCCATCCCGCGCCCCCATTTTATCATGTGCTGCTCCCATCCCGCGCCCCTATTCTGTTGTAATGTGCTGCACCCATTCTGCCTGTTCCTGTTTCCATTCTGCCATATGTTGCTCCCATCTTTCTCTCTCCGGCTCTACTGCCCGAGTGTGGCTGTGCCGAGGGCCGGCGGCTGTGCCGAGGGCCGGCGGCTGTGCGTGGCTGTGCCGAGGGCCGGCGGCTGTGCGTGGCTGTGCCGAGGGACGGCGGCTGTGCGTGGCTGTGCCGAGGGCCGGCGGCTGTGCGTGGCTGTGCCGAGGGCCGGCGGCTGTGCGTGGCTGTGCCGAGGGCCGGCGGCTGTGTGTGGCTGTGCCGAGGGCCGGCGGCTGTGCGTGGCTGTGCCGAGGGCCGGCGGCTGTGCGTGGCTGTGCCGAGGGCCGGCGGCTGTGCGTGGCTGTGCCGAGGGCCGGCGGCTGTGCGTGGCTGTGCCGAGGGCCGGCGGCTGTGCGTGGCTGTGCCGAGGGCCGGCGGCTGTGCGTGGCTGTGCCGAGGGCCGGCGGCTGTGCGTGGCTGTGCCGAGGGCCGGCGGCTGTGCCGAGGGCCGGCGGCTGTGCGTGGCTGTGCCGAGGGCCGGCGGCTGTGCCGAGGGCCGGCGGCTGTGCGTGGCTGTGCCGAGGGCCGGCGGCTGTGCCGAGGGCCGGCGGCTGTGCGTGGCTGTGCCGAGGGCCGGCGGCTGTGCGTGGCTGTGCCGGCGGCTGTGCGTGGCTGTGCCGGCGGCTGTGCGTGGCTGTGCCGGCGGCTGTGCGTGGCTGTGCCGGCGGCTGTGCGTGGCTGTGCCGGCGGCTGTGCGTGGCTGTGCCGGCGGCTGTGCGTGGCTGTGCCGGCGGCTGTGCGTGGCTGTGCCGGCGGCTGTGCGTGGCTGTGCCGGCGGCTGTGCGTGGCTGTGCCGGCGGCTGTGCGTGGCTGTGCCGAGGGCCGGCGGCTGTGCGTGGCTGTGCCGAGGGCCGGCGGCTGTGCGTGGCTGTGCCGAGGGCCGGCGGCTGTGCCGGCGGCTGTGCGTGGCTGTGCAGAGTGCCGGCGGCTGTGCGTGGCTGTGCAGAGTGCCGGCGGCTGTGCGTGGCTGTGCAGAGTGCCGGCGGCTGTGCTGAGTGCCGGCGGCTGTGCTGAGTGCCGGCGGCTGTGCTGAGTGCCGGCGGCTGTGCTGAGTGCCGGCGGCTGTGCTGAGTGCCGGCGGCTGTGCTGAGTGCCGGCGGCTGTGCTGAGTGCCGGCGGCTGTGCGCGGCTGTGCTGAGTGCCGGCGGCTGTGCGCGGCTGTGCTGAGTGCCGGCGGCTGTGCGTGGCTGTGCTGAGTGCCGGCGGCTGTGCGTGGCTGTGCTGAGTGCCGGCGGCTGTGCGTGGCTGTGCTGAGTGCCGGCGGCTGTGCGTGGCTGTGCTGAGTGCCGGCGGCTGTGCGTGGCTGTGCTGAGTGCCGGCGGCTGTGCGTGGCTGTGCTGAGTGCCGGCGGCTGTGCGTGGCTGTGCTGAGTGCCGGTGGCTGTGCTGAGTGCCGGCGTCACAGGCAGAGGATGTGGAGGACAGAGCAGTGCGCATCGATGGAACGGAGGACAGGTAAATATAGCACATACTCACCCTCCTGGCTCGATCCTGCTTCTCCGTTGGAGATCGCGGTGTGCGTTCAGTGCTTACGCATACCGCGATCTCCTGGGAGCGTCACTCTATGGGGTCCAGACTGCGCCGGCGCTTGCGCAGTCTATAAAGGCTTCGGACAGAGTGACGCTCCCAGCGTTATATTATAGATGTATTTATATTACATAGAACGAGAGATAGAATATTAGCCGACAACTTATCTGTCGGCTTCTGTAAAATCACTGCAGGAGCCGGCAGGATAGAAGAGATGGATTACACACAGTCAATAGATGCAGAATAGGTAGATATACAGATGTCAGTGACCAATCTAAGTAGAGTGTGTGTGCAAATTAGGGGACATGTATGTAATTAATAAAAGATTCTTTTTTGGGAAAAAAAATTGTGTGGGCCAAAGAAAAGTCTGTTTTCTTGACCAACCAGAAAGTAACAAGTTCAAAAATCAACATATAGATAACAGTCTATTTTTCCTGGCTTACTGAAAATAGAAGTTAATATAAAATGGCGCGTTATAACAAGAATATATATACCGAGGTTATACCAGCTGTACATTTATAATTATATACGCAATACACTGTGTTCCAAATTATTATGCAAATTGGATTTAAGTGTGATAAAGATTTAATTGTTTTGTTTTTCAAATAAACTCGTGGATGGTATTGTGTCTCAGGGCTCAATGGATCACTGAAATCAATCTTAAACACATGGGATAATTAGTTTTCCAGGTGATTCTAATTAAAGGAAAACTACTTAAAAATGATATTCCACATTATTAAGCAGGTCACAGTTTTCAAGTAACATAGGAAAGAAAAAGGATCTCTCTGCTGCTGAAAAGCATCAAATAGTGCAATGCCTTGGTGAAGGGATGAAAACATTAGAAATTTCCCAAAAACGTAAGCGTGATCATCGTACTGTTAAGAGATTTGTGACTGTATCTGAGCACAAATGTGTTTGTGCTGATAAAGGCATAATGAGGAAGATTTCTGCCAGGCAAGTTCATCGGATTAAGAGAGCAGCTGCTAAAAAGCCATTACAAACCAGCAAACAGTTATTTGAAGCTGCTGGTGCCTCTGGAGTCCCTCAAACCTCAAGGTGTAGGATCCTTCAAAGGCTTGCTGTGGTGCATAAACCTACTATTCGGCCACCCTTAAACAGTGTTCACAAGCAGAAATGGTTGCATTGGGCCCACACATACATGAAGACTAATTTCCAAACATTCTTGTTTACTGATGAGTGTCGAGCAACCCTGGATGGTCCAGATGGATGGAGTAGTGGATGATTGGTGGATGGCCACCATGTCCCAACAAGGCTGCAACGTCAGCAAGGAGGTGGAGGAGTCATGTTTTGGGCCGGAATCATAGAGAAACAGCTGGTGGGGCCCTTTAAGGTTCCTGAAGGTGTGAAAATGACCTCTGCAAAGTATATAGAGTTTCTGACTGACAACTTTCCTCCATGGTATAAAAAGCAGAAATGTGCCTTCAGGAGCAAAATCGTCTTCATGCATGACAATGCACTATCTCATGCTGCAAAGAATACATCTGAGTCATTGGCTGCTATGGGCATAAAAGGAGATAAACTCATGGTGTGGCCACCATCTTCCCCTGACCTCAACCCTATAGAGAGCCTTTGGAGAATCATCAAGCAAAAGATCTATGAGGGTGGGAGGCAGTTCATATCCAAACAGCAGCTCTGGGAGGCTATTCTGACTTCATGCAAAGAAATACAAGCAGAAACTCAATGGATGCAGGAATTGTGAAGGTGATATCAAAGAAGGTTCCTATGGTAACATGTCACTTGGCCTGTTAGGAGGTTTTTGAGTTAAATAGCTTTTTTGTTCAGTGAATGTGACCTCCTAATGCTGCAAATTCCACAAATGAGCATTTTCAGTTCTTTAAAACATATCAAATGTTTAGAAATTCTACTGTGCCTAATAATTTGGAACAGTGCTTTTAAGTTTATAATAAAATTCAATGTATAATCTAACGGGTGATGACTTATTAGACTGACTGTCATTTGCACCAACCATTTAGGAAAATCAGAGAAAAATGTCATTTGCATAATAATTTGGAACATAGTGTATACAGATCGTCTCCCAAGCCCATCTTCCCGGAATCTCCCTGCCGACAGCTCGTAAGTGCTGCCATGTTCGCTACCATTATTATACTGATTAGTAAATCTGTACTGCTGTAGAACCAAGCTCACTGCAGTAATGAGAGATGTGCTCAGTGACCATGGTCAATTGCACCCTTATAGGGTAGGGCTGCATCTTTCGCAGGTCACCCCATTATGGCGAGACTCTTTCTGCACACTGGAATGTGTTTGAACCACAATCCACCGGATGAAGTCCAGTGCTTGTAGAACTGGGGAACAGGCAAGGGCGACTTACAGCATTGTGAAGGACTGCTCACAATCAGCCGTCCAGTTGACTGTTTTCTGTATCTTCTTTTTTGGTAAGGTCCAGAAGCTTGGCACAGGCACTACAGTTGAAGAACTTCCTATAGTACCCTGCTGAACCTAAGAGGGACATATATTGCTTCTTGGTCTTGGGGGTAGGTCAAGAGGCGATGGCTTCCACCTTTCCGTGCTCCGACTTCAGAGTTTCACCACCTGCTTGGTGACAGATGTACTGCACCTCTGTCATGCCCATTTGACATTTTCTTGGCTTTGTAGTTAGACCAGCGACCTGGATATTCCTGAGCACCTGCCCCAGGTGGGACTGAAAATGGCAATATCGTAAAGGTAAGCGACAGCAAACCCATCTAGTCACTCAAGAAGCTGGATGACCAATCATTGAAATACGACAGGATCATTTCTCATGCCAAAGGACATGTAGAGGGATTCGTACAGTTCAAATGAGGTAAAAAAAGACTAACTTCTCCTGTGCCTCCCTGGACATGGGAATCTGCCAGTACCCTGACTAAAGTCCATGATTATCAAATAACAGGCACTGGCTAAGCGATCCAGCAGCTCATTGATGTGTAGCATTGGGTTAGCATTGCGGGCTGCGATGGCATTGAACCGCCAGTAGTTGAAGTAGAACCAGGTTGTCCAGTCCTTTTTCTGGACCAGGTGACTACATGTCCACCTGGTGGATGGCTAATTGCGTATTTCTTGGTAGACCAGTGAATATGATCAGGTAGGGCCAGATCACACCCATTAGATGGGAACTCTGGTCCTGGGATAGCTGCGGGCTGAACTCTGCATCCTCAAAACACCCTTCGTCCCGGGCTGCGGCCAGCAAGCACACCAGGACTTGAGTCTTGCCTTAGGCTACTTTCACACTAGCGTCGTACGACGCACGCCTCAATGCGACGTGGCGACGTACTGACGCATACTGTGAGCGCCGGACAACGGGGGCAGGGGATGCAGTTTTTCCACGCATCCGCTGCCCCATTGTGAGCTCCAGGGAGGAGGGGGCGGAGTTCCGGCCACGCATGCGCGGTCCGAAATGCTGGACACGATGCTCCAAAAAACGTTACATGCAACATTTTTTTGTGCCGACGGTCCAACGCAACACGACGCAACCGTCGCACGACGGGACGTGTGGCAATGCGTCGCTAATGTTAGTCTATGGAGAAAAAACGCATCCTGCAAGCAATTTTGCAGGATGGGTTTTTTCTCCAAAACGACGCATTGCGACGTGCGTCATACGACGCTGCTGTGATAGTAGCCTTAGTCGGATAGGCTACACAAAGGAAGGGTGCAGTCCTCCCTGTCATGACGAGCTTTCAACATGTTGGAATGGAAGACATTCTGCTTCTTCCCGGCGTGGTCAATGTTGACGACATAATTCACGTCACAGATGCTGATGCACAAGGTTTGGACCATCCCAGGCCTACTGAAGCTTGTTATGGGTCATTGGGACTATGGGCCACACGTTATGACCCATTTAGTACATGCGCTCCTGAGTGTTCCGATTGTACCACAGTTTCAGGCAAGCTTAGTCCTCTACCGTATTCATATTAAACCGCATGACATAAGACGGGACACTTCAGGAGTGTTCACTTCCCTTTCCCAGGATTCTCTTACTAGACCAATGGGTTCCCGGACTATTATGGTGTACAAGAGCGTGAAGGGGGAGAACCCCATTGAGGCCTGTGGACCTCTTTGTAAGCAAACAGCAGATATGGGAGGTACCGCTCCCAGTCGCTCCCATGGGACTCCATCAGCATCTTAAGCATCTGCTTAAGGGTACCAATGAAATTTTCACACAAATCATTGGTCTGATTGGGTGATATGATCTTGATACCAGGTGCTGCACCTGCATTTTCTTACAGAGGGCTTGCATTAAAAGAACATGAACTGAATCTCCTGATCTGTAAGCATCTCCCTGGGAAATCCTACTGGAAAAAAATATGGCCAAAATGGCATCTGCCACCTTATCTGCCCTAATTGAGGACTGACGCACTGCCTCCGGGTAACGGGTGGAATAATCTTCCACAGCATGGTTGAAATGTTTTTGAATCTGCCAAGAATGGCCAGTGGCCCAAAGAAGTTCTCTGGAAAGGATCCTCTATCACTTGCAAATAAAGCAGGGGAGCTTTCGAAATAGGTCCCGACTTCACCACTCTTGGATATGTGGTACAGGACTGTTGGTAGTTGGCACATCTGTCTCCATTTTGGTCCAAAAAAAGTAGTAGGACAGCCAGACATTAGTTTTGCTGACCCCCAAGTGTCCAGCCAGCGGATCTCAAGAACAATCAGCAGCAACTCCCCTCTAAACCAATAGGTCTCTCCCTCAGCCACTGCTATTGGGAGTTACAGAAAACAGTCTCACGATACAACCTCTCCTGGTCCCAGAATACCCTCTCCTTGTCAGAATCAGAGACTGGCTTCTCTGCGAGGTCCTCCAGACTGGAATCTGAATGCAGAGCCGCCAGGAACTCCTGGCTAGAGGAAGCCAGAAGCGATGTTAAGGCCCCAACCTCATTGGAACCCACTGAGACTGGTTCTGCTACCCAGCACGATGAGGAGGGTCCAGAAGGCAGCAAGTTACCTGCTTTCTGGGCACTCTGACTACGGTTAACAGCGGAAGATAGGGTGCATCCCTGGGGAATAACGCCTTTCTTTCATCCTAGCAGGCTATGGGTACCGCTTTCCCATCATCCTGACAGGCTATGGGTACCATTTTACCATTTTCACCTGGAGCAGTATTAACCATGGGGCAGCTATCAAGCATGTCACTGTCCGTCGTGACACTGCCAGCTGCACGGGACCAGCTACTTCATGATTCTTGAGCCTGTCCCCATCGCCCTTAGCACTCATTCCTCCCTCCTTTGAGGGGATCCTCGGCAGCATGACCCCACAGCGTGACCTGGCTGAGGTCTCCTGTGCAATGAGACACATCATCGTCATTCACCTGAATCACATAAAGTTCCAGATCTAGAAGTGTCGTATTGAGCAACTAACCCAAATTGGACCAAAAACATTTGTGGGGAGGTGCTTTGACACACGCCCCCCCCCCCCATCCCCACTTCCCTCAAACCTCTCCAGAGACCCCAGTCTAGGAAAACCTGGGACATCAGCAAAGGTTGGTGAACACCCTGAATCCCAGTGAAAGTCAGCGTCTACCCAGGTAAGTTCTTCAAGGGACACCAATTCAGGACAGATGAGGGTTCTTTCTGCATCGGTTTCCTTGAGGCCGACAGTGATGATTTCGCTGACAGTCACTGACAAAGTTTTTATGCGCCCACCCAAATCGCCCATTCCAAAAAAAAGCAGCTGCATTAGCCCCCTGGGTCTTGAATGTTGGGTTCTTCTTCTGCCTCTCTGGGCAGGCAGTGCTAACATGTCCAGATCGGCTGCAGGTAAAGCACTGGCAAGAATCAGATGCAGGATAGGTGCTGGAAGACTGGGTGAGACCAATCCTCCACTCACCACCCCCCCGAGAACCAACTTCGAGAGCACAGGTTGTTGGCTTACCCTTTCCAGCAGGTTCGGCTAATTTCAGCATCTTAGGTGTATGGCTGGACTCACAGCTATCTGCAATCTATGTGGCCATGGCGGCCTCTTTTAGCTCCCGGTCCATCACGAACTGTTGCACCTCCACTGTCCTTCACCATCAGACCCTTCAATACCTCGAAGTTGGTAACTGATAGCCCTTGAATCCACTGCTTGGAGTTGGTTCTGAACCCTTACACCACATCACTGTAGCCATCGTGAAGTCCACATTGGAGTGTCCAGAGTATTTTCCAATACATTTCAAGGGTCATCTGATATTTCCTTACAAGGCTTGACGGTGTCATCGCCTCCATCTTAGTCTTTATGGAGCAACGACCTCCTCCAGAGCTTTGCCTCGTAGCCCCGAGGTCAAGTGTCAAGCCCACTGGTCATCAAGAAACTGGTATTGTCTGCAGGTCTTTTCAAATTCCCTCAAAAATGTGTCAAGATCCGCATCCTTTTCCATGACAGGGAAATGCTAAAGATGGTATTTAAAGGTTTTGCCATTACTGGACTTACTGCTCTGTGAGGTAGATTGTTCCCTCTGGAGTTGGGCTAATGTCAGCTGGTGCTCTCTGTCAGCCCACTGCTCCACAGCCGCTCGCTCAGCTTGGTGCTCTGCTTCCAGCCTCTCGCTCGGCCTGTGCCTGCTGCTCAGCAGTCTCATGTATTGCTGAATGAGCTTCTCTCGTCCTTTACGATCGTCTTCATCGAGATGCAGCAGAGCCGACAGCAGGTGGGGTCCATGACACCCTGTTTGCTGATGTTACTTTCATCTGTATGTAGGACCCCTGCATCAGCACCAACAAGGCCTTGGGTCGCCTCCCTTTCATCTGTGCTCTGGTGATTGAATTGATCCACGTTCCATTACAACAGCTCAGTGATCATTTACTGTCTGTCTGTGGGGTCAATCTGTCTCATAGTACAGATGGCAGCAAGAGTCTCCTTCTGCCTATTGTGCCAGGCTTCCCCAACTGCAGCCATGATTGCCAAACAAAAGACAGGCAGAAACACAAGAGAGGGGAATGGAGGGTTGTAACTGCTACACATACAGTAATGTCACAGGTTTAATTAAACACTGAGTCCAATCCTCAAAACTGCACAGAATCCGCAGGAACCGCACAGCTTTTATGTGACAGGAATGATTGCTCAAACCAGATCACTAATGTTCTATATCGCACCGCTGGCACCAAATTGTCAAGTTGAACAGCCGGTGACCAAGATGATCAGACTGCTGCCACCAATTAGTCAAAGAACCAACAGGGGAAAATCCCACAGATCCCACCAATTTGTCAGGGAACAACACAACACTCGCTGCCTCCAATCGTCAAGACAATTACGCAATTCACTGACGAGTGAAGGACGAGAGCGCGGCTGTTTCACTACTAGGCCAGTTGTAAGGGAACTTCCAGTGAGCTTATGGTATATACACCTCCAATTCCAAAGCATGGAGTGTATATATATCTCCCGATACGCTCACTGCCAACTCTACAAAAACAAAAAGGAACTACTCACTGCCACCAATCTTTTATGCAGGCAGACTGGACAACCGTTATAGCGTATGACTTCTGGGGTGCAGTTTATAGAGCAAGAGGAACAGAGCTATTATATTGTTATATATTTAATCCAAAAAAGGAGGCAGTGTTTATAAAAATACACAAAAGATAATACAAAAGATACAGTATACATAATTACATAAAATAAAAGGATAAACAGAAGACTATATACTAAACCTAATATAGCAGTGAAGCTCTTTGTTTTTGGAAAGTATCAGAACAGAAGCACAGCACACTGTCTCCCAAGAGTGACACTGATCGGAGTTCAGTATTTTGTTTTATTAACACCAGTCACACCTACATAACTACCCCTCTGGTGACTTATAAAAGGGCTGGTCATAGGATGTGGCTCGTTTTTTTAGAAAATGATGGGATCGACAACTTCTATATGTTCGCCTTGGGGGTCCCAAGAGGGAGATATTACTGTCATGTTTCCTATCACAACTTTACTTTTATATAGATCGGAAACAAGGAATGTATAGCATCATACATCTGACCAACATTACGGTATTTTGAAAGTGTTACCGCACACGCCCAATGACGTAAGACGATGCTTTACATTCGCCACGACTCTGAAAATATGCACAACTGAGCTTTTCTCCCCAGCGCCATTACAGGAACATATACTGCTATCCTCTTCCTGCTTGCTGATAACATCACCCTGTTCAGAGGAAGGCCTCTGAGCCGAAACGTTAACATTGAAAATTGCAACATTTATACTGCAATACTACGAATTCTAGGTGAAATAAAATGAATTGCATTGATTTTTGGAGCACCAAATTCTTTTTCTACAATTACGTACAGCTGGTATAACCTGAGTATCTCCTGTATACAATTATGTATAGCTGGTATAACCAGGGCATCCCCAATATATAATGACAAGTGGGATGTATGACATGTGCCCACCTCTGGCGGGGTCAGCTTTTCCACATTACATTCACAGAGCATTCACTTAGCAATTGTCCATTAATCACTCACTGTGTCCAGCAATAACATAGGCATAACATTTCTGGATACTATACTTACAGTTGACGGTTACTTTAACCCTTCTGACGTCCGGGGAGGACACATCATTGGCGGCGCTGCACTCGTAAACACCAGACTGATCTCGTGTGATCCCGGTGATCTCCAGATACTCATCCTCACTCATAAAACCATGTGCTGGAAAATAAAGACACGACTGTTACATGGCTCCATTACATACGATCACACGGGTATGCTTGGAGGACAGCTGCTACCATAAGCAAGACGGCGAAACGGAAGAGAAGGGGAGCTCCGCCACCAGTCCAAGATTAAATTGGGCAACCCTGACCTGTTCCTGTGCAAACCTGAGGTCCTTAGGGTCCTAAGACTGGTTATGTCACCTAGTCCTGCTCCAACATAAAGACACAAGAGGAAACAGACAAGGGTGAGAAACAGCAATCACAACACACCCCAGACTACAAAAAGGAGGAAAAGGGTAACAACCAAAGAGGAAGAAACAAACGGCAAATACACTGCACAGTACCACTCCTCCTGTATATTTACACTGCACAGTACCACTCCTCCTGTCCTGTATACATATATATATACATATATATATATATATATATATATATATATATATATATATATATATATATATATACACATACACATATACATATATATATATATATATATATATATATATATATATATATATATATATATTTATTTTATATATATATATATATATATATATATATATATATATATATATATATATATATATATATATATATATATATATATATTATATATTATATATACAGTGCCTACAAGTAGTATTCAACCCCCTGCAGATTTAGCAGGTTTAATAAGATGCAAATAAGTTAGAGCCTTCAAACTTCAAACAAGAGCAGGATTTATTAACAGATGCATAAATCTTACAAACCAAAAAGTTTTGTTGCTCAGTTAAATTTTTATAAATTTTAAACATAAAAGTGTGGGTCAATTATTATTCAACCCCTAGGTTTAATATTTTGTGGAATAACCTTTGTTTGCAATTACAGCTAATAATCGTCTTTTATAAGACCTGATCAGGCCGGCACAGGTCTCTGGAGTTATCTTGGCCCACTCCTCCATGCAGATCTTCTCCAAGTTATCTAGGTTCTTTGGGTGTCTCATGTGGACTTTAATCTTGAGCTCCTTCCACAAGTTTTCAATTGGGTTAAGGTCAGGAGACTGACTAGGCCACTGCAACACCTTGATTTTTTGCCTCTTGAACCAGGCCTTGGTTTTCTTGGCTGTGTGCTTTGGGTCGTTGTCTTGTTGGAAGATGAAATGACGACCCATCTTAAGATCATTGATGGAGGAGCGGAGGTTCTTGGCCAAAATCTCCAAGTAGGCCGTGCTATCCATCTTCCCATAGATTCGGACCAGATGGCCAGGCCCCTTGGCTGAGAAACAGCCCCACAGCATGATGCTGCCACCACCATGCTTGACTGTAGGGATGGTATTCTTGGGGTCGTATGCAGTGCCATCCAGTCTCCAAACGTCACGTGTGTGGTTGGCACCAAAGATCTCGATCTTGGTCTCATCAGACCAGAGAACTTGGAACCAGTCAGTCTCAGAGTCCTCCAAGTGATCATGAGCAAACTGTAGACGAGCCTTGACATGATGCTTTGAAAGTAAAGGTACCTTACGGGCTCGTCTGGAACGGAGACCATTGCGGTGGAGTACGTTACTTATGGTATTGACTGAAACCAATGTCCCCACTGCCATGAGATCTTCCCAGAGCTCCTTCCTTGTTGTCCTTGGGTTAGCCTTGACTCTTCGGACAAGCCTGGCCTCGGGACGGGAGGAAACTTTCAAAGGCTGTCCAGGCCGTGGAAGGCTAACAGTAGTTCCATAAGCCTTCCACTTCCGGATGATGCTCCCAACAGTGGAGACAGGTAGGCCCAACTCCTTGGAAAGGGTTTTGTACCCCTTGAAAGCCTTGTGACCCTCCACGATCTTGTCTATGATGGCCTTGGAATGCTCCTTTGTCTTTCCCATGTTGACCATGTTTGAGTGCTGTTCACAAGTTTGTGGAGGGTCTTAAATAGTCAAAAAAGGCTGGAAAAAGAGATAATTAATCCCAACATGTGAAGCTCATTGTTCTTTGTGCCTGAACTACTTCTTAATACTTTAGGGGAACCAAACAGAATTCTGGTGGGTTGAGGGGTTGAATAATAAATGACCCTCTGAAAAGACTTTTCACTATTTAAAAAAATAAATAAACAAAGAAATAACATTCTTTTTTGCTGCAGTGCATTTCACACTTCCAGGCTGATCTACAGTCCAAATGTCACAATGCCAAGTTAATTCCAAATGTGTAAACCTGCTAAATCTGCAGGGGGTTGAATACTACTTGTAGGCACTGTGTATATATATATATATATATATATATATATATATACATATATATATATATATATATATATATATATATATATATATATATATATATATATATATATATATATACACACATACTGCACAGTACCACTCCTCCTGTCCTGTATATATACACTGCACAGTACCACTCCTCCTGTCCTGTATATATACACTGTACAGTACCGCTCCTCCTGTCCTGTATATATACACTGCACAGTACCACTCCTCCTGTATATATACACTGCACAGTACCACTCCTCCTGTATATATACACTGCACAGTACCAGTACCACTCCTCCTGTATATATACACTGCACAGTACCGCTCCTCCTGTCCTGTATATATACACTGTACAGTACCGCTCCTCCTGTCCTGTATATATACACTGCACAGTACCACTCCTCCTGTATATATACACTGCACAGAACCACTCCTCCTGTATATATACACTGCACAGTACCGCTTCTCCTGTCCTGTATATATACACTGCACAGTATCACTCCTCCTGTCCTGTATATATACACTGCACAGTACCGCGCCTCCTGTCCTGTATATATACACTGCACAGTACCTCTCCTGTCCTGTATATATACACTGTACAGTACCGCTCCTCCTGTCCTGTATATATACACTGCACAGTACCTCTCCTCCTGTCCTGTATATATACACTGCACAGTACCACTCCTCTTGTATATATACACTGCACAGTACCGCTCCTCCTGTCCTGTATATATTCACTGCACAGTACCGCTCCTCCTGTCCTGTATATATTCACTGCACAGTACCGCTCCTCCTGTCCTGTATATATACACTGCACAGTACCGCTCCTCCTGTCCTGTATATATACACTGCACAGTACCTCTTCTCCTGTCCTGTATATATACACTGCACAGTACCACTCCTCCTGTCCTTATATATACACTGCACAGTACCACTCCTCCTGTCCTGTATATATACACTGCACAGTACCACTCCTCCTGTCCTGTGTTTATACACTGCACAGTACCACTCCTCCTGTCCTGTATATATACACTGCACAGTACCGCTCCTCCTGTCCTGTATATATACACTGCACAGTACCGATCCTCCTGTCCTGTATATATACACTGCACAGTACCGCTCCTCCTGTCCTGTATATATACACTGCACAGTACCGCTCCTCCTGTCCTGTATATATACACTGCACAGTACCGCTCCTCCTATCCTGTATATATACACTGCACAGTACCACTCCTCCTGTCCTGTATATATACACTGCACAGTACCACTCCTCCTGTCCTGTATACATACACTGCACAGTACCACTCCTCCTGTCCTGTATACATACACTGCACAGTACCGCTCCTCCTGTCCTGTATACATACACTGCACAGTACCGCTCCTCCTGTCCTGTATATATACACTGCACAGTACCACTCCTCCTGTTTTGTATATATACACTGCACAGTACCGCTCCTCCTGTTTTGTATATATACACAGTACCACCCTTCACCGCTGTCGCCCCTCGACTAGATTTACACCCCTCCCCACCGATGCAGCCCCTCCACCGGGGTCCACTACCCAAATATTTATGTATAAAGGTACCTTCACATTAAGCGACGCTGTAGCGATAGCGACAACGATGCCGATCGCTGCAGCGTCGCTGTTTGATCGCTGGAGAGCTGTCACACAGACCGCTCTCCAGCGACCAACGATGTCAAGGTCCCCGGGTAACCAGGGTAAACATCGGGTTGCTAAGCGCAGAGCCGCGCTTAGTAACCCGATGTTTACCCTGGTTACCAGTGTAAAATGTAAAAAAAACAAACACTACATACTCACATTCGCGTCCCCCGGCGTCCGCTTCCTGCACTGACTGACCGCCGGCCCTAACAGCAGAGCGGTGTGCTGTACTTTCACTTTCACTTTACGGCGCTCAGTCAGTGTGGGAAGCGGACGCCGGGGGACGCGAATGTGAGTATGTACTGTTTGGTTTTTTTTACATTTTACACTGGTAACCAGGGTAAACATCGGGTTACTAAGCGCGGCCCTGCACTTAGTAACCCGATGTTTACTCTGGTTACCAGTGTAAAACATCGCTGGTATCGTTGCTTTTGGTGTCAAACACAACGATACACGCCGGTCTGACGACCAAATAAAGGCCCCGTCTCACATAGCGAGATCGCTAGCGAGATCGCTGCTGAGTCACAAGTTTTGTGACGCAACAGCGACCTCAGTAGCGATCTCGCTATGTGTGACACGTACCAGCGATCAGGCCCCTGCTGCGAGATCGCTGGTCGTGTCAGAATGGCCTGGACCTTTTTTTGGTCGTTGAGGTCCCGCTGACATCGCTGAATCGGTGTGTGTGACACCGATCCAGCGATGTCTTCACTGGTAACCAGGGTAAACATCGGGTTACTAAGCGCAGGGCCGCGCTTAGTAACCCGATGTGTACCCTGGTTACCAGCGTAAATGTAAAAAAAAACAAACACTACATACTCACCATCTGTTGCCCGTCAGGTCCCTTGGCGTCTGCTTCCTGCTCTGACTGAGCCACCGTAAAGTGAGAGCACAGCAGTGACGTCACCGCTGCGCTCTGCTCTCAGCTCTCACTGTACGGCGGCTCAGTCAGAGCAGGAAGCAGACGCCAAGGGACCTGACGGGCAACAGATGGTGAGTATGTAGTGTTTGGTTTTTTTTTTACATTTACGCTGGTAACCAGGGTACACATCGGGTTACTAAGCGCGGCCCTGCGCTTAGTAACCCGATGTTTACCCTGGTTACCCGGGTGCTGCAGGGGGACTTCGGCATCGTTGAAGACAGTTTCAACAATGCCGAAGTCGTTCCCCTGATCGTTGGTCGCTGGAGAGAGCTGTCTGTGTGACAGCTCCCCAGCGACCTAAACAGCGACGCTGCAGCGATCGGCTCGTTGTCTATATCGCTGCAGCGTCGCTGAGTGTGACGGTACCTTAATGGTGACTGTATATTGAGTGTGTTGGGCTTTGTTTATTGATGTGTGCTTATATGCTAAAGGTACCGTCACATTTAGCGACGCTGCAGCGATCCAGACAACGATCCCGATCGCTGCAGCGTCGCTGTTTGGTCGCTGGAGAGCTGTCACACAGACAGCTCTCCAGCGACCAACGATGCCAAGGTCCCCGGGTAACCAGGGTAAACATCGGGTTACTAAGCGCAGGGCCGCGCTTAGTAACCCGATGTTTACCCTGGTTACCAGCATAAAAGTTAAAAAAAACAGACACTACATACTTACCTTCCGCTGTCTGTCCCCCGGCGTTCTGCTTCTCTGCACTGTGTAAGTACAGCGGCCGCAAAGCAGAGCGGTGACGTCACCGCTGTGCCCTGCTTTCCGGCTGGCACTTACACAGTGCAGAGAAGCAGAACGCCGGGGGACAGACAGCGGAAGGTAAGTATGTAGTGTTTGTTTTTTTTAACTTTTACGCTGGTAACCAGGGTAAACATCGGGTTACTAAGCGCGGCCCTGCGCTTAGTAACCCGATGATTACCCTGGTTACCAGTGAAGACATCGCTGGATCGGTGTCACACACACCGATCCAGCGATGTCTGCGGGAGATCCAGCGACGAAATAAGGTGCTGGCCTCCTAGCTCCGACCAACGACATCACAGCAGGATCCAGATCGCTGCTGCGTGTCAAACACAACGATATCGCTATCCAGGACGCTGCAACGTCACGGATCGCTAGCGATATCGTTGTTAAGTTGTTCAGTGTGAAGGTACCTTTAAAGCGCTACTTAATCGCATTACCATTGTTTGCCTTATCTTGATGTTGGACTGGGAGACCCTGGGTGATTCCGGGAGTGGCTTACATGCCTTGGGCATAGAAAGACTCAGAGATCACATCCTTGGAGTCTGAAAGTAATACAGAGCTACCAGCCAGAGATTCTGCAAACCATCCAATAGACAAGAGAAAGGACTGCAGCCAATTCATCATGGCACCATCACGAGGGACACTGATCTAGGATTCTATAGGATACAACCTAGGGTTTTTTGGCTCCGTTTGGAAGAAGACAGATCTGATCCAGTGACCATCTATGCACCATGGATATGTTTGGAGAAAGCCAGGGTTGGGACCCGCTGGTCGCCTGGTTCCATGGAGATGGTCAGATAAGCCAGGTGGTGACTCTCGTGTCAACTGGCTTTAGACCTTGTATGGACTCTATGGACAGTTCTTGGTCATCTCCCTATGCTTGTCGTTACCCCTTCTCTGTGCGTTCATCCACAGATGGAGTAGCGACCCTGGGAGCTCTGACATCATGTCATACTGGAAATATGTGGAGACGCAGTGATATTTTATATGCGCCCACGTAACCAAACAATTCCAGTCATGGTTAGATTGTTCTGTTTGCTATTGTGTCCTGTGGTTCAATAAAGTATTGCCGCACTGTTTTACCTTAACCCTGTGTTGTCTGTGTAGTGTATTGCCCACGGGGAGATAGAGCGGGCGTTCAGTGGTATGAGCCGTGGTCCATGCAGTCTTGCTAAAGACAGCCCGGCCAGCGGACGAGAGCACCCACTGACCCCGTTTCTTCACACTGGGGTATGCACGTACCATGGCCTGAACCCCCAGGGTAAGACCAAGGCTCAAATGGTCGCTGACCTGGTGCAATTTGAAGCAGACCAAGCCAGGCCCAAGGGCCCAGAAGCCGCAGAAGCCAGCACAAGCGAACATGGTGCTGCAGCAGAGGTCCAACCACTGAATGCCGGCCCGATTAGCAACCAGGGCTGTTTGGACCCCAGTCTGCTGGCGGTCTTGGAACTACTCCCCGCCGATGACCGTGATGGACGTCGGCAGCTGATCTAGCAATACCTGGAGCGGGAGTACCAGCTGCAGTTAGCCCGACTGCAAATGCAGGGGTCGTCCCAGTCCAGCCGTGAGCACAGCAGCGCTCAGATACCGAAGCCCCGGCCCAATCACTTTCCTGTTATGGAAAAGGACGGGGACTTGGACACTTTTCTGCGGGCATTTGAGAAAGCCTGCAGACAGTACCGGCAGCCTACAGATGAATGGGCTCGATACCTGACCCCAGGGCTGTGAGGCAAAGCTCTGGAGGCATTTGCTGCCCTCCCTCAAAAACAAGATGGCGACTATGAGGCCATCAAGCAGGCTCTGATAGCCAAGTACCAGCTTACACCCGAGGTTTACCGTAGAAAGTTCCGGAACCTCCAACGTGGCCCACACGACAGATACAGTGATGTGGCACATGGACTGGGGACCCACTTTGACCAGTGGACCCAAGGACTGTCAGTGACCACCTTTGCACAGCTGTGAGACCTGATGATCAAAGACCAGTTCTTACATCTTTGCCCAGCTGAGGTGCGACAGTTCGTGATGGACAGAGAACCCAAAGACGTGACGAAAGCAGCGCAGATTGCCGATGCCTATGAGGCCAACCGTAGATTGGAAGTGCGGAAGTCAGTCACCACCAGCTGGAGAGGGGGTAAGCCTCCCTCATCCAAGGCCCCAGCGCCTAATGCAGTTCTTTTGGTGGGTGGTGTGGCTGGGAGGGTGTGTGACAACGTACAGCACGTCACGGTGGGAGGCCATGTTGCTACAGGCCTCAAGGACACCGGGGCTGAGAGAACCCTCATCCGCCCCAAACTGGCGGCCCCTGAAGAAATCATTCCGGGGAAAACCCTGTCACTGGGATTGGGGGCATAAGCTGTCCTTTGCCAATGGCCCGGGTTTATATTGATTGGGGTGCCGGGAGCGGGGTGAAGGAAGTGGGGCTGTCTGATAATTTGCCCACTGATGTTTTGTTGGGGACTGATTTGGGGAGGATGGTTGCATACTACGTCCCTGACACCCCTCCTTAATCTGCTGATAAGGGTAACGTTAACCCTGATGATGATGATGATGATGATGATGGGAAATTGCATGCGTTGCCTGACCATGCTTTATCCAGTAATGATGCCTCTGATAACCATTTTGTCCCTAGGATTGATGGTGAAAATGTTGTACCTGTGCCAGCTGAACCTGATAATGATTTTTCTGTGAAAGTTGATGTGTCCATAGGTACAGGAGTGCTCAGCCACGTCGCTCTGCGGGG
Source organism: Ranitomeya variabilis (assembly GCF_051348905.1). Lineage (NCBI taxonomy): Eukaryota > Metazoa > Chordata > Amphibia > Anura > Dendrobatidae > Ranitomeya > Ranitomeya variabilis. Next base: position 244,916,116 of record NC_135235.1, read on the forward strand.
TGAGACGGCTGAGGAACCCCTAGCAAGGGCAAGTGGCGGTGCTACTGGAAATGGGGAGATACATGGGAACCATGAGGAAGGTGATGCCATGCAATTGACCAGTGCCACCGAGGAAGGTAACTGGCCCATAAGTAGCAATGCTCCTGAGGTAATGGGGGTGGATGGGGAGGTAGAGCCCATAGCAGCGTCGGCTGATGGGTCGGTAGAAATCCCCGGGGACACAGCCTACGTAGCTGCTGTCACCCGCAGTCAGAGTGCCCGGAACGCAGATAACTGTCTGCCTTCCAGACCCTCCTTAGTCAACATTGTGACTGAACCAGAGGTGGACCCACAGCAGGTCCCAGAGGGTTCCTGTGGGGAAGGGACCCTGACGTCGCTTCAGGCTTCCCCTAGCCAGGAGTTTCAGGCCGCTCTGCACACAGATGTGAGCCTAGAGAGTTTGAAACAACTCGCCGAGACGCCCATCTCCGAGACTGAGAAGGAGAGGGTGTTCTGGGAAAGAGGAAGGTTGTATCGGGAGACAGTACCCGGAAAATCGCAAAAGGAATGGTTGAAGGAAAGACAGCTGGTCGTCCCGCAGCAATTCCGGGGTGAGTTGTTACGTTTGCCCATGAGATCCCGCTAGCTGGACACTTGGGGATCAGCAAAACTAAGGCCCGGCTGTCTCAACACTTCTATTGGCCTAAGATGGGGACATGTGTGTCAAACTACTGCCGCTCCTGTGTCACCTGTCAAAGAGTGGGGAAGGCGGGGCCTGCTTTTAAGGCTCCCCTGATCCCTTTGCCAGTGATAGAGGAGCCTTTCCAGAGGATCGCGGTGGACATTGTGGGCCCGCTGGCCGTCCCCAGCAGCTCTGGAAAGCAATACATCCTTACTGTGGTAGACTACGCTACCCGGTACCCAGAGGCAGTAGCTCTGTCGTCAACTAGGGCAGATAAGGTGGCGGATGCCCTGTTGGCTATCTTTTCACGTGTAGGATTTCCCAGGGAGATGCTCACTGATCAAAGGACCCAATTCATGTCTCGCCTAATGGAGGTTCTCTGTAAGAGAATGCAGGTGAAGCACCTGGTATCGAGTGCGTATCACCCACAGACCAATGGCTTGTGTGAACGCGTCAATGGTACCCTCAAACAGATGCTACGCATGCTGGTTGAGACACAAGGGCGCGACTGGGAGCGGTACCTCCCACACCTGCTGATCGCGCACCAAGAGGTTCCACAGGCCTCAACGGGGTTCTCCCCCTTCGAGCTCCTGTACGGCAGGCGAGTCCGGGGATCCCTTGGGTTGGTAAGGGAATCCTGGGAAGAGGAGCCGAACCCTTCTGAAGTGTCCATAGTGGAGTATGTCATGCGCTTCCGTGACAAGATGCAGACCTTGACGCAGTTGGTGCATGACAACATGACGCAGGCTCAGGCTGACCAGAAGCGCTGGTACGACCAGAACGCCCGGGAGCGGACCTACCACGTGGGTCAAAAGGTGTGGGTGCTGGTCCCCGTGCCAACGGATAAGCTTCAGGCAGCCTGGGAGGGCCTGCACGTCGTCCACCAACAGCTCATCCCCGGTCACCTACGTGGTCACGCTTGACCACGCTCGGGGTAGGCGAAAGGCCTTTCACGTCAACGTGATGAAGGCTCATCACGAACGTGAACCTTTCGTCCTACCGGTCTGCAGCTTACCCGAAGATGGACATGCTGGCCCAAGCCAAGGCCGGTGGTTCCATTGAGGACGTGGAGTGTTATGATCTGGTGGCCTAAGAGCAGCATGAGACGTACTCTGGAGAAGGTGGTACCTGTACTGATCGCAGACCCTGAACTTAACACCGCAACTAGAAGTAGCCGTGGAATGTACCTAGCACTCCCTAGACATCTCGACACAGCCGGAGGACTAAATACCCCTAGAGATAGAAAAGGGAAAACTATCTTGCCTCAGAGAAAATTCCCAAAGGATAGCCAGCCCCCCACAAATATTGACTGAGAGGAGAGGGAAAAAACATACACAGACTGAAATCAGAATTTAGCAAAGGAGGCCACTTCTAGCTAAATAGAAAGGATAGGACAGAGTACTATGCGGTCAGTATTAAAACACTAGAAAATATCCACCACAGAAAATACAAAAATCTCCACAGCTAACTAAAGATATGGAGGGTATATCTGCATCTCCAGAGATACCAGCTTGGCTAAACAAATCCTTATTCAGACCAAGCTGGAACAGACAAAAACATGGAAAAGAACTGAACAATAAGGCCACAGCATGTGGACAGCAAAAATCAAGGCCAGAACTTATCTTTGTTGAAAGGAACAGCAAAGCAGGAGAGAGCAGGCAAGGATGTGAATCCTCCAGGAACAATGGACAACTGGCACTGACTAAAGGGTCAAGCAAGGCTAAATAGCCCAGTCAGGATTGCAAAAACTTGACACACCTGATGAATGCTGCGATCCAGAGACAGCAGCACTACCACTTATAACCACCGGAGGGAGCCCAAGAGCAGAATTCACAACAGTGGAGGTAAGCGCCTCTTTAACCGAACCCCAGCGGTTGCAGTTGCAAACCATGCTGGAACCCTTCCGGGCCGTGTTCTCCAACCAACCTGGAAGGACTGAGTTAGCAGTCCAGGAGGTGGACACCGGGAATCATGCCCCACTACGGCGAACACCCTATCGAATCTCCGACCAGATGCAGCAGGTTATGCGCCAGGAGATCGATGAGATGTTACAGCTGGTGGTGATTCGACGGTCAAAGAGCATGTGGGCCTCACCTGTAGTTCTTGTGCCAAAGAAGGACCAGACCACCCGGTTCTGCGTGGACTACAGGGGGCTCAACGCCATCACAGCCTCCGACGCGCACCCAATGCTGCGCATCAAGGAGCTGCTTGAGAGGTTAGCTGGCGCAAAATACCTGACAATAATGGATCTGAGTCGAGGATACTGGCAGATTCCCCTGAGCCCCGAGGCGCAGGAGAAGTCCGCCTTTATCACACCCTTTGGACTGTACGAGTCCACGGTCATGCCCTTCGGCATGAAGAATGCCCCGGCCACTTTCCATCGGATGGTTAACCTCCTGCTTCAGGGACTGGAGGAGTACGCCATGGCGTACTTGGATGACATTGCCATCTCCTGGAAGGAACACCTGCAGCATCTCGGGGAGGTGCTCAGGCAAATTCACCAAGCAGGACTGACTATCAAGCCGGGAAAGTGCCAGATGGGCATGAGGGAGGTCCACTACCTGGGGCACCGGGTAGGCAGAGGCACCCTAAAGCCAGAGCCTGAGAAAGTGGGAGCGATCGTGGACTGGCCCACTCCCAGGACCAAGAAACAGGTGATGTCCTTCCTGGGCACTGCAGGGTACTATAGGCGCTTTGTACAGCACTATAGTAGCCTGGCAAAACCTTTGACGGACCTCACCAGGAAGAACCTACCCCACATCGTCAACTGGACCGATGGCTGTGAGGGGGCCTTCCAGGCGTTGAAAACAGCACTGTGCAATGCCACTGTGTTGAAAGCAATAGACAGCAGTCCACCGTTCTTGGTACAGACCGACACCAGCGAGTTTGGCCTTGGTGCTGTGCTCAGCCAGGTTGACTAGGAGGACCAAGAGCACCCCGTGTTGTACCTGAGCCGGAAACTTTTGCCGAGGGAAGTGGCCTACTCCACCATCGAGAAGGCGTGCCTGGCCACAGTCTGGGCCCTGCAGCGCTTGCAGCCCTACTTGTACGGTCGTACCTTCACTGTGGTGACCGACCACAACCCTCTGCTCTGGCTAAACGCCATGTGTGGAAACAACGGCAGGTTGCTACGCTGGAGCCTTGCCCTTCAGCAGTTTGACTTCACCATTGAACACAAAATGGGCAGGGAGCATGGGAATGCAGATGGACTGTCCCGCCAGGGTGAACCTGCTGAGGTGCGCATGGAGGAGCACCGAAAAGTCCGGCCTCCGTAGCGCAGACCAAAAAGGGGGAGGTGTCACGATATTGTATGAAATATAATATAAGTTTTAGTCTCTCATTGCCAGCACCTATAGGGTGGGCGTTGACCCCCCCATTCACTTCAGGGTTTAGCTTTTCTTTTCAAAGGGTGTAGAAGAGGTTTTATTGCTCTGCCCATAAATTCCAAGCTCTGGGCAACCTACTCGCCCCCTCCCATCTGTACTAGCTAGGACTGGTATAGAAGTTCTTTAAAACATGAGGTCCTTTGTCCTAATATTGTAAGATTCTGGGCCAACGACTTGGGCTAGGAAAATAATAAATTCATATTGCTAACGTACATCGGCGGGTCTGTCAGCCCCTGTAAGCATGAGCTTCTAATTCCACCAGGTAAATAAGTACAGATTTCTCTGGAACGGAGTGTCCCCACTAGCCTGAATTTAGTATCTATAGAGAGCAAATCTTAATACAAGATGAATGCTGGGTGTGTTATGATTCTGACATGTTCTGTAGCGGAGATACAGGCAGTAGACAAACTTGTGTGAAATTTACTAAGACTGAAGAGATAGGAGAGTCTGAAGAAGCCAGCCCTGTTTGTGATGTCACAAGGCTGTGGTTATTTAAGTGACTCCACTTTACCAGCCTCCAGAGTCTTACTTGAGGAGCTGTTCCTATCCAGACCTCCTGATGCACTGGGACATTTGGGGTCCTGCCCACCAGCATGGTTTGGCCTGAAATGGACTGAGAACATGTGACTTTTACCTTTCTCATATAATCCCTTTATTTTATAATTACCTTGTACATTTTCAATTGTCTCATATTGTAACATTTTATATGTCTTTTGTAAACACTGCCTTTTTCGGAGTAAAATATATAAATTACTAGTTTTCGTTCTCCTGTTCTAAAATATACCCTAAGTCTTCTGAAGGGAATTGCGCTACTGTTTTGGGTTAGCTTCGGACCCGTTTAATCGAAGCTGGTGGCAGCATACCGTGTGCTGGGCCTTTGGGAGTCGTTGCTGCGGCGTTGATAATTATTGTTCCTGACTGAGCAGGAGTAGCTATCGCCTCGATGCAGCATGCCCAATAGCCAGTACATAGCAGGCAGCCTTTCTGGCGACTAGTTACTCTAGGTGCAGTACCTAATCTGACCTGAGGGTAAGGGGGGCGCCAGAGAGCTGCAAGTTTCAAGTGGAACTGTTAGCGGGATATACATAAATCTCTGCAGTTCGTGGTATATTGAAGAGCAGTGGGATACCTAAAATAAGCCCCTGCTGTAAACTAAGAGGTCAATAGCCTTGTGTGTGTTTTTTTATCACATTGTAGCAGTCGAGGGATAACTAAGATAAGCCCCCCTGCACATGTGATAGCTGTCTGTTGGCCTAAAGTCACCCTGATCCGTGATGTAAAGGTGACGGTCACGGAGTGAATCGTGACAAATTGGTGGCAGCGGTGTGGATTCATGACAGCGGTATAACCCCCCGATGTATCCACAGTCAGAGCAGTATAACCCCCCGGGGGTATCCACAGTCAGATCAGTATAACCCCCCTGTGTATCAACAGTAAGAGCAGTATAAGCCCCCGGTGTATCCACAGTCAGAGCAGTATATCCCCGCGGTGTATCCACAGTCAGAGCAGTATAACCCCTCGGTGAATCCACAGTCAGAGCGGTACATCACTCCGGTGTATCCACAGTCAGAGCGGTATAACACCCCGGTGTACCCACAGTCAGAGCAGTATAACCCCCCGATGTATCCACAGTCAGCAGTATAACCCCCCGGAGTATCCACAGTCAGAGCAGTATAACCCCCCGGTGTATCCACAGTCAGAGCAGTATAACCCCCCCGGTGTATCCACAGTCAGAGCCGTATAACCACCCAGTGTATCCACAGTCTGAGCAGTATAACCCCCTGGTGTATCCACAGTCAGAGCAGTATAACCCCCCCCGGTGTATCCACAGTCAGAGCAGTATAACCGCCCCTGTGTATCCACAGTCAGAGCAGTATAACCCCCCGGAGTATCCACAGTCAGAGCAGTATAACCCCCCGGTGTATCCACAGTCAGAGCAGTATAACCCCCCGATGTATCCACAGTCAGAGCAGTATAACCCCCCAGTGTATCCACAGTCAGAGCAGTATAACCTCCCCGGTGTATCCACAGTCAGAGCAGTATAACCCCCCGGAGTATCCACAGTCAGAGCAGTATAACCACCCGGTGTATCCACAGTCAGAGCAGTATAACCCCCCCGGTGTATCCACAGTCAGAGCCGTATAACCACCCAGTGTATCCACAGTCTGAGCAGTATAACCCCCCGGTGTATCCACAGTCAGAGCAGTATAACCCCCCGGTGTACCCACAGTCAGAGCGGTATATCCCCCTGGTGTACCCACAGTCAGAGCGGTATAACCCCCCCTGGTGTATCCACAGTCAGAGCAGTATAACCCCCCCGGTGTATCCACAGTTAGAGCAGTACAACCCCCCAGAGTATCCACAGTCAGAGCAGTATAACCCCCCGATGTATCCACAGTCAGAGCGGTATAACTCGCCGGTGTATCCACAGTCAGAGCGGTATAACCCCCGGTGTATCCACAGTCAGAGCGGTATAACCCCCCGGTGTATCTACAGTCAGAGCAGTATAACCCCCCCGGTGTATCCAGTCAGAGCGGTATAACACCCCGGTGTATCCACAGTCAGAGCAGTATAAACCCCCCCCCCCCCCCGATGTATCCACAGTGGTTGCAGCAGTGAAATAAATAGGGCAGCGGAGGAGTGCAGTCATGTTGGAGCCATATAATCAGGGGGCCGTCCAGTTTTGGTATTTAACCCCTTCCTATCACTGTTTGTGGAGTCTATGGATGAGCAGCCTGCACACAGCCATGTACTGGGGTGAGCAGCGCCGATCACGAGGCGCCGTTCATGGCCCGGCCAGTGGGGCTGAGCTCGCCTAATCTCAGATTACCCCATCCTCTGTCATCGGCTGGGGGTACAGACATCCTCGCCCGTTGGTGGGTGCCTCTTATGATCACCACATCCGCAGAGGGCATATATGGAGGGGAGTCACTGCCCGGCGGTCACAGCCTGGATAGTGTTCGTTACCTCGTGAAGTAACGACTTGTCACACTGGCCAATGGGAACCATGACAATACGTTGGGACTAAAAATGCAGTACCAGGAGACAAGTTACCATGGCAACTCACTGACCAGTGATAGTCTCCTGTAACCATGACAATTGAACAGTAAGCACCATTAACCCTTGCAGGAGAGCGGCATCAGTAACGTGGCTACCGGAGGAATAAAGGGATGTCACAATATGCGCAGCATGTCATGGAGCAGTCAGGACGCTGGCAATGCTCCAAGACGCCGCTGACTCCACTATTGGTCTCCAGCGTCTTACTACCTCATTACGTTTTACACATCTGGAAAGATTTACGCTCTGAAGGACAATGTGGAGGAGTCACACATGTACAATGCGTCTGGTGACTGCGCAGTCCGCAGATGGGGGCAGGGGACATGAGGTGACATATGGCTGGTGGCCGATACAAGAGCAGCCATTTCTGTCACCACCTCTACCTATGGAAACAATCTCTAATTTATCGGAGGCCGATGATGTGACCCGTGTCAGCCACCTCCTCAGTCTGCAGCTGAGAGGGATGATGTGAGGACACGGCCCGCTGCGGAGCGTCCCAGTCTCATGCCACAGGGCAGCGGCCATTACTGGAAATTACCAGCATGTTCAGTGGACAAACAGTAAGACTGGACATAGACGTCAGTACAAGTTCACACCGTCTGCCAGCCTTTTGGGACGTGCCCATGGTGACAACGTCTTCACATTATTTCCCACCTGCACTACCAGGAAACCATCAGTCGGACCAGTCGGCTAAGACATTTAGCATGGCAAGATATTTCACCCCGTTGTAACCCTGGAGTGGCAAGTTAACAGCGGACATGGGACGAACACATTGATTACGAAAGATTTGTACGTCTCATGTGGTGGCGTGTTTATTATAGTGTGTGACGTCTGCAGACGGACATGCTGCCACACAAGTGAGCAAAAAGATTAGAACCAGGTGGATCCTTCCACAACCTGAGTGTCCATGAATAGAGAAGTACAGCAGTCAGATCGCAAGAGAAGGTCCAGGTTCATAAGACACAGACGAGCAGGGACTTCGGGCGACCGCCATACTGTCATCCTGCTGTCACTGGACTGGCTCAGGTCTGAAGAACAGTCCAGAGGTCAAGTCCCAGACCCTTCATGCCAGGCGAACTCATTCCACCTCGGCTCTACGGATAAAACCCTTAAGAGCTGGAGAAGTCAGCAGAGCGGACGATCTGTGACGATTTCAGCGTATTCAAGAAGGAAAATCCACAGGAAGAGTAATATTCACAGCCAGCGAGGGGCTGCTCACCCCCGTAACGTACCCCAGTCACACAACATCCCTGCCAACTTTATTCTGCAGCCTCTGTGTGAAATAACGAGAGGCACAACAACAGACCGCGCTGATGCCGCTTCGCAGACTTTTCATTTGAACTTTCTTTTTATTGATATTTTATTGCAGAGCAAGTGGTCAGGAAGCGAGCGGTGCTACACCGAGGGCTGAAATAACGACGAGAAGATGAAGGGGATGCCTTACCATGGCGGCCACCAGGATATCACACCATGGAAAAGGAAGCACGTGAGCCACAGCTATTGCTTCAGTAACTGATAGTAAGCTACTGTCCTTCCTTATGACTTATTGCTGCACCATCACCAGATGCAACATCTGCACCACACTGCCAGTAACTGCACCATCACCAGATGCCACATCTGCACCACACCATCAGTAACTGCACCATCACCAGGTGCCACATCACCGGTGACTGCACCATCACCAGATGCCACATCTGCACCACACTGCTACTAACTGCACCATCACCAGATGCCACATCTACACCACACCTCCAGTAACTGCACCATCACCAGGTGCCACATCTGCACCACACCACCGGTGACTGCACCATCACCAGATGCCACATCTACACCACACCTCCAGTAACTGCACCATCACCAGGTGCCACATCTGCACCACACCACCGGTGACTGCACCATCACCAGATGCCACATCTGCACCACAACACCGGTGACTGCACCATCGCTAGATGCCACATCTGCACCACACCGCCAGTAACTGCACCATCACCAGGTGCCACATCTGCACCACACCACCAGTGACAGCACCATCACCAGGTGCCACATCTGCACCACACCTCCGGTTACAGCACCATCACCAGATGCCACATCTGCACCATACCACCGGTGACTGCACCATCACCAGATGCCACATCTACACTACACCGCCAGTGACTGCACCATCACCAGATGCCACATCTACACTACACCGCCAGTGACAGCACCATCACCAGGTGCCACATCTGCACCACATCACCAGTAACTGCACCATCACCAGGTGCCACATCTACACCACACTGCCAATAACGGCATCACCAGGTGCCACATCTACACCACACTGCCAGTGACTGCACCTTCACCAGATGCCACATCTATACCACACTGCCAGTAACTGCACCATGACCAGGTGCCACATCTGCACCACATCACCAGTAACTGCACCATCACCAGGTGCCACATCTACACTACACCGCCAGTAACTGCATCATCACCAGGTGCCACATCTACACCACACCGCCAGCGCCAGTAACTGCACCATCACCAGGTGCCACATCTACACCACACCGCCAGTAACTGCATCATCACCAGGTGCCACATCTACACCACATCACCAGTAACTGCACCATCACCAGGTGCCACATCTACACCACACCGCCAGTAACTGCATCATCACCAGGTGCCACATCTACACCACATCACCAGTAACTGCACCATCACCAGGTGCCACATCTACACCACACCACCAGTAACTGCACCATCACCAGGTGCCACATCTGCACCACACCACTAGTATCTGCACCATCACGAGTTGCCACATCTGCACCACACTGCCAGTAACTGCACCATCACCAGGTGCCACATCTACACCACACTGCCAGTAACTGCACCACCACCAGATGCCACATCTGCACCACACCACCGGTGACTGCATCATTACCAGATGCCACATCTGCACCACTCCACCGGTGAATGCACCATCACCAGATGCCACATCTGCACCACACTACCAGTAACTGCACCATCACCAGGTGCCACATTGTCACGCTATTGTATGAAATATAATAGAAGTTTTAGTCTCTCATTGCCAGCACCTATAGGGTGGGCATTGACCCCCCCCCTTCACTTCAGGATTTAGCTTTTTTTTTTTCAATGGGTGTAGAAGAGCTTTTGTTGCTCTGGCTGCAAATTCCTGACTTTGAGCAACTTACTTTTCATGCCCCTCCCAAAAGAATTTTTACGATCGCTTGTGTTGGCTCAAACTTTCCTCCAGCAGAAACTGGTCTGATCTCCTTCATTAAAGGCAAGAAGTCCTTTGTTCCATTATAGTGAGATATTGGGCCAACAGGTGAGGCTAGGAAAATACTACGTCCAGTTTGTGAATCTCCATCGGCGGATCTATCGGCCACGGTAAACGCAGGCTTCTAGTTCCAACAGGGACAGATTATGGATTTCTCTGGAACTGTGCGTCACAAATACCACAAATTTGGTCTCATTAGAACGCCAATGTTAATACAAGATGAATGCTGGGTGTGTTGTGATTCTGACATGTTCTGTAGCGGAGATACAGCCATTAGACAAACTTGTGTTAAATTTACTAAGACTGAAGAGATAGGAGGGGCTAAGGAAACCAGCCCTGTTAGTGATGACACAAGACTGTGGTTATTTAAGTGACTCCACTTTACCCAGCCTCCAGAGTCTGTGAGAGTCTGTCTGAGTCTTATCTGAGGAGTCCTGACTGCCAGTCCTGATGCATTGGGATATATGGGAACTCCACCCACTAGCCTGGTTGCCTGCAATGTCCTGAGAACATGTGAGTGTTACCTTTTCTCATTTAATCCCTTTATTTTATAATTGCCTTGCACATTGTCAATTGTCTCATATTTAACATCTTTATATGCCTTTTTGTAAACACTTGCATGTAGAAAAGCTGCGGAGACACCATCACGTGTTTCTCAACGCAAGCAATGAATAGCCAGGTCTTTCACCGGGAAGGAACAACCACGGGAAGGGCAGCATCCAATAAAGGAAAACCATCTATGCCAAAACATGGTATCCATCCACAGACAGCTGTTTCGGGGTATTTGCCCCTCATCAGTGTGGAGTAGGAAACTGGCTATTAGGAGCAGTGCCTGGTGAAAAGACTATAAACATAAGGGTGAATGACCTCGGAGAGATCAAAATATGCAACACCGGGGAGACACCATCACGTGTTTCTCAAGGCAGTGATCTAGAACAGTGCCCCCATCCCTTATGTTTATAGTCTTTTCACCAGGCACTGCTCCTAATAGCCAGTTTCCTACTCCACACTGATGAGGGGCAAATACCCCGAAACAGCTGTCTGTGGATGGATACCATGTTTTGGCATAGGTGGTTTTCTTTTATTGGATGCTGCCCTTCCTGTGGTTGTTCCTTCCCGGTGAAAGACCTGGCTATTCATTGCTTGCGTTGGGAAACACGTGATGGTGTCTCCGCAGCTTTTCTACATGCATTTGCATATTTCACATAAGGGATGGGGGCAGTGTTCTGGATCACTGCGTTGAGAAACACGTGATGGTGTCTCCGCGGTGTTGGATGTTTTGATCTCTCCGAGGTCATTCACCCTTATGTTTTTTGTAAACACTGTCTTAAACTTTCGGAGTAAAATATATAAATTACTAGTTCGTTCTTACTGTTCTAAAGCATACCTTAAGTCTTCTGAAGGGAATTACGCTACTGTTTTGGGTTAGCTTCGGACCCGTTTAATCGAAGCTGGTGGCAGCATACCGTGTGCGGGGCCTTTGGGTGACGTTGTAGCGACTGCGGCATTGTTAATTATTGTTCCTGCCTGAGCGGGAGTAGTTATATCGCCTCAAAGCAGCGTGCCCAATAGCCAGTACATAGCAGGCAGCCTTTCTGGCGACTAATTACCCTAGGTGCAGGACCTAATCTGACCTGAGAGTAAGGGGGGGCGCCAGAGAGCTGCAAGTTCAAGTGGAACTATAAGCGGGCTATACATAAATCCCTGCAGTTCGTGGTATATTGAAGAGCAGTGGGATACCTAAAATTAGCCCCTGCTGTAAACTAAGAGGTCAATAACCTTGTGTGTGGAGCAGTGGAGGGATAACTGAGATAAGCCCCCTGCACATGTGATAGCCGTCTGTTGGCCTAAAGTCACCCCGATCCGTGACGTAGAGGTGACGGTCACGGTGTGAATCGTGACAAATTGGTGGCAGCGGTGTGGATTCATGACAAATTGGTGGCAAGGCAGTGGGATCTTAGGGCATTAGTGATCTGGTTTGAGCAATCATTCCTCTCACTAAAAACTTGCAAAGTTCTTGCGAGGACTCTGCGCAAATAAGTTTGGAGAACGAACTCAGTGTTTATTAGTCCTGAGACAATTGTGTGTACTGGTAATTTTCCCTTCCCTTTCTCTTCGTTTTTCTATCCTATCTTTTATTTGGCAACCATGGCTGTGAAAGGAGAAGCCAGGTACACCCAGCGGAAGAAGGACACTCTTGCTGGGGTATGCACCTACCATGGCCTGAACTCCCAGGGCAAGACCAAGGTTCAAATAGTCGCTGACCTGGTGCAATTTGAAGCAGACCAAGCCAGGCCACAGAGCCCAGAGGCCGCAGAAGCCAGCACGAGCAGAGGTGGTGCTGCAGCAGAGGTTCAACCACTGAATGCCGGCCCTACTTGCAACCAGGGGAGCTCAGACCTCCTCCTGCAGCTGGCTCTGCAACAATGCTCCGCAGATGACTCAGAGGCGTCTGTAGCTGGTCCTGCAATTCGAAGAGGCTGAGAGAGGAGCGCCAAGCCCAGCGAGAACATGAACTGGAGATGCTCCGGCAGGGGGGGATACCCTCCAACGCCCAGAGCCGTGAGCCCAGCAGCGCTCAGATACCGAAGCCCCGGCCCGATCACTTTCCTGTTATGGAAAAGGACGGGGACTTGGACACTTTTCTGCGGGCCTTTGAGAAAGCCTGCAGGCAGTACCAGCTGCCTACACAAGAATGGGCACGATACCTGACCCCAGGGCTGAGAGGCAAAGCTCTGAAGGTGTTTGCTGCCCTCCCTCAAGAACAAGATGGTGACTGTGAGGCCATCAAGCAGGCCCTCATAGCCAAGTACCAGCTTACACCTGAGGTTTACCGTAGAAAGTTCCGGAACCTCCAACTTGGCCCACATGACAGCTACGGCGATGTGGCGCATGGACTGGGGACCCACTTTGACCAGTGGACCCAAGGACTGTCAGTGACCACCTTTGTACAGCTGCGAGACCTGATGATCAAAGACCAGTTCTTACATCTTTGCCCAGCTGAGATGCGACAGTTCGTGATGGACAGAGAGCCCAAAGACGTGACGAAAGCAGCGCAGATTGCCGATGCCTATGAGGCCAACCGTAGATCGAAGTGCGGAAGCCAGTCACCACCAGCTGGAGAGGGGGTAAGCCTGCAACCAACGCCAGTACCCCTGCCAGCCAACACACCAGAGGTCCTGTCCCCGTAGCCAACAGCATCAGACCTACCACCGAACCTCGCCAGTGTTACGTCTGCAAGCGGACTGGTCATATCAGTGCCCAATGTCCAGACAAGCCGAACAACCCCTCATTCAAGGCCCCAGAGCCTAATGCAGCAGTTCTTTTGGTGGGTGGTGTGGCTGGGAGGGTGTGTGACAACGTACAGCACGTCACCGTGGGAGGCCATGTTGCTACAGGCCTCAAGGACACCGGGGCTGAAAGAACCCTCATCCGACCCAAACTGGCGGCCCCTGAAGAAATCATTCCAGGAAAACCCTAACTGTCACTGGGATTGGGGGCATCAGCTGTCCCTTGCCAATGGCCCGGGTTTATATTGATTGGGGTGCTGGGAGCGGGGTGAAGGAAGTGGGGCTGTCTGATAATTTGCCCACTGATGTTTTGATGGGGACTGATTTGGGGAGGATGGTTGCATACTACGTCCCTGACACCCCATCCCCAATCAGCTAATAAGGGTGATGTTAACCCTGATGATGATGATGACGATGGGAAATCGCATGTGTTACCTGACCATGCTTTATCCAGTAATGATGCCTCTGATAACCATTTCTTCCCTAGGATTGATGGTGAAAATGTTGTACCTGTGCCAACTGAACCTGATGATTTTTCTGTGAAAGTTGATGTGTCCATAGGTACAGAAGTGCTCAGCCACGTCGCTTTGCAGAGTGAGACGGCTGAGGAACCCCTAGCAGGGGCAAGTGTCGGTGCTACAGGAAATGGGGAGATACATTGGAACCGTGAGGAAGGTGATGCCATGCAATTGACCAGTGCCACCGAGGAAGGTAACTGGCCCATAAGTAGCAATGCTCCTAAGGTAATGGGGGTGGATGGGGAGGTAGAACCCATAGCAGCGCCGGCTGATGGATCTGTAGAAATCCCGGGGAGACAGCCTACGTAGCTGCTGTCATCTGCAGTCAGAGTGCCCGGAACGCAGATAACTGTCTGCCTTCCGGACCCTCCTCAGTCATCATTGTGACTGGAACCAGAGATTGACCCAGAGCAGATCCCAGAGGGTTCCTGTGGGGAAGGGACCCCGATGTCGCTTCTGGCTTCCCCTAGCCAGGAGTTTCAGGCCGCTCTGCACACAGATGCGAGCCTAGAGAGTTTGAGACAACTCGCCGAGACGCCCACCTCCGTGTCTGATAAGGAGAGGGTGTTCTAGGAACGAGGAAGGTTGTACCGGGAGACAGTACCCGGAAAATCGCAAAAGGAGTGGTTGAGGGAAAGACAGCTGGTCGTCCCGCAGCAGTTCCGGGGTGAGTTGTTACGGATTGCCCATGAGATCCAGCTAGCTGGACACTTGGGGATCAGCAAAACTAAGGCCCGGCTGTCTCAACACTTCTATTGGCCTAAGATGGGGACATGTGTGTCAAACTACTGCCGCTCCTGTATCACCTGTCAAAGAGTGGGGAAGGCGGGGCCTGCTCTTAAGGCTCCCCTGATCCCTTTGCCAGTGATAGAGGAGCCTTTCCAGAGGATCACGGTGGACATTGTGGGCCCACTGGCCGTCCCCAGCAGCTCTGGAAAGCAATACATCCTTACTGTGGTAGACTATGCTACCCGGTACCCAGAGGCAGTAGCTCTGTCGTCAACTAGGGCGGATAAGGTGGCGGATGCCCTGTTGGCTATCTTTTCATGGGTAGGATTTCCCAGGGAGATGCTTACCGATCAAGGGACCCAATTCATGTCTCGCCTAATGGAGGCTCTCTGTAAGAGAATGCAGGTGAAGCACCTGGTATCGAGTGTGTATCACCCACAGACCAATGGCTTGTGTGAACGCTTCAATGGTACCCTCAAACAGATGCTACGCATGCTGGTTGAGACACAAGGGCGCAACTGGGAGCGGTACCTCCCACACCTGCTGTTCGCTTACCGAGAGGTTCCGCAGGCCTTGATGGGGTTCTCCCCCTTCTAGCTCCTGTACGGCAGGCGAGTACGGGGACCCCTTGGGTTGTTAAGAGAATCCTGGGAAGAGGAGCCGAACCGTTCTGAAGTGTCCCTAGTGGAGTATGTCATGCGCTTCTGTGACAAGATGCAGACCTTGACGCAGTTGGTGCATGACAACATGATGCAGGCTCAGGCTGATCAGAAGCGCTGGTACGACCAGAACGCCCGGGAGAGGACCTACCACGTGGGTCAGAAGGTGTGGGTGCTGGTCCCCGTGCCAACGGATAAGCTTCAGGCAGCCAGGGAGGGCCTGCACGTCGTCCACCAACAGCTCAACCCGGTCACGTACGTGGTCACCCTTGACCATGTTCGGGGTAGGCGAAAGGCCTTTCACGTCAACATGATGAAGGCTCATCACGAAGGTGAACCACCTTTCGTCCTACCGGCCTGCAGCTTGCCCGAAGACGGGGAGGAAGACACCCTCCTGGACATGCTGGCCCAAGCCAAGGCCGGTGGGTCCATTGAGGACCCCAGCGGTTACAGTTGCAAACCACGCTGGAACCCTTCCGGGCCGTGTTCTCCAACCGACCTGGAAGGACTGAATTAGCAGTCCACGACGTGGACACCGGGAATCATGCCCCACTGCGGCGAACACCCTATCGAATCTCCGACCAGGTGCAGCAGGTTATGCGCCAGGAGATCAATGAGATGTTACAGCTGGTGGTGATTAGACGGTCAAAGAGCGCGTGGGCCTCACCTGAAGTTCTCGTGCCAAAGAAGGACCGGACCACCCGGTTCTGCGTGGACTACAAGGGGCTCAACGCCATCACAGCCTCCGATGAGCATCCAATGCCGCGCATCGAGGAGCTGCTTGAGAGGTTAGCTGGCGAAAAATACCTAACAATAATGGATCTGAGTCGAGGATACTGGCAGATTCCCCTGAGCCCCGAGGCGCAGGAGAAGTCCGCCTTTATCACACCCTTTGGACTGTACGAGTCCACGGTCATGCCCTTCGGCATGAAGAATGCCCCTGCCACTTTCCAGCGGATGGTCAACCTCCTACTTCAGGGACTGGAGGAGTACGCCGTGACGTACTTGGATGACATTGCCATCTTCAGTTCCTCCTGGAAGGACCACCTGCAGCATCTCGAGGAGGTGCTCAGACAAATTCACCAAGCAGGACTGACTATCAAGCCCGGAAAGTGCCAGATGGGCATGATGGAGGTCCACTACCTGGGGCACCGGGTAGGTGGAGGCACCCTAAAGCCAGAGCCTGAGAAAGTGGGAGCGATCGTGGACTGGCCCACTCCCAGGACCAAGAAACAGGTGATGTCCTTCCTGGGCACTGCAGGGTACTATAGGCACTTCGTACAGCACTATAGTAGCCTGGCAAAACCTTTGACGGACCTCACCAGGAAGAAGCTACCCCACATCGTCAACTGGACCGATGGCTGTGAGGGGGCCTTCCAGGCATTGAAAACAGCACTGTGCAATGCCCCTGTGTTGAAAGCAGTCGACAGCAGTCGGCCGTTCTTGGTACAGACCAACGCCAGCGAGTTTGGCCTTGGTGCTGTGCTCAGCCAGGTTGACTCGGAGAACCAAGAGCACCCAGTGTTGTACCTGAGCTGGAAACTTTTGCCGAGGGAAGTGGCCTGCTCCACCATCGAGAAGGAGTGCCTGGCCATAGTCTGGGCCCTGCAGAACTTGCAGCCCTACTTGTACGGTCATACCTTCACTGTGCTGATCGACCAAAACCCTCTGCTCTGGCTAAACCCCATGTGTGGAACCAACGGCAGGTTGCTACGCTGGAGCCTTGCTTTTCAGCAGTTTGACTTCACCATTGAACACAAAACGGGCAGGGAGCATGTAAATGCAGATGGACTGTCCCGCCGGGGTGAACCTGCTGAGGTGCGCATGGAGGAGCACCGAAAGGTCCTGCCTCCGTAGCGCAGACCAAAAGGGGGAGGAGTCAGGATATTGTATGAAATATAATATAAGTTTTAGTCTCTCATTGCCAGCACCTATAGGGTGGGCATTGACCCCCATTCGCTTCAGGATTTAGCTTTTCTTTTCAATGGGTGTATTAGAGATTTTATTGCTCTGGCTGCTAATTCCTGACTTTGATCAACTTACTCTTCATGCCCCTCCCAAAAGAATTTTTACGATCGCTTGTGTTGGCTCAAACTTTCCTCCAGCAGAAACTGGTCTGATCTCCCTCATTAAAGGCAAGAAGTCCTTTGTTCCATTAAAAGTGAGATATTGGGGTGCCAGAGAGCTGCAAGTTTCAAGTGGAACTGTAAGCGGGATACACATAAATCCCTGCAGTTCGTGGTATATTGAAGAGCAGTGGGTTACCAAAAATAAGCCCCTGCTGTAAACTAAGAGGTCAATAACCTTGTGTTTTTTTCATCACATTATAGCAGTGGAGGGATAACTAAGATAAGCCCCCCTGCACATGTGATAGCCATCTGTTGGCCTAAAGTCACCCCGATCCGTGACGTAGAGGTGAGGGTCACGGTGTGAAACGTGACAAATTGGTGGCAGCGGTGTGGATTCATGACACACATCTACACCACACCTCCAGTAACTGCACCATCACCAGATGTCACATCTGCACCACACTGCCAGTAACTGCATCATCACCAGGAGCCACATCTGCACCGCACTGCCAGTAACTGCACCATCACCAGATGCCACATCTATTCCATACTGCCAGTAACTGCACCATCACCAGATACCACATCTACACCACACTGCCAGTAACTGCACCATCACCAGGTGCCACATCTGCACCACACCACCGGTAACTGCACCATCACCAGATGCGACATCTACACAACACCGCCAGTAACTGCACCATCACCAGGTGCCACATCTACACCACACTGCCAGTAACTGCACCATCACCAGGTGCCACATCTGTACCACACCGCCAGTAGGTGCACCATCACCAGATGTCACATCTACACCACACTGCCAGTGACTACACCATCACCAGGTGCCACATCTACACCACACTGCCAGTAACTGCACCATCACCAGATGCCACATCTACACCACACTGCCAGTAACTGCACCATCACCAGATGCCACATCTGCACCACACCACCAGATGCCACATCTACACTACACCGCCAGTAACTGCACCATCACCAGGTGTCACATCTACACCACACCACCAGTAACTGCACCATCACCAGATGCCACATCTACACCACACTGCCAGTAACTGCACCATCACCAGGTGTAACATTTACACCACACCGCCAGTAACTGCACTATCACCAGATGCCACATCTACACCACACCGCCAATAACTGCACCATCACCAGGTGTCACATCTGCACCACACTGCCAGTAACTGCACCATCACCAGATGCCACATCTACACCACACCGCCAGTAACTGCACCATCACCAGGTGTCACATCTACACCACACCACCAGTAACTGCACCATCACCAGATGCCACATCTACACCACACTGCCAGTAACTGCACCATCACCAGGTGTCACATCTACACCACACCGCCAGTAACTGCACCATCACCAGATGCCACATCTATACCACCGGTGACAGAACCATCACCAAATGCCACATCTGCACACATCCCCAGATGCCACATCTACACTACACCGCCAGTAACTGCACCATCACCAGATGCCACATCTACACCACACCGCCAGTAACTGCACCATCACCAGATGCCACATCTGCACCACACCACCACACCACCGGTGACAGCACCATCACCAGATGCCACATCTGCACACATCACGAGATGCCACATCTACACTACACCGCCAGTAACTGCACCATCACCAGATGCCACATCTACACCACACCGCCAGTAACTGCACCATCACCAGGTGTCACATCTACACCACACCGCCAGTAACTGCACCATCACCAGATGCCACATCTACACCACACTGCCAGTAACTGCACCATCACCAGGTGTCACATCTTCACCACACCGCCAGTAACTGCACCATCACCAGATGCCACATCTACACCACACTGCCAGTAACTGCACCATCACCAGGTGTCACATCTGCACCACACTGCCAGTAATTGCACCATCACCAGGTGCCACATCTACACCACAATGCCAGTAATTGCACCATCACCAGGTGCCACATCTACACCACACCGCCAGTAACTGCATCATCACCAGGTGTCACATGTGCACCACACCGCCAGTAACTGCACCATCACCAGGTGTCACATCTGCACCACACTGACGGTGATTCCATCATCACCAGGTGCCACATCTACACCACACCTCCAGCAACTGTACCATCACCAGGTGCCACATCTACACCACACTGCCAGTAACTGCACAATCACCAGGTGTCACATCTGCACCACACCTCGTGTAACTGCACCATCACCAGATGTCACATCTGCACCACACTGCCAGTAACTGCACCATCACCAGGTGCCACATCTGCACCACACTGCAATTAACGGCACCATCACCAGATGTCACATCTACACCACACCGCCAGTAACTGCACCATAACCAGGTGCCACATATGCACCACACTGCCAGTAACTGCACCATCACCAGATGCCACATCTATTCCACACTGCCAGTAACGGCACCATCACCAGATACCACATCTACACCACACTGCCAGTAACTGCACCATCACCAGGTGCCACATCTGCACAACACCGCCAGTAACTGCACCATCACCAGGTACCACATCTACACCACACTGCCAGTGACTGCACCATCACCAGATGCCACATCTACACCACACTGCCAGTAACTACACCATCACCAGGTGCCACATCTTTACATAGTGCCTTACACAGTTATTAAGGTTGAAGGAAGACTTTAAGTCCATCTAGTTCAACCCATAGCCTAACATGCCCTAACATGTTGATCCAGGGGAAGGCAAAAAAAACCCATGTGGTAAGAGTAAGCTCCACCATGGGGAAAAAAATTCCTTCCCGACCCCACATACGGCAATCAGACTAGTTCCCTGGATCAACGCCTTATCAATGAATCTAATATATACACCCTGTAACATTATACTTTTCCAGAAAGGTATCCAGTCCCCTCTTAAATTTAAGTAAAGAATTACTCATTACAACATCATACGGCAGAGAGTTCCATAGTCTCACTGCTCTTACTGTAAAGAATCGGCGTCTGTTATTATGCTTAAACCTTTTTTCCTCCAGACGTAGAGGATGCCCCCTTGTCCCTGTCACCGATCTATGATTAAAAAGATCAGCAGAAAGGTCTTTGTACTGTCACCTCATATATTTATACATTAACATAAGATCACCCCTTAGTCTTCGTTTTTCCAAACTAAATAGCCCCAAGTGTAATAACCTATCTTGGTATGGCAGACCCCCCAGTCCTCTAATAACCTTGGTCGCTCTTCTCTGCACCCGCTCCAGTTCAGCTATGTCTTTCTTATACACCGGAGACCAGAACTGTGCACAGTATTCTAAGTGTGGCCGCACTAGTGACTTGTATAGAGGTAAAATTATGTTCTCCTCATGAGCATCTATGCCTCTTTTAATGCATCCCATTATTTTATTTGCCTTTGTAGCAGCTGCCTGACACTGGCCACTGAATATGAGTTTGTCATCCACCCATACACCCAGGTCTTTTTCATTGACAGTTTTGCCCAGAGTTTTAGAATTAAGCACATAGTTATACATCTTATTACTTCTACCCAAGTGCATGACCTTACATTTATCCCCATTAAAGCTCATTTGCCATTTATCAGCCCAAGCTTCTAGTTTACATAAATCATCCGGTAATATAAAATTGTCCTCCTCTGTATTGATTACCCTGCAGAGTTTAGTGTCATCTGCAAATATTGAAATTCTGCTCTGTATGCCCCCTACAAGATCATTAATAAATATGTTAAAAAGAAGAGGGCCCAATACGGACCCCTGTGGTACCCCACTACTAACCGCGACCCAGTCCGAGTGTGCTCAATTAATAACCACCCTTTGTTTCCTATCCCTGAGCCAGCTCTCAACCCACTTGCACATATTTTCCCCTATCCCCATTATTCTCATTTTATGTATCAACCTTTTGTGTGGCACCGTATCAAAAGCTTTTGAAAAGTCCATATACACTACATCTACTGGGTTCCCTTGGTCCAGTCCGGAACTTACCTCTTCATAGAAGCTGATCAAATTAGTCTGACATGAACGGTCCCTAGTAATCCCGTGCTGATACTGGGTCATGAGGTTATTCCTCTTCAGATACTCCAGTATAGCATCCCTTAGAATGCCCTCCAGGATTTTACCCACAGTAGAGGTTAAGCTTACTGGCCTATAATTTCCGAGTTCAGTTTTTGTCCCCTTTTTGAATATTGGCACCACATTTGCTATACACCAGTCCTGTGGTACAGACCCTGTTATTATGGAATCTTTAAAGATTAAAAATAATGGTCTATCAATGACTGTACTTAATTCCTGCAGTACTCGGGGGTGTATCCCATCCGGGCCCAGAGATTTGTCAATTTTTGTGATTTTTAGACGCCGCCGTACTTCCTGCTGGGTTAAGCAGGTGACACTTAATGGGGAATTTTTATCACTAGTCATATTGGCTGCCATGGGATTTTCTTGTGTAAATACTGATGAAAAAAAGTCATTTAGCATATTGGCTTTTTCCTCATCCTCATCCACCATTTCCCCCAGACTATTTTTAAGGGGGCCAACACTATCATTTTTTAGTTTCTTACTATTTATGTAGTTAAAGAATATTTTGGGGTTATTTTTGCTCTCTCTGGCAATGAGTCTCTCTGTCTCAATCTTTGCTGCCTTGATTTGCATTTTACAGAATTTATTAAATTTTTTGTATTTATTTAATGCCTCCTCACTACCTACTTCCTTTAATTCTCTAAATGCTTTCTTTTTGTCACTTATTCCGCCCCTTACAGCTCTATTTAGCCATATTGGTTTCCTCCCATTTCTAGTATGTTTATTCCCATACGGTATATACTGTGCACAGGTCCTATCCAGGAGGCTAATAAACGTCTCCCATTTTCTTTGTGTACTTTTATGTCTCAGGATATCGTCCCAGTTAATTGCACCAAGATCCTCTCTCATCCGTTGGAAATTTGCCCTCCTGAAGTTTAGTGTCCTTGTCACCCCTCTACTACACATCTTATTAAAGGATACATGAAAACTTATTATTTTGTGATCACTATTCCCCAAGTGACCCCCAACCCTGATATTTGATATGCGGTCTGGCCTGTTGGTTAATATTAGGTCTAGCAGTGCCCCCCTTCTTGTTGGGTCCTGAACCAGTTGTGAAAGGTAATTGTCTCTCATAGTTGTCAAAAACCGATTACCTTTACTGGAACTGCAGGTTTCTGTTCCCCAATCTATTTCAGGGTAGTTGAAGTCCCCCATAATAATGACTTCTCCTTGAGTCGCAGCTTCATCTATTTGCTTTACGAGGATGTTCTCCATTGCTTCCATTATTTTTGGAGATTTATAACAAACCCCTATCAGTAATTTATTATTTTTTCCCCCTCCCCTTATCTCCACCCACAGAGACTCTACATTTTTATTAGATTCACCTATACTATCACGCAGGATGGGTTTTAAGGTCGATTTTACATACAGACACACCCCACCCCCTCGCTTATCTGTACGGTCATTTCTGAAAAGGCTATAGCCCAGCAAGTTAACAGCCCAGTCATGGCTCTCATCCAGCCATGTTTCAGATATCCCCACCATGTCATAATTTTGTTCCAACAATATTAGTTCTAATTCGTCCATTTTGTTGGCGAGGCTTCTGGCATTAGTATACATGCACTTGATGTTCCTCTCTGTACCTCTATTCTTTCTTAAATTACTAACTGTTCTAACCCCACCCCCCATGCCACCGCCACCCCCAACTTCCTTATTTGTGCCCAGGTCTCTAATCTGCACTATCTTCCCCTCCTATAAAATGAATACCCTCCCCCCCAATCCCTAGTTTAAACACTCCTCCAACCTTCTAGCCATTTTCTCCCCCAGCACAGCTGCACCTTCCCCATTGAGGTGCAGCCCGTCCCTAGCGTAGAGCCTGTAGCCAACTGAGAAGTCGGCCCAGTTCTGCAGGAACCCAAACCCCTCCTTCCTACACCAATTCTTGAGCCACTTATTAACCTCCCTAATCTTCCGTTGCCTCTCTGGCGTGGCACGTGGTACAGGCAGTATTTCGGAAAATACCACGTTGGAGGTCCTTGCTTTCAGCTTGCAGCCTAATTCCCTGAAATCATCTTTAAGGACCTTCCACCTACCTATAACTTTGTCATTTGTGCCAATGTGCACCATGACCGCTGGGTCCTCACCAGCCCCTCCCAATAATCTGTCCACCCGATCAGCGATGTGTCGGACTCGAGCGCCAGGTAGGCAGCACACCGTTCGACGATCCCTGTCTTTGTGACAGATTGCCCTATCTGTTCCCCTAATAATTGAGTCCCCCACTACCAGCACCTGTCTGGCCTGCCCTGCTCTCCTATTTCCCTCCTTACTGGAGCAGTCACTCCTCCGGCTTTCAGAGGACATGCCTGTCTGCAGCAGTGCTACCCCTGTACTGGCACCCCCCTCATCTGCCAACTTAGCAAACTTATTGGGGTGAGCCAGATCAGGACTAGCCTCCCTGGCACTCTTCCCTCTACCCCGCTTTCTGAATGTCACCCAGCTACCTACTTCACTGTCCTGCAGCTCCATCCTACCATCCCCCTCCTCATCTATCCCATTGAGCATCTGCTCAGTGAGCAGAAGACTCCTCTCCATATTGTCTATGGATATCAGTGTTGCCAGCTGCACATTTAGATCCAGAATCTGGGATTCCAAATGCACAACGTGCTCACATCTCGCACAGCAGTATGCACCCTCGACCGGCTGATCAAGGACTGCATACATGTGGCAAGATGTGCACTGGATGGCATTAACAATAGTGGAGCACATTTCCTAATGGAGATTGCACCACACAAATGGTAAATAAAAAATAAATACAAAGTATTAATAAAAAACAGACAGCAATTCCTCCCTTGGAAACTCCCTGATTCCAAAGTCACTGAATCACAAGTCACACTTACCGCCATCCACACTTACGCTCAGGTCACACTCAGTTCGCTCACACTCGCTATGCTGAAGATTTATAGTTTTTGGTTTTTTTTTCTCTCTCTATTTACCTTCAACAAGCCACCTTGCTGTTCAAATGCACTTCCACCGCCAGTAACTGTACCATCACCAGGTGTCACATCTACACCACCAGTAACTGCACCATCACCAAATGCCACATCTACACTACACCGCCAGTAACTGCACCATCACCAGATGCCACATCTACACCACACCGCCAGTAACTGCACCATCACCAGATGCCACATCTACACCACACCGCCAGTAACTGCACCATCACCAGGTGCCACATCTACACCACACCGCCAGTAACTGCACCATCACCAGATGTTACATCTACACCACACCGCCAGTAACTGCACCATCACCAGGTGCCACATCTACACCACACCGCCAGTAACTGCACCATCACCAGGTGCCACATCTACACCACACCGCCAGTAACTGCACCATCACCAGATGCCACATCTACACCACACTGCCAGTAACTGCACCATCACCAGGTGTCACATCTGCACCACACCGCCAGTAACTGCACCATCACCAGGTGTCACATCTGCACCACACCGCCAGTAACTGCACCATCACCAGGTGTCACATCTGCACCACACTGCCAGTAACTGCACCATCACCAGATGCCACATCTACACCACCGGTGACAGCACCATCACCAAATGCCACATCTACACTATACCGCCAGTAACTGCACCATTACCAGATGCCACATCTACACCACACCGCCAGTAACTGCACCATCACCAGGTGCCACATCTACACCACACCGCCAGTAACTGCACCATCACCAGGTGTCACATCTTCACCACACCGCCAGTAACTGCACCATCACCAGGTGCCACATCTGCACCACACCACCGGTGACTGCACCATCACCAGGTGCCACATCTGCACCACACCACCGGTGACTGCACCATCACCAGGTGCCACATCTACACCACACTGCCAGTAATTGCACCATCACCAGGTGCCACATCTACACCACACTGCCAGTAACTGCACCATCACCAGGAGCCACATCTGCACCACACCGCCAGTAAGTGCACCATCACCAGGTGCCACATCTACACCACACCGCCAGTAACTGCACCATCACCAGGTATCACATCTGCACCATCACCAGGTGCCACATCTGCACCACACCGCCAGTAACTGCACCATCACCAGGTGCCACATCTGCACCACACCGCCAGTAACTGCACCATCACCAGGTGTCACATCTGCACCACACTGACGGTGATTCCACCATCACCAGGTGCCACATCTACACCACACCTCCAGCAACTGTACCATCACCAGGTGTCACATCTGCATCACACTGCCAGTAACTGCACCATCACCAGGTTTCACATCTACACCACACCACCAGTAACTGCACCATCACCAGGTGCCACATCTGCACATCGCCAGTAACTGCACCATCACCAGGTGTCTCATCTGCACCACACTGCCAGTAACTGCACCATCACCAGGTGTCACATCTGCACAACACTGCCGGTGATTCCACCATCACCAGGTGCCACATCTACACCTCACTGCCAGTAACTGCACCATCACCAGGTGCCACATCTACACCACAGCGCCAGTAACTGCACCATCACCAGGTGTCACATCTGCACAACACTGCCGGTGATTCCACCATCACCAGGTGTCACGTCTACACCACACTGCGAGTAACTGCACCATCACGAGATGCCACATCTGCACCACACTGCCAGTAACTGCACCATCACCAGGTGCCACATCTACACCACACTGCCAGTAACTGCACCATCACCAGGTGTCACATCTGCACCACACTGCCGGTGATTCCACCATCACCAGGTGCTACATCTACACATCACTGCCAGTAACTGCACCATCACCAGGTGCCACATCTACACCTCACAGTCAGTAACTGCACCATCACCAGGTGCCACATCTACACCACACCGCCAGTAACTGCACCATCACCAGGTATCACATCTACACCACACCGCCAGTAACTGCACCATCACCAGGTGCCACATCTACACCACACCGCCAGTAACTGCACCATCACCAGATGTCACATCTGCACCACACTGCCATTAACTGCACCATCACCAGATGTCACATCTACACCACACCGCCAGTATCTGCACCATAACCAGGTGCCACATATGCACCACACTGCCAGTAACTGCACCATCACCAGGTGCCACATCTACACCACACTGCCAGTAACTGCACTGTCACAATATTGTATGAAATATAATATAAGTTTTAGTCTCTCATTGCCAGCACCTATAGGGTGGGCGTTGACCCCCCCTTCACTTCAGGAGTTAGCTTTTCTTTTCAATGGCTTCTTGCTGGAAATTCCTGGCTTAGAGCAACTTACTCCTCATGCCCCTCCCAAAAGAATTTTTACGATCGCTTGTGTTGGCTCAAACTTTCCTCCAGCTGGAACTGGTATAGAAGTTCTCCAAAATCCAGGAGGGTCTTTGTTCTAATAGGATAAGATATTGGGCCAACGGTTTAAGCTAGGAAAAGAATACATCCAGTTTGTGAATCTCCATCGGCGGATCTATCGGCCACGGTAAACGCAGGCTTCTATGTTGTGAATTTGGATTCTGGGCTCCCCTGGTGGCTACTGGTGGAATTGAACCTGTGACATCATCTTCCCTGTTCACCTGTTCTGATTAGATCTGGGTGTCGCTATATAACCTGGCTTCTCTGTTAGATGCTTGCCGGTCAACAATGTTATCAGAAGCCTCTCTGTGCTTGTTCCTGCTCCCAGACATCTACTAGATAAGTTGGACATTCGTCCATGTTTTGTTTTTGTATTTTGGTTCCAGTTCACAGCTGCAGTTTCGTTACTGT
Organism: Ranitomeya variabilis; assembly: GCF_051348905.1. NCBI lineage: Eukaryota > Metazoa > Chordata > Amphibia > Anura > Dendrobatidae > Ranitomeya > Ranitomeya variabilis. Next base: position 244,943,579 of record NC_135235.1, read on the forward strand.
GTCTGGAAAGCTCTTGTTGATCAGGAATTGCCACTCTGGTATTATGAGTTAATGCCAGAGTCCTAAAGTAATTTCTGGATGTGTTTTGTTAGGGTTTTCTACTGACCATGAAAGTATGCTTTCTGTCTTCTGCTATCTAGAAAGCGGACCTCAAATTTGCTAAAACTATTTTCCTGCTGCGTTTGTTGTTTCATCTCATATCACCGCCAATATATGTGGGGGGCTTCTGTCTCCTTTTTGGGCATTTCTCTAGAGGTGAGTCAGGTCTTATATTTCCCTCTGCTAGCATTATTTAGTTCTCCGGCCGGCGCTGGGCATATAGGGATAAAAAGTAGGACATGCTACCTGGCTACTTCTAGATGATGCGGTAGGTTTAGTTCATGGTCAGTATAGTTACATCTTCCAAGAGCTTGTTCCTATTGAGGCTTATGCTAGTTCTCTGGCCATGGAGATCATGACAGTTTGACCGGCCCACTAAAGGGTTAAAATCCTTGGCTGAGAAAGGAGAGAAATAAGAAGTCTGCTGAAAATTTTTTTTTTTTTCTTTTTTTTTTTTCTCTAGTAGTTAGTGTGCTCTTAATTGGATCACTTGCCAGTCTGTCTATGCTGCAGTCTTTTTTTTTTTTTCTCTCTCCTTCTAATCTTTGAATGGCTCTATGTTCACCTGTCTATAATGGATCTACAGAGTGTAACTGCAGGTTTGAATAATCTCGCCACGAAAGTACAAAGTTTGCAAGATTTTGTTGTTCATGCTCCGGTATCAGAGCCGAGAATTCCTTTGCCGGAATTCTTCTCAGGGAATAGATCTAGCTTTCAGAATTTTAGAAATAATTGTAAGTTATTTTTGTCCCTGAAATCTCGTTCTGCTGGAGACCCTGCACAGCAGGTTGGGATTGTGATTTCCTTGCTCCGCGGCGACCCTCAAGATTGGGCTTTTGCATTGGCACCAGGGGATCCTGCGTTGCGCAATGTGGATGCGTTTTTTCTGGCCTTGGGCTTGCTGTATGAGGAACCTCATTTGGAACTTCAGGCAGAAAAAACTTTGATGTCCCTATCGCAGGGGCAAGATGAAGCTGAAATTTACTGCCAAAAATTTCGTAAATGGTCTGTGCTTACTCAGTGGAATGAGTGTGCCTTGGCGGCTACTTTCAGAGAGGGTCTTTCTGATGCCATTAAGGATGTTATGGTGGGGTTCCCTGTGCCTGCAGGTCTGAATGAGTCCATGACAATGGCCATTCAGATCGATAGGCGTCTGCGGGAGCGCAAACCAGTGCACCATCTGGCGGTGTCTACTGAGAAAACGCCAGAAAACATGCAGTGTGATAGAATTCTGTCCAGAAGCGAGCGGCAGAATTTTAGACGGAAAAATGGGTTGTGTTTCTATTGTGGGGATTCTACTCATGTTATATCAGCATGCTTTAAGCGTACTAAAAAGCTTGATAAATCCGTTCCCATTGGCACTTTACAGTCTAAATTTATTTTGTCTGTGACCCTGATTTGCTCTTTGTCATCTATTACTACGGACGCCTATATCGACTCTGGCGCCGCTTTGAGTCTTATGGATTGGTCCTTTGCCAATCGTTGTGGGTATGATTTAGAGCCTTTGGAGACTCTTATTCCTCTGAAGGGGATTGACTCCACCCCATTGGCTAATAATAAACCACAATACTGGACACAAGTGACTATGTGTATTAATCCGGATCACCAGGAGACTATTCGTTTTCTGGTGCTGTATAATCTACATGATGATTTGGTGCTGGGATTGCCATGGCTGCAGTCTCACAACCCAGTCCTTGACTGGAGAGCTATGTCTGTGTTGAGCTGGGGATGTAAGGGGACTCATGGGGACGTACCTTTGGTGTCCATTTCATCATCTATTCCCTCTGAAATCCCTGAGTTCCTGTCTGATTATCGTGACGTCTTTGAAGAACCCAAGCTGGGTTCACTACCTCCGCACCGTGAGTGCGATTGTGCTATAGATTTAATTCCGGGTAGTAAATACCCAAAGGGTCGTTTATTTAATCTGTCTGTGCCTGAACATACTGCTATGCGAGAATATATAAAGGAGTCCTTGGAAAAGGGACATATTCGTCCATCGTCATCTCCCTTAGGAGCCGGTTTTTTCTTTGTGTCAAAAAAAGACGGCTCTTTGAGACCATGTATTGATTATCGGCTTTTGAATAAAATCACGGTTAAATATCAATACCCATTGCCGTTGCTGACTGATTTGTTTGCTCGCATAAAGGGGGCCAAGTGGTTCTCTAAGATTGATCTCCGTGGGGCGTATAATTTGGTGCGGATCAGGCAGGGGGATGAGTGGAAAACCGCATTTAATACGCCCGAGGGCCACTTTGAGTATTTGGTGATGCCTTTTGGTCTTTCTAATGCCCCTTCAGTCTTCCAGTCCTTTATGCATGATATTTTCCGCGATTTTTTGGATAAATTTATGATAGTGTATCTGGATGATATTCTGATTTTTTCGGATGATTGGGACTCTCATGTCCGGCAAGTTAAGAGGGTTTTTCAGGTTTTGCGGTCTAATTCTCTGTGTGTCAAGGGTTCTAAGTGCGTTTTTGGGGTTCAGAGAATTTCCTTTTTGGGATATATTTTTTCTCCCTCTTCCATTGAGATGGATCCTGTCAAGGTTCAAGCTATTTGTGATTGGACGCAGCCCTCTTCTCTTAAAAGTCTTCAGAAATTTTTGGGCTTTGCCAACTTTTATCGTCGATTTATTTCTGGTTTTTCGGATGTCGTTAAGCCATTGACCGATTTGACTAGACAGGGTGCTGATGTTGCTAATTGGTCCCCTGATGCTGTGGAGGCCTTTCAGGAGCTTAAGCGCCGTTTTTCTTCTGCCCCTGTGTTGCGTCAGCCTGATGTGACTCTTCCTTTTCAGGTTGAGGTCGACGCTTCTGAGATCGGGGCTGGGGCAGTGTTGTCGCAGAAAAGTTCTGACTGCGCCGTGATGAGGCCTTGTGCCTTCTTTTCCCGTAAATTTTCGCCCGCTGAGCGGAATTATGATGTTGGGAATCGGGAGCTTTTGGCCATGAAGTGGGCGTTTGAGGAGTGGCGCCATTGGCTCGAGGGGGCCAGACATCAGGTGGTGGTATTGACTGACCACAAAAATTTGATCTATCTTGAGACCGCCAGGCGCCTGAATCCTAGACAGGCGCGCTGGTCATTATTTTTCTCTCGGTTTAATTTTGTGGTATCGTACCTACCGGGTTCTAAGAATGTTAAGGCGGATGCCCTTTCTAGGAGTTTTGAGCCTGATTCACCCGGCAACTCTGACCCCACAGGTATTCTTAAGGAGGGAGTTATCTTGTCAGCCGTTTCTCCAGACCTGCGGCGGGCCTTGCAGGAGTTTCAGGCGGATAGACCGGATCGTTGTCCGCCTGATAGGTTGTTTGTTCCTGATGATTGGACCAGTAGAGTCATCTCTGAGGTACATTCTTCTGCATTGGCAGGTCATCCTGGAATTTTTGGTACCAGGGATTTGGTGGCAAGATCCTTCTGGTGGCCTTCCCTGTCACGAGATGTGCGAGGCTTTGTGCAGTCTTGTGACGTTTGTGCTCGGGCCAAGCCTTGTTGTTCTCGGGCTAGTGGATTATTGTTGCCCTTGCCTATTCCTAAGAGGCCTTGGACACACATCTCGATGGATTTTATTTCAGATCTGCCTGTTTCTCAGAAGATGTCTGTCATCTGGGTGGTGTGTGACCGTTTTTCTAAGATGGTCCATTTGGTTCCCCTGCCCAAATTGCCTTCTTCTTCCGAGTTGGTGCCCCTGTTTTTTCAAAATGTTGTTCGTTTGCATGGTATTCCTGAGAATATCGTTTCTGACAGAGGAACCCAATTTGTGTCTAGATTTTGGCGGGCATTCTGTGCTAGGATGGGCATAGATTTGTCTTTTTCGTCTGCTTTTCACCCTCAGACTAATGGCCAGACCGAGCGGACTAATCAGACCCTGGAGACATATCTGAGGTGTTTTGTGTCTGCTGACCAGGATGATTGGGTTGCTTTTTTGCCATTGGCGGAGTTCGCCCTCAATAATCGGGCCAGCTCTGCCACTTTGGTGTCCCCGTTTTTCTGTAATTCGGGGTTCCACCCTCGATTTTCCTCCGGTCAGATGGAATCCTCGGATTGTCCTGGAGTGGATGCGGTGGTGGAGAGATTGCATCATATCTGGGGGCAGGTGATGGACAATTTAAAGTTGTCCCAGGAGAAGACTCAGCTTTTTGCCAACCGTCACCGTCGTGTTGGTCCTCGGCTTTGTGTTGGAGATTTGGTGTGGTTGTCTTCTCGTTTTGTCCCTATGAGGGTCTCATCTCCTAAGTTTAAGCCTCGGTTCATCGGTCCGTATAAAATATTGGAGATTCTTAACCCTGTTTCCTTCCGTTTGGACCTCCCTGCATCCTTTTCTATTCATAACGTTTTTCATCGGTCGTTATTGCGCAGGTATGAGGCACCGGTTGTGCCTTCCGTTGAGCCTCCTGCTCCGGTGTTGGTTGAGGGTGAGTTGGAGTACGTTGTGGAAAAAATCCTAGACTCCCGTGTTTCCAGACGGAGACTCCAGTATCTGGTCAAGTGGAAGGGATACGGCCAGGAGGATAATTCTTGGGTCACTGCATCTGATGTTCATGCCTCTGATCTGGTTCGTGCCTTTCATAGGGCCCATCCTGATCGCCCTGGTGGTTCTGGTGAGGGTTCGGTGCCCCCTCCTTGAGGGGGGGGTACTGTTGTGAATTTGGATTCTGGGCTCCCCTGGTGGCTACTGGTGGAATTGAACCTGTGACATCATCTTCCCTGTTCACCTGTTCTGATTAGATCTGGGTGTCGCTATATAACCTGGCTTCTCTGTTAGATGCTTGCCGGTCAACAATGTTATCAGAAGCCTCTCTGTGCTTGTTCCTGCTCCCAGACATCTACTAGATAAGTTGGACATTCGTCCATGTTTTGTTTTTGTATTTTGGTTCCAGTTCACAGCTGCAGTTTCGTTACTGTGTCTGGAAAGCTCTTGTTGATCAGGAATTGCCACTCTGGTATTATGAGTTAATGCCAGAGTCCTAAAGTAATTTCTGGATGTGTTTTGTTAGGGTTTTCTACTGACCATGAAAGTATGCTTTCTGTCTTCTGCTATCTAGAAAGCGGACCTCAAATTTGCTAAAACTATTTTCCTGCTGCGTTTGTTGTTTCATCTCATATCACCGCCAATATATGTGGGGGGCTTCTGTCTCCTTTTTGGGCATTTCTCTAGAGGTGAGTCAGGTCTTATATTTCCCTCTGCTAGCATTATTTAGTTCTCCGGCCGGCGCTGGGCATATAGGGATAAAAAGTAGGACATGCTACCTGGCTACTTCTAGATGATGCGGTAGGTTTAGTTCATGGTCAGTATAGTTACATCTTCCAAGAGCTTGTTCCTATTGAGGCTTATGCTAGTTCTCTGGCCATGGAGATCATGACACTTCTAGTTCCAACAGGGACAGAATATGGATTTCTCTGGAACTGTGCGTCACAAATAGCACAAATTTTGTCTCATTAGAACGCCAATGTTAATATAAGAGGAATGCTGGGTGTGTTATGATTCTGACATGTTCTGTAGCGGAGAAACAGGCATTAGACAAACTTGTGTTAAATTTACTAAGACTGAAGAGATAGGAGGGGCTAAGGAAACCAGCCCTGTTAGTGATGACACAAGGCTGTGGTTATTTAAGTGACTCCACTTTACCCAGCCTCCAGAGTCTGTGAGAGTCTGTCTGAGTCTTATCTGAGGAGTCCTGACTGCCAGTCCTGATGCATTGGGACATATGGGAACTCCACCCACTAGCCTGGTTGCCTGCAATGTCCTGAGAACATGTGAGTGTTACCTTTTCTCATTTAATCCCTTTATTGTATAATTACCTTGCACATTGTCAATTGTCTCATATTGTAACATCTTTATATGCCTTTTTGTAAACACTGCCTTAATCTTTAATGGAGAAAAATATATAAATTACTAGTTTTCCTTCTTCATGCTCTAAAACGTACCTTAAGCCTTCTGAAGGGAATTACGCTACTGTTTTGGGTTAGCTTCGGACCTGTTTAATCGAAGCTGGTGGCAGCATACCGTGTGCGGGGCCTTTGGGTGTCGTTGTAGCGACTGCGGCGTTGATAATTATTGTTCCTGCCTGAGCGGGAGTAGTTTTATCGCCTCGCTGCAGCGTGCCCAATAGCCAGAACATAGCAGGCAGCCTTTCTGGCGACTAATTACCCTAGGTGCAGTACCTAATCTGACCTGAGGGTAAGGGGGGCACCAGAGAGTTGCAAGTTCAAGTGGAACTGTAAGAGGGATATACATAAATCCCTGCAGTTCGTGGTATATTGAAGAGCAGTGGGATACCTAAAATAAGCCCCTGCTGTAAACTAAGAGGTCAATAACCTTGTGTGTATTTTCATCACATTGTAGCAGTGGAGGGATAACTAAGATAAGCCCCCCTGCACATGTGACAGCCGTCTGTTGGCCTAAAGTCACCCCGATTCGTGACGTAGGGGGTGACGGTTACGGTGTGAATCGTGACAAATTGATGGCAGCGGTGTGGATTCATGACACATCTACACCACACCTCCAGTAACTGCACCATCACCAGATGTCACATCTGCACCACACTGCCAGTAACTGCATCGTCACCAGGTGCCACATATGCACCACACTGCCAGTAACTGCACCATCACCAGGTGCCACATCTACACCACACTGCCAGTAACTGCACTGTCACAATATTGTATGAAATATAAGTTTTAGTCTCTCATTGCCAGCACCTATAGGGTGGGCGTTGACCCCCCCTTCACTTCAGGAGTTAGCTTTTCTTTTCAATGGCTTCTTGCTGGAAATTCCTGGCTTAGAGCAACTTACTCCTCATGCCCCTCCCAAAAGAATTTTTACGATCGCTTGTGTTGGCTCAAACTTTCCTCCAGCTGGAACTGGTATAGAAGTTCTCCAAAATCCAGGAGGGTCTTTGTTCTAATAGGATAAGATATTGGGCCAACGGTTTAAGCTAGGAAAAGAATACATCCAGTTTGTGAATCTCCATCGGCGGATCTATCGGCCACGGTAAACGCAGGCTTCTAGTTCCAACAGGGACAGAATATGGATTTCTCTGGAACTGTGCGTCACAAATAGCACAAATTTGGTCTCATTAGAACGCCAATGTTAATACAAGATGAATGCTGGGTGTGTTATGATTCTGACATGTTCTGTAGCGGAGAAACAGGCATTAGACAAACTTGTGTTAAATTTACTAAGACTGAAGAGATAGGAGGGGCTAAGGAAACCAGCCCTGTTAGTGATGACACAAGGCTGTGGTTATTTAAGTGACTCCACTTTACCCAGCCTCCAGAGTCTGTGAGAGTCTGTCTGAGTCTTATCTGAGGAGTCCTGACTGCCAGTCCTGATGCATTGGGACATATGGGAACTCCACCCACTAGCCTGGTTGCCTGCAATGTCCTGAGAACATGTGAGTGTTACCTTTTCTCATTTAATCCTTTTATTGTATAATTACCTTGCACATTGTCAATTGTCTCATATTGTAACATCTTTATATGCCTTTTTGTAAACACTGCCTTAATCTTTAATGGAGAAAAATATATAAATTACTAGTTTTCCTTCTTCATGCTCTAAAACGTACCTTAAGCCTTCTGAAGGGAATTACGCTACTGTTTTGGGTTAGCTTCGGACCTGTTTAATCGAAGCTGGTGGCAGCATACCGTGTGCGGGGCCTTTGGGTGTCGTTGTAGCGACTGCGGCGTTGATAATTATTGTTCCTGCCTGAGCGGGAGTAGTTTTATCGCCTCGCTGCAGCGTGCCCAATAGCCAGAACATAGCAGGCAGCCTTTCTGGCGACTAATTACCCTAGGTGCAGTACCTAATCTGACCTGAGGGTAAGGGGGGCACCAGAGAGTTGCAAGTTCAAGTGGAACTGTAAGAGGGATATACATAAATCCCTGCAGTTCGTGGTATATTGAAGAGCAGTGGGATACCTAAAATAAGCCCCTGCTGTAAACTAAGAGGTCAATAACCTTGTGTGTATTTTCATCACATTGTAGCAGTGGAGGGATAACTAAGATAAGCCCCCCTGCACATGTGACAGCCGTCTGTTGGCCTAAAGTCACCCCGATTCGTGACGTAGGGGGTGACGGTTACAGTGTGAATCGTGACAAATTGATGGCAGCGGTGTGGATTCATGACACATCTACACCACACCTCCAGTAACTGCACCATCACCAGATGTCACATCTGCACCACACTGCCAGTAACTGCATCGTCACCAGGAGCCACATATGCACCGCACTGCCAGTAACTGCACCATCACCAGATGTCACATCTACACCACACTGCCAGTAACTGCACCATCACCAGGTGTCACATCTATACCACACTGCCAGTAACTGCACCATCACCAAATTCCACATCTACACCACACTGCCAGTAACTGCACCATCACCAGGTGTCACATCTGTACCACACTGCCGGTGATTCCACCATCACCAGGTGCCACATCCACACCACACCGCCAGTAAGTCCACCATCATCAGGTGCCACATCTACACCACACTGCCAGTAACTGCACCATCACCAGGTGCCACATCTACACCACACTGCCAGTAACTGCACCATCACCAGGTGCCACATCTACACCAGGTTGTTTTAGTCTCCATTCTCAGTACATCATCCATCGCTCTCCCAGATAATGAACCCACAGGTATGTGAGAAACAAGTTGACTAATGTGTCCAGCAAAATGGGTTAATCTAGCAATCCTGAATATTTAAATATTCATGTCTTCACATTTCCCTGGGTTGCAAGCCCAAGGGAGCAGCCAGAAAGCTTCCCTTGCTGGTTTCACACCCTTAAGAACTGCCTGAGGAAATATCTCTTTTTGTAGCAGACAGTTGGCAAGGCTGGAAATACCGATGCAGCTACGCCACCTCCAAGAACAATATAGGACAGGCTGCCATTCCTGCGCAGGCTCTTGAGCTGTAAAACGCGCTCCCCGGAGAGACACTTTTAGGTAGAAAGTAATCCTGTAATGAGCCTGGACGCCGGCTTCATCCATTCCCATCAGCTCCGGCGGCACTGCTCTAAGATCACGAGCGGCTTCACATAGCAGTGCTAATTTTATTATTTTCTTCCAGTCTATTGAATTCCAGGATGTCAATCTATTAAAAAAAAGTGTGCAGACAAACACCTGAGAAAAGTGGCATCCTGGCCAAGACCACAGAAGTCCGTCAATATGAGATCCTCCACCTGAAGTAGGCCCAGACCGTTTGTAACATACAGAAGAGATGTGTACCGTACGTGACGCCGAAACACAGGAGCCGTGAATGAGCCACTGAGGTTTATTCCAGGGTCAGGCCGAGATGCCCTCTCCAGGCTGTGGAGGAGGCACCTGCCGAGAGTTTCAGGAGTCCACTCCTTGGAGGCGTTTGCCATCCTCAGTCCATACATCTGGCTTTTGCTATGTCTGCATTTTGTGTCACCTGTGAACCTTCCTTTACCTCAGATTGACAATTTGCGGTCATGCAGGATGTCATAGAAAAATTAAAGTCCCTAAAGTCCACTGCAGGGAAGGGGGCATTCACCCCCTACTCTAGTGTACAATATCTTAAGGAGAAAGAGCTGACAATTTAAACCACTTTTGGGTAATAGGGGAAAAGAGGAAATCATGTATAGCTAAGAGGTGACAAAACGATTCACAGCTCACTTTGAGGCTGGGATTATCTGCGGTGGTGACCAAATGGTTGTTTCCCACAATAGATATCCTGTTTCAGAGTGTCGGGTTTGTGGATTGAAGAGGGATGAGCTGCTATGATGAAAGAACCTCCCAAGGCTTTGTGTCTTTAATGTGCAGCTATGAATATTGGGGTACTAATCAGATATTGATGGCACTAAAATGAAAAAATATGCACATTCTTCTGTAACTGTAAGACATACCAGTCATGGTTCACGGGGAGGATACCTTTATCATCCCCACCACTCACACCAATTTGTCATGAACCGGGGTTGTTTGGTTGCCCCTGGTTCTTTCTGAAGGGGATTTATCTATATCCCACTTCCCAGTTCTGGATTGGAACTTACAGCTCTCTGGCGCCCCCCTTACCCTCCGGTCAGATTAGGTACTACACTTAGGATAATTAGTCACTGGAAAGACTGCCTGCTATGTACTGGCTATTGGGCACGCTGCAGCGAGGGCGATATAACTACTCCCACTCAGCTGGTAACAAGAATTATCAACGCCGCCATCGCTACAAAGCCTCCCAATGCACAGGATAAATTCTGCTTCCACCAGCTCCAATTTCTTAATTATTAACAGGTCCAGAGCCAACCCAGATTAGTAGCGTAATTCACTTCAGAGGACGTGACCGCACGTTATAGAGCAAGGAGAGACAAAGCTAGTAATTTTATATTTTACTCCAAAAAAGGTAGGCAGTGTTTACAGAAGTAGAAAGATATTAGAAAGAAGACAAATATTGTATGTACAGTACAATTACAAATAAAATGGGATTAAAGTTGAAAAATCACTTACATTTCGTTATGTCATATCTCATGGCCAACTGTGAGCTGTGGGGGAAGGACGAGCATATATCCAGATACATCACCCTTGTCTCTCAGCTAGACCCCAGACAAAAGACACGTGAAGACTGCTGGATGGGGGGATTTCTGCCCACAGGTTGTATATCCGCAGGGATGGGGGGGGGGGGGGATTTCTGCCCACAGGTTGTATATCCGCAGGGATGGGGTGGATTTCTGCCCACGGGTTGTATATCTGCAGGGATGGGGGGGGATTTCTGCCCACAGGTTGTAAATCCGCACGGATGGGGGGATTTCTGCCCACAGGTTGTAAATCCGCACGGATGGGGGGATTTCTGCCCACAGGTTGTATATCCGCAGGGATGGGGGGGGATTTCTCCCCACAGGCTGTATATCTGCAGTAATGGGGGGATTTCTGCCCACAGGTTGTATATCCGCAGTAATGGGGGGATTTCTGCCCACAGGTTGTATATCCGCAGGGATGGGGGGGATTTCTGCCCACAGGTTGTATATCCGCAGGGATGGGGGGGATTTCTGCAAACAGGTTGTATATCCGCAGGGATGGGGGGGATTTCTGCCCACAGGTTGTATATCCGCAGTGATGGGGAATTTCTCTCCACAGGTTGTATATCCGCAGGGATAGGGGGGATTTCTCTCCACAGGTTGTATATCCGCAGGGATGGGGGGGGATTTCTGCCCACAGGTTGTATATCCGCAGTGATGGGGGGGATTTCTGCCCACAGGTTATATATCCGCAGGGATGGGGGGTTTTCTGCCCACAGGTTGTATATCCGCAGGGATAGGGGGGGATTTCTCCCCACAGGTTGTATATCCGCAGTAATGGGGGGATTTCTGCCCACAGGTTGTAAATCCGCACGGATGGGGGGGATTTCTGCCCACAGGTTGTATATCCGCAGAGATGGGGGGGATTTCTCCCCACAGGTTATATATCCGCAGTAATGGGGGGATTTCTGCCCACAGGTTGTATATCCGCAGGGATGGGGGGGGGATTTCTGCCCACAGGTTGTATATCCGCAGGAATGGGGAGATTTCTGCCCACAGGTTGTATATCCGCAGGGATAGGGGGATTTCTGCCCACAGGTTGTATATCCGCAGTAATGGGGGGATTTCTGCCCACAGGTTATATATCCGCAGTAATGGGGGGATTTCTGCCCACAGGTTGTATAGCCGCAGGGATGGGGGGGGATTTCTGCCCACAGGTTGTATATCCGCAGGAATGGGGAGATTTCTGCCCACAGGTTGTATATCCGCAGGGATGGGGGGATTTCTGCCCACAGGTTGTATATCCGCAGGGATGGGGGGGATTTCTCCCCACAGGTTATATATCCGCAGTAATGGGGGGATTTCTGCCCACAGGTTGTATATCCGCAGGGATGGGGGGGATTTCTGCCCACAGGTTGTATATCCGCAGGGATGGGGGGAATTCTGCCCACAGGTTGTATATCCGCAGGGATGGGGGGATTTCTGCCCACAGGTTGTATATCCGCAGGGATGGGGGGATTTCTGCCCACAGGTTGTATATCCGCACGGGATGGGGGATTTCTCCCCACAGGTTGTATATCCGCAGTGATGAGGGGATTTCTGCCCTCAGGTTTCATATCCGCAGTGATGGGGGGATTTCTCCCCACAGGGTGTATATCCGCAGGGATGGGGGGATTTCTCCCCACAGGGTGTATATCCGCAGGGATGGGGGGATTTCTCCCCACAGGGTGTATATCCGCAGGGATGGGGGGATTTCTCCCTACAGGTTGTATATCAGCAGGGATGGGGGAATTTCTCCCCACAGGTTGTATATCCGCAGGGATGGGGGGGATTTCTGCTCACAGGTTGTATATCCGCAGGGATGGGGGGGATTTCTGCCCACAGGTTGTATATCCGCAGGGATGGGGGGGATTTCTGCCCACAGGTTGTATATCCGCAGGGATGGGGGGGATTTCTGCCCACAGGTTGTATATCCGCAGGGATGGGGGGGGGATTTCTCCCCACAGGTTGTATATCCGCAGGGATGGGGGGATTTCTGCCCACAGGTTGTATATCCGCAGGGATGGGGGGATTTCTGCCCACAGGTTGTATATCCGCAGGGATGGGGGGGGGATTTCTGCCCACAGGTTGTATATCCGCAGGGATGGGGGGATTTCTGCCCACAGGTTGTATATCCGCAGGGATGGGGGGATTTCTGCCCACAGGTTGTATATCCGCAGGGATGGGGGGATTTCTGCCCACAGGTTGTATATCCGCAGGGATGGGGGGGGATTTCTGCCCACAGGTTGTATATCCGCAGGGATGGGGGGATTTCTCCCCACAGGTTTTATATCCGCAGGGATGAGGGGATTTCTGCCCACAGGTTGTATATCCGCAGGGATGGGGGGGATTTCTCCCCACAGGTTGTGTATCCGCAGGGATGGGGGGATTTCTCCCCACAGGTTGTATATCCGCAGGGATGGGGGGATTTCTGCCCACAAGTTGTATATCCGCAGGGATGAGGAGATTTCTGCCCATAGGTTGTGTATCCGCAGGGATGGGGGGGATTTCTCCCCACAGGTTGTATATCCGCAGGAATGGGGGGGGGATTTCTGCCCACAGGTTGTATATCCGCAGTGATGGGGGGGATTTCTGCCCACAGGTTATATATCCCACAGGGATGGGGGGTTTTCTTCCCACAGGTTGTATATCCGCAGGGATAGGGGGGGATTTCTCCCCACAGGTTGTATATCCGCAGTAATGGGGGGATTTCTGCCCACAGGTTGTAAATCCGCACGGATGGGGGGGATTTCTGCCCACAGGTAATATATCCGCAGTAATGGGGGGGATTTCTGCCCACAGGTTGTATATCCGCAGGGATGGGGGGGATTTCTGCCCACAGGTTGTATATCCGCAGGGATGGGGGGATTTCTCCCCACAGGTTGTATATCCGCAGGGATGGGGGGGATTTCTGCCCACAGGTTGTATATCCGCAGGGATGGGGGGATTTCTGCCCACAGGTTGTATATCCGCAGGGATGAGGGGATTTCTGCCCACAGGTTGTATATCCGCAGGGATGGGGGGGGGGATTTCTGTGTTCATGCTTATTCACATTCACGTCAAGAATAAATGGCAGGAGGCAGAGCAACAGACTTGGACAAAAAGGCCTTCAGGTGCCAGGACCCGTCTTTAGAGATGAATGGGAAAAATGTAGATTTGATCTGCGTGGCCCAATAACTTGAGGGTCCAGAATTATTCACATACTAGAGTCTGGTTTATTCAACGCGTTTCCAAGTACAGTGAGTTCTTCAGGAAATGCCACATACAGATCAAATTCATCTATATAATTCTGTCACCTAGTGACTGGTGGATCTGCTGCAGCGGATAATCCTACACGCCAGAATATCAGCTCCGTCTGATATAATTATATTAACCTCAATTATCTTGGATAAGACCCTATTCTGCGCTATTTTCTCCAACAGCAATTATAGGACCCGTCTTTAGACATACCCCTTTCCCCTGTCTTAGCCAAGCCATCAGGAGCCACTTCTAGGCCCCCCGTGTCTCAGTTGAGCATCAGGTGCCAGGAGCCGCCTTTAGGACCCCGGTGTCTCAGCCGAGCCATCAGGTCCCAGGAGCCGCCTCTAGGACTCCCGTGTCTCAGCCGAGCCATCAGGTGCCAGGAGCCGCCTCTAGGACTCCCGTGTCTCAGCCGAGCCATGAGGTGCCAGGAGCCGCCTCTAGGCCCCCGTGACTCAGCCGAGCCATCAGGTGCCAGGAGCTGCCTCTAGGCTCCCCTTGTGTCTCAGCCGAGCCATCAAGTGCCAGGAACCGCCCTAGGCTCCCCCGTGTCACAGCCGAGCCATCAGGTGCCACAAGCCGCCTCTAGGCCTTCCGTGTCTCAGCCGAGCCATCAGGTGCCAGGAGCTTCCTCTAGGCCCCCCGTGTCTCAGCCGAGCCATCAGGAGCCAGGGGCTGCCTCTAGGCTCCCCTTGTGTCTCAGCCGAGCTATCAAGTGCCAGGAACCGCCCTAGGCTCCCCCGTGTCACAGCCGAACCATCAGGTGCCACAAGCCGCCTCTAGGCCCCCAGTCTCAGCCAAGCCACCAGGTGCCACAAGCCGCCTCTAGGCCTTCCATGTCTCAGCCAAGGTATCAGGTGCCACAAGCCGCCTCTAGGCCTTCCGTGTCTCAGCCAAGCCATCAGGTGCCACAAGCCGCCTCTAGGCCTTCCATGTCTCAGCCGAGCCATCAGGTGCCAGGAGCCGCCTCAAGGCCTTCCGTGTCTCAGCCGAGCCATCAGGTGCCAGGAGCTGCTGATAGGCTCCCCCATGTCTCAGCTGAGCCATCAGGTGCCAGGAACCGCCTCTAGGACCTCCATGTCTCAGCCGAGCCATCAGGTGCCAGGAACCGCCTCTAGGACCTCCGTGTCTCAGCCGAGCCATCAGGTGCCAGGAACCGCCTCTAGGCCCCCCCTTGTCACAGCCGAGCCATCAGGTGCCACAAGCCGCCTCTATGCACCTCGTCTCAGCCAAGCCATCAGGTGCCACAAGCCACCTCTTGGCCCCCCCATGTGTCAGCCAAGCCATTAGGTGCCACAAGCCGCCGCTAGGCCTTCCGTGTCTCAGCCGAGCCATCAGGTGCCACAAGCTGCCTCTAGGCCTTCCGTGTCTCAGCCGAGCCATCAGGTGCCAGGAGCCGCCTCAAGGCCTTCCGTGTCTCAGCGGAGCCATCAGGTGCCAGGAGCCGCCTCAAGGCCTTTCGTGTCTCAGCCGAGCCATCAGGTGCCAGGAGCCACCTCTAGGCCCCCCCCGTGTCTCAGCTGAGCCATCAGGTGCCACAAGCCACCTCTAGGCCCCCCGTGTCTCAGCCGAGCCATCAGGTGCCACAAGCCGCCTCTAGGCTCCCCCGTGTCTCAGCCGAGCCATCAGGTGCCACAAGTCGCCTCTAGGCTCCCCCATGTCTCAGCCGAGCCATCAGGTGCCACAAGCCGCCTCTAGGCCTTCCGTGTCTCAGCCGAGCCATCAGGTGCCAGCAGCCGCCTCTAGGCTCCCCCGTGTCTCAGCCGAGCCATCTGGTGCCACAAGCTGACTCCATAAGAAGAGAGATACAGGATAAATTGGCTGTGCGGTTTGATATTAAGTGATTCAGTATCATGGTGGTAGTAGGAATAGTTTTATCACCAGGTACAACATGTTTTTGGGTCAGAATGCCGCCTGGTGGGAGTGTTCTAGAGTCATTAATTATTACATTAGTTAAAAACAAATACATCAAATTGTGTTAAACACCTCAATGGTATAAACCAGCAGACATGTTCACTCCGCACATGTCTACATTCACAAACACGTATTCGTTAGTAGCTCTACAGTCAGGACCGGCCACACTTCTGCCATGCTGCCGTGTACTCCGTGCAGGGCGCAGCGACATACCTTTAGGGGACAGGTATCTCCAGTTCACCACCGGCTCTGGCCTCCCTGTGGCGATGCAGCTCAGACTCACATTACTTCCTTCATTCACCACAATATTTGATGAGATCTCCAGTATCGTAGGGGGAACTGCAAGACATAAAAGGCAGAAACTGCATGAGAGCAAGGGATAAAGAGAGCAGCCAAGTGTAAAAATACAGAAGTGAGGATGGCAGCTGGAGGGAGGGCTGCGGGGGCCGCAAGAGGGAGGGCTGCGGGGGCCGCAAGAGGGAGGGCTGCGGGGGCCGCAAGAGGGAGGGCTGCGGGGGCCGCAAGAGGGAGGGCTGCGGCCGCCGCAAGAGGGAGGGCTGTGGCCGAAACTAGAGGGAGGGCTGCGGCCACCGCTAGAGGGAGGACTGCGGCCGCCGCTAGAGGGAGGGCTGCGGCCGCCGGTAGAGGGAGGGCTGCGGCCGCCGCAAGAGGGAGGGCTGCGGCCGCCGCAAGAGGGAAGGGTGATGACATTAAGAAAGGTAAAGAGATTTTCATTGAAAGTCGCTATCCAAGAAGTATCGTTTCTCCTTGTGGAGATCGACATGCTAAGCATGCCGAGGTGAGGAGACTTAAAGCCGCAATGCTCCTCTGGGTAATATGCTAATTATGCAAATTGTCTCTTCAGAGAGGAAGAGAGCTAGAACTCTAGTGCCACATTGCTTCCAGTTTACAGAGGGCGCAGATCCTGAGATTGCAAGAAATTGGGGGTGATCACGGAACCATAAAGTTTCCACTTCTGTGTCTTGCTCAGTGGTGGTCGGGCTCAGCCTCCTCACCTCAGCCGTGTCTGAGCACCTTGTACTCCTGTGTATTGCTCAGTAGTGGTCGGGCTCCGCCTCCTCACCTCGGCCGAGTCTCTGAGAACCTTGTACTCCTGTGTCTTGCTCAATAGTGGTCGGGCTCGGCCTCCTCACCTCAGCAGGGTCTCTGAGAACTCATACATCTGGTCCTCCAGGGAGGCTGTATCTCAGGAACATGGCAGCTCTGGAGGATGATGGCTCCTGGTGGCTTCACGTCTGACTTCTAGTTTTCTGCGGATTTCTTCGCCCAAGTTTATGGGTCACGACTGCTTCTTATGGAGGTGGTTTTTCCCGGCAGGTCTCCTGGGGGAATAAATCAGTGTCAGCAGTTTGTGCTGCATGAAGTCATTTTAGGCCACTGGAAGGTGTCCACTGACGTTCTGCCCCTTGTGACTGGCACAGACCCCTCCGGCAGATGGGAAGAGGCACACACAGCACTCCCCAAGGAGCTGATGACTGGAGAAGAGGGTGAAGGTCACGTGGGAGAGATGCTCTCAGCACTTCAGGACGATGTTCTGGGTTTTCCCACGCGGATTCAGAAGCCTCAGATCAGCAGAAAATGAGAAGAATGTTCTGTCGCTGAGCAGCCAGTCTAGCGTTAACCCCATTCACGCTGCATCGCCCCAACCACACGGTTTAATATAGAAGACCTCTACTGAGACAGCGCCCCTTAGATATAACGGAGCACCATGAAACAATCCTTCCTGCAACAAGCAGGGAAGCGCAGCGACATGACCGCTTCACCAGGCCAGTAATGGTCCAAGCACCATTGCCTTGAGTCATCTGCATAAGTACCGTACAATAACCAGCACATGAGAGGAGCAAAATGGCCATTCACCTGGCCAGCGATGGTCAACGGAGCACCAAATACAAAAAAGTTACTAAACAAGTTCAGGGATGAAGCCAGTCACCAGGAGAAAGGCCACTGCAGACGTTTCTTCATTGTCAGCAGGTCCTGCAAGCGTTAGGATGGGCACCATGAGGGAGTCCCAGGCATCAGCCCCAAACTGCAAAAATTCCACAGTAATCATTATCTTAAAGACAAAGAGGTGAATGTGCGCACAACTAACAGAGTGAAGTGCGCGCAAGTGTGCAGACAATCTGGCCGACTTCTGACTCTGATCCAGCGTCTCTGCAGGGAACATACAACACTACAGTAATAGTATACCTGACCCTAGCTCAAATGCCAGACCGAAGAAGGGAGCGTGTGGGACTGCGACTACAAGGTGAAGAACGGGAGAGTGTGCGGGACTGCGACTACACAGTGAATAACAGGAGAGCATGCAAGACTGCGACTACACAGTGAATAACAGGAGAGCATGCAAGACTGCGACTACACAGTGAATAACAGGAGAGCATGTGGGACTGCGACTATAAAGTGAAGAACGGGAGAGCGTGCGGGACTGCGACTACACAGTGAAAAACAGAGCATGCAAGACTGTGATTATACAGTGAAGGGGAGAGCATGCGGCAATGCGACTACAAAGTGAAGAAGGGGAGAGCGTGCGGCACTGCGACTACACAATGAAGAAGGGGAGAGCGTGCGGCACTGCGACTAAGGTGAAGAACGGGAGAGCATGCGGCACTGCGACTACACAGTGAAGAACGGGAGAGCGTGCGGGACTGCGACTACACAGTAAAGAATGGGAGAGCATGCGGCACTGCGACTATAAAGTGAAGAACGGGAGAGCGTGCAGGACTGCGACTACACAGTGAAAAATGGGAGAGCGTACAAGACTGCGACTACACAGTGAAGAACAGGAGAGCATGCAAGACTGCGACTACACAGTGAAGAAGGGGAGAGCGTGCGGCACTGCGACTATAAAGTGAAGAACGGGAGAGCGTGCGGGACTGCGACTATAAAGTCAAGAAAGGGAGAGCACGCGGGACTGCGACTACACAGTGAAAAACAGGAGAGCATGCAAGACTGCGACTACACAGTGAAGAAGGGGAGAGCGTGCGGCACTGCGACTAAGGTGAAGAACGGGAGAGCATGCGGCACTGCGACTACACAATGAAGAACGGGAGAGTGTGCGGGACTGCGACTACACAGTAAAGAATGGGAGAGCATGCGGCACTGCGACTATAAAGTGAAGAACGGGAGAGCGTGCAGGACTGCGACTACACAGTGAAAAATGGGAGAGCGTACAAGACTGCGACTACACAGTGAAGAACAGGAGAGCATGCAAGACTGCGACTACACAGTGAAGAAGGGGAGAGCGTGCGGCACTGCGACTATAAAGTGAAGAACGGTAGAGCGTGCGGGACTGCGACTATAAAGTCAAGAAAGGGAGAGCACGCGGGACTGCGACTACACAGTGAAAAACAGGAGAGCATGCAAGACTGCGACTACACAGTGAAGAAGGGGAGAGCGTGCGGCACTGCGACTATAAAGTGAAGAACGGGAGAGAGTGCGGGACTGCGACTACACATTGAATAACAGGAGAGCATGCAAGACTGACTACACAGTGAACAGGAGAGCATGCAAGGCTGCGACTACACAGTCAAGAAGGAGAGAGCATGCGGCACTGCGACTACACAGTAAAGAATGGGAGAGCATGCGGCACAGCGACTACACAGTGAAGAACGTGAGCGCGCGGGACTTCGACTACACAGTGAAAATCGGGAGAGCGTGCAAGACTGCAACTACACAGTGAATAACAGGAGAGCATGCAAGACTGCGACTACACAGTGAAGAAGGGGAGAGTGTGCGGCACTGCGACTACACAGTGAAGAACAGGAGAGCATGCAAGACTGCGACTACACAGTGAAGAAAGGGAGAGCGTGCAGCACTGAGACTATAAAGTGAAGAACGGGAGAGGGTGCTGCACTGCGACTACACAGTGAAGAACGGGAGAGCGTGCGGCACTGCGACTACACAGTGAAGAACAGGAGAGCATGCAAGACTGCGACTACACAGTGAAGAAAGGGAGAGCGTGCAGCACTGAGACTATAAAGTGAAGAACGGGAGAGGGTGCTGCACTGCGACTACACAGTGAAGAACGGGAGAGCGTGCGGCACTGCGACTACACAGTGAAGAACAGGAGAGCATGCAAGACTGCGACTACACAGTGAAGAAAGGGAGAGCGTGCAGCACTGCGACTACACAGTGAAGAACGGGAGAGCGCGACACTGCAACTACACAGTGAAGAATGGGAGAGCGTGCGGCACTGCAACTACACAGTGAAGAATGGGAGCGTGCGGCACTGCAACTACACAGTGAATAACAGGAGAGCATGCAAGACTGCGACTACACAGTGAATAACAGGAGAGCATGCAAGACTGACTACACAGTGAAGAACATGAGAGCGTGCGGCACTGACTACACAGTGAAGAACAGGAAAGTGTGCGGCACTGCGATTGCAGTGAAGTACGAGAGCGCACGACACTGCGACTACACAGTGAAGAATGGGAGAGCGCGTGGAACTGTGACTACACAGTGAAGAATAGAAAAGCATGTGGGACTTCGACTTCAAAGTGATGAACGGGAGAGTGTGTGGGACTGCGATTACACAGTGAAGAACGGGAGAGCGTGCGGCACTGCGACTGCACAGTAAAGAACAGGAAAGCGCAAGGGACTGCAACTACACAGCAAAGAATGAGAGAGCATGCGGGACTGCAACTACACAGTGAAGCATGAGAGCGTGCAGGACTGCAACTACACAATGAAGAGAGGGAGAGCATGCGGGACTGCAACTACACAGTGAAGAACGGGAGAGCGTGCGGCACTGCAACTACACAATGAAGAGAGGGAGAGCATGCGGGACTGCAACTACACAGTGAAGAACGGGAGAGCATGCAAGACTGCGACTACACAGTGAAGAACAGGAGAGCGTGCAGCACTGCGACTTCACAGTGAAGAACTGTTATTTATTTTTTAATGACCTGAAGACGACTCCAGGGTGTAGGAGTCAAAACGTGTTATCCCACAATTTTTTTATTACTTCAATAAAGCAGATATTTATATATAACATATATGAGAATGTCCATATGGGAGCGCCGGCTACATAGTGGCATTTTCCTTGCTATCTACGGTTTTACATGGATGTCTGAGGGCCTTTTCCGTGTGCCCAGTTGGCCGAGCTGCAGACCGTTCCCCTTGGATTCCTGTTGGATCCCCTTTGAATGCTTCATTTTCGCCTTTGGCTAGGTGAGTGCAATTATATAAGCGTGCAATTTACACCTAGTTTTTACTGCACTTAGATCGTGCGTGGTGTTGTTCCCTTTTTTTCCCCCATCCTCATGGTTGTTTGGGTTCACACAGTGAAGAATGGGAGACATCCATAAAGTAGAAACAGCAGCTGACCGCACCACCGTTGTTTGTATAAGCTGTGGCCGCCCACTAGCAGTAAGGAGTAAAGCCGGCAGATGTCGGGTGCTATTGCCGAAAACACAAGCCGATAAATCCAAAAATGCAGAGGAAGAGAAGGCAGCACTCACCGATCTTCAGAAACAGGTATCTTTATTTACTCACATAAAATCTTCATGGCCTGGGGTGCAGGGGTACAGAGTGTGGCAGGGCTGACAAAGAAGAATGGGAGAGCATGCGGGGCTGCAACTACACAGTGGAGAACGGGAGAGCATTCAGGACTGCAACTACACAGTGAAAAGTGAGCGCGAACAGGACTAACTACATGCTGAGGTGTCAGAATTCGGCACTGTGTATACTTTGAGGATTAAACGTGCAACACTGAAGCATACGGTGAAGAGTGCAGTCCTGTGTAAAGTCATTCCTCAGCATCTCTAGCCGTTAGGATACTCATTGCCACTAGTAAAGGATTCATTTTTAATCTTCTGGTGATGATGACTCCAGAGAGCAGCACCGAGGGGGAATTCGAGCATCACAGGACGAACACTCCCATGATGCTCAGTGGCCCTTGGCATTAAGGATTTGCTATTGCGATCTGACACCAGATCTCTACAGACCATACGATTTGTCCAAAGAGGAGTGCTGATCTGTAACCATCTTACTAGAGGGGGCTGTCTCCCTGGTTATAGTCCACAGTGCAGCCACTGATGGTTCTGGAGACCCTGTGATATCTGGACCTCTGGATAATATGGCCGACACCTCTCTCGCTTACAGTCGGTCTTCACTGCAAGGCCTTGGGGAGCCTGCTACATATCTAATCTTTCCTGAAAACCTCAGATTCCTAATTTGTAAAATTCACTTACATAACCATTTAATGTGGAAAGCTCGGATTTGCAGCAATTCCTGCACTTTCTATCCTGTGTGAGCGCTCGTCAGTCTTTTCCCCATCTGATAATGTGTGGATGGCGCTTGGCTAAACAGCAGCTCACTCTACCGGCAAAATCTGCTCTAATGGCTCAATTTTTGTCAAGAGTGACGTAAATAGGAACCTCGGGGAGCTACAACCCCTGGCAAAAATTATGGAATCACCGGCCTTGGAGGACGTTCATTCTGTTTAATTTTGTAGAAAAAATTCAAAAAAAGCTGATCACAGACATGGCACAAAACTAAAGTCATTTCAAATAGCAACTTTCTGGCTTTAAGAAACACTAAAAGAAATCAAGAACAAAAAAATGTGGTAGACAGTAATGGTTACTTTTATTAACCAAGCATAGGGGAAAATTTATGGAATGACTCAAATCTGAGGAAAAAATATGGAATCACCCTGTAAATTTTCATACCCAAAAATAACACCTGCGTCAAATTAGATCTGCTCGTTAGTCTGCATCTAAAAAGGAATGATCACACCTTGGAGAACTGTCGCACCAAGTGGACTGACATGAATCATGGCTCCAACACGAGAGATGTCAATTGAAACAAAGGAGAGGACTATCAAACTCTTAAAGGAGGGTAAATCATCACGCAATGTTGCAAAAGATGTTGGTTGTTCAGACAGCTGTTGTCACGGGAAGCCTAGATAGGCAAGAGCTAGAAACCCGGGCCCCTGCGATTTCCCTCAACTCTGGGAAACCCTGACTGACCCTTTCCCAGAGTTTACACTGATGGTGTGCATGTCTGGGCCTCCATCCTCACCCTGTCTCCTGTTACAAGCCCTGGCTGAAACCACCACCCAGTGAACACTAACCAATACCCACAGTTAGCACAGACAAGGATAACGGAAAATATACACCACGCCGCAGTCACACAGGAATACACTATAAGTGCACAGGGCAAAACAAATACTAATATAGGAAGGAGGAAAATATGACAAAGGGAAATACAACACCAGACACGATAAACCTTCTCCTAGACCACCACTCCAGACCGAGATAACCAAGCACAAGACAGAAGCTATAATCGGCGACGCCCAACGTTCAGAAGAACAATTTAAAGGCAGTGGGCGTGACCCAGCTTCCAATCCGAGCACCAGCTAAATTAACCCCAGACCAGCTAGACAAAATCTAGCCGACGCCACTGAGCGCATAGTGGACAAAAGCGGAATTACCGTTGTCTGTCGAACGCCCTAGTATGAACAGCGTCCGACATGACAGCTGTGTCTAAAATCTGGACCAAATACAAACAACATGGGAAGGTTGTTAAAGGCAAAAAGACTGGTAGACCAAGGAAGACAACAAAGCATCAAGACCGGAAACTTAAAGCAATATGTCTCCAAAACAGGAAATGCACAACAAAACAAATGAGGAACGAATGGGTGGAAACTGGAGTCTGTGACCGAACTGTAAGAAACCACCTAAAGGAAATGGGATTTACATACAGAAAAGCTAAACGAAAGCCATCATTAACACCTAAACAGAAAAAAAGAAGGTTACAATGGGCTGAGGAAAAGCAATTGTGGACTGTGGATGACTGGATGAAAGTCATATTCAGTGATGAATCGCGAATCTGCATTGGGCAAGGTAATGATGCTGGAACTTTTGTTTGGTGCCGTTCCAATGAGATTTATAAAGATGACTGCCTGAAGAGAACATGCAAATTTCCACAGTCATTGATGATATGGGGCTGCATGTCAGGTAAAGGCACTGGGGAGATGGCTGTCATTACATCTTCAATAAATGCACAAGTTTATGTTGATATTTTGGACACTTTTCTTATCCCATCAACTGAAAGGATGTTTGCGGATGATGAAATCATTTTTCAAGATGATAATGCATCCTGCCATAGAGCAAAAACTGTGCAAACAATCCTTGAAAAAAGACACATAAGGTCAATGTCATGGGCTGCAAATAGTCCGGATCTCAATCCAATTGAGAATCTTTGGTAGAAGTTGGAGAAAATGGTCCATGACAAGGCTCCAACCTGCAAAGCTGATCTGGCAACAGCAATCAGAGAAAGTTGGAGCCAGATTGATGAAGAATCCTGTGTGACCCTCATTAAGTCCAGGCCTCAGAGACTGCAAGCTGTAATAAAGGCCAGAGGTGGTGCAACAAAATACTAGGGATGTGTTGGAGGGTTTTTTTGTTTGTTTTTCATGATCCCATAAATTTTTCCTCAGAATAGAGTGATTCCATAATTTTTCCCATATGCTTGGTTAAAAAACGTAACCATTACTGACTACCACATTGTTTGTTCTTGATTTCTTTCAGTGTTTCTTAAAGCCAGAAAGTTGCCATTTGAAATGACTTTAGTTTTGTGCCATGTCTGTGATCTGCTTTTTTTCTACAAAATTAAAGGGACTCTGTCACCCCAAAAATCGTATATGAGGATAAGGCCACCGGCATCTGGGGCTTATCTCCAGCATTCTGTAATGCATTCTGTAATGCTGTAGATAAGCCCCCAATGTATCCTGAAAGGTAAGAAAAACAGGTTAAAAACGTCCGATGGGCGTCGCGGCCCGGGTCCAGCACCTCCTATCTTCATACGATGACGTCCTCTTCTTGTCTTCTTGCAGCGGCTCCGTCTCCCTGTTGGGGGCAGAGCAAAGTACTGCAGTGCACAGGCACCGGGAAAGGTCAGAGAGGCCCAGCACCAGCGCACTGCAGTACTTTGTTATGGCCTCAACAGGGCAGAAGAAGTACGCCTGCGCTAGAGCCACGGCAGGGAGACAAGAAGAGGACGTTATTGTATGAAGATAGGAGGCGTTGGACCCGGACAGCCCCTGGGTGAGGGTACCGTCACACATTGAAATTTTCATCGCTGCGACGGCACGATTCGTGACGTCGCAGCGTCGTATGATCATCGCTCCAGCGTCGTAGACTGCGGTCACACGTTGCAATCACGGCGCTGGAGCGATGCCGAAGTCCCCGGGTAACCAGGGTAAACATCGGGTAACTAAGCGCAGGGCCGCGCTTAGTAACCCGATGTTTACCCTGGTTACCAGCGTAAACGTAAAAAAACAAACAGTACATACTCACCCGTCGGTGTCCTTCAGGTCCCTTGCCGTCTGCTTCCTGCTCTGAGTGCAGCCGTACAGTGAGAGCAGAGCGCAGCACCGCTGCGCTCTGCTCTCACTTTCCGGCCGGCACTCAGAGCAGGAAGCAGACGGCAAGGGACCTGAAGGACACCGACGGGTGAGTATGTACTGTTTGTTTTTTTACGTTTACGCTTGTAACCAGGGTAAACATCGGGTTACTAAGCGCGGCCCTGCGCTTAGTTACCCGATGTTTACCCTGGTTACAAGCGAAGACATCGCTGGATCGCTGTCACACACAACGATCCAGCGATGTCAGCGGGTGATCAAGCGACGAAAGAAAGTTCCAAACGATCTGCTACGACGTACGATTCTCAGCAGGGTGTCTGATCGCAGTAGCGTGTCAGACACAGCGATATCGTAACGATATCGCTAGAACGTCACGAATCGTAACGTCGTAGCGATGGAAATTTCAATGTGTGACGGTACCCTGAGTATAATATAATCGGGGTCTTATCTACAGCATTACAGAATGCATTACAGAATGTTGCAGATAAGCCCCTGATGCCGGTGGGCTTAGGTCATATACGATTTTTGGGGTGACAAAATCCCCCTTTAAACAACTAAATGAACATCCTCCAAGGCCAGTGATTCCATAAGTTTTGCCAGGGGTTGTATAATACATGGGATCTGCAAGGACACAGAAGTCTACAATGTTATCTCTGGTATCTGCAGCTATGGCATTTGTCTGTACCGCAGATATCACTGCGCTCTCGATGTGTCCAAGATCTAACTCACAACTCCAGAGATGAATCCATCTAGGACAGAGCATCTATCCAATTACTATTAGGAACCCACCAACGAGACTGAAAACATGAGACTAGGTCACCTTCAAATGATACCACCACCGTCAGGTGTGTAATCCAGTGGTGTCGTCACTGGCGAACAGTGCAGCGGAGATAATCAATAGCAGACCATCTGCTCCGAGGTTTTATAGACAGGAGAGGCAGAAGATGAAACAGAAACAGCTGGAGTCATTATAAAGGCTAGGAGACTGACACTGATGAAGAGCCTCAGCCAAAGCTACGCTCTGCTCATTTACACAGGAAACCTCGTTACTCTTCATGTTTCCAAAGACATCTAGAAAATCCAAGAATATGACAAAAGTAAAGCAATAACAACACAGCCCCCGCAAGTGACTGACACTAATATCACAGTCACCAAAACCAAGGGCAACTATCACGGGAGGCTGCGTGTCCGAGCAGCTGACATGTCACCACGGCCATACAGTTAACTATGCTGCCACCACCGACCTCTTATGGGGGGATCGGACACCTGTTTGGTAACGTGAATTGGAGCGGAGTACGTGGTGGATCGCTCATAGAACAAGAAGAAGGACGCTAGCAAATTTATAATTTTACTCTGGAAGAATCGGCAGTGTTTACAAAAGATACAATGATATTACAAAAGAGACAAAATACAAGTATGTACAAACAGCCATGAAATAAAACGGGATGAAAATATGAAACTTACAAAATCTCACTCACAGGTATGATGTGTCCATAAAGGAGATTAGAGAACCCAAAGAAATGATCCAGTACCACAGCATGGTGTTCCGCTGCCTCTCCTGGCTCTGAATGCATGCCAAAGATGGACGATCCTGTTTAATGCTTCGGCCATAAAACTAAGATCTCCCACTGTGCTGACCTCACATATGGACTGTTTTCTGGGAGATACACATCTTTGAAAGTTATCAATGACTCCTTTTCTTCATATCTTTGGCCTGGAAGCTCGCAGGCCAACAATATTGGCATTTTTCCCCCTGTGATTTTACCTTTTTTTTTTTTTTTAGAGTCCACACACGGTATGTCTGTGATTTGCTGATGGGCAGAAATTCATTTCCCAGATTTCTGATAGCCAAAAATGCCACAAACTGCTGCCATGCGTACCTCCAAGTGCCCAGATCCTGGAAATCTAATTTTCATGTTCCTGGGATTAATGTGTATTATTGAATTTGACTTTGAGTGTTATGCCTAGAAGACAAAGATTTTTGGAGGGAAAAAAACACATTCAGCTTTGCTAATCCCGGCAGGCAATAAAACTCTGCATTCCAACTGACCATTTGCTTGAAGGGGGGTGGGGTGAAAATTCACAAAGAGAGGGAGAGGGGGGCTGTGTGTAGGATTTGGTCCAACAGAAACCAATGGTGGGAGGAGTAGTAGGCCAGCTCTGGTTGTGTCCCCAGAACAATGGAAAGTAGTTCATATTTTCCTGACAATCACCTCAACAAGAGAGGAAGCAACACAACCAAATATCTCAACAAGAGAGGCAGACACACAACCAGCACCTGAATCAAAGTAGCAGACACACGACCAGCACCTCAACCAGAAAGAACCAGCCATGTGACCAGCTACGCAACCAGAGGGAAAGAGAAAAAGTAAATGAAGCGCACTCTGCTATATGGGAGGTGCTGGCTGAACTTGGGCAAGCCCAACAAATTAGCAGAAAGAGGAAACAGCCGCACACAATCAAGGAAGTTGCAAAAAGTTACTGTGTTTATTACATGTACCAGAAAAACACCACGGAAAGTAGAAAAAAATGGAGGCAGGGTTACGTTTCGACCAGCATCTTTGTCAAACCTCAATGCAAAACAAATACATAATGTATTAATGTCCTGTACATATACACATATGCAAATATAAAACAAAAAACTGTATAACATAGTCCATACATAAGACATTCTCTCTATATGGGACAATTCCTGGATACATTGGCATTTGGAAGCAATACATGGATTCCTCAAGGAATCACTTGGGGTGTATCAGGATACATAAGGATTAATTCCCTGAAGCTGTAGGAGCTAGTAGTAAGAAAATATACCTGGCTGTTAAGAGAGGTGGTGCCCAGAAGATATGGTGAGCAGTGTGGACATGTTGGCATATATAAGGTCTTTACAAGTACTGACCTGAAAGATGAGAAAAGTACGGCTGTAGAAATGATAAGGGTGACATCACTAAAGAGGGAGATATTATTATTATTATTTATTGTTATAGCGCCATTTATTCCATGGCGCTTTCCATGTGAGGTGGGGTATACATAATAAAAACAAGTACAATAATCTTAAACAATATAAGTCATAACTGGTACAAGAGGAGAGAGGACCTTGCCCGTGAAGGCTCACAATCTACAAGGGATGGGTGAGAATACAGTAGGAGAGGATAGAGCTGGTCATGCAGCGGTTTGGTCAATCGGTGGTTACTGCAGGTTGTAAGCTTGTCGGAAGAGGTGGGTCTTCAGGCTCTTTTTGAAGGTTTCGATGGTAGGCGAGAGTCTGATATGTTGTGGTAGAGAGTTCCAGAGTATGGGGGATGCGCGAGAGAAATCTTGTATACGATTGTGGGAAGAGGAGATAAGAGGGGAGTCAGGGGCTGGCTGGCAATTTTCAGCCTGGGGGGCAATCACAAGGCAGTGGCCCTCGAGTTGCGGTGGCCCTCCTTTTCCCTGCTTATATCTGGCCACTGCGTTAAAGTAGCAGAGATAACAGGCTTTAAAAACAGGCTGGTACACAGATATGGGAACTGAACGGAGCTTGCTGCATAGATATGGGAGCAGAATCGAGCTTACTCCAGAGATATGGGAACAGAACGGAGCTTACTACAGAGATATGTGAGCAGAACAAAGCTTACTACAGAGATATGGGAGCAGAACAGAGCTTATTATAAAGATATGGGAGCCGAACCGAGCTTACTGCAAAGATATGGGAGCAGAACCGAGCTTACTACAGAGATATGGGAGCAGAACCGAGCTAACAGCAAGCATATGGGAGCAGAACCAAGCTTACTGCAGAGATATGGGAGCAGAACGGGGCTTACTACAGAGATATGGCAGCAGAAACGAGCTTACTACAGAGATATGGGAGCAGAACCAAGCTTACTACAGAGATAGGGGTACAGAACCGAGCTTACTACAGAGATATGGGAGCAGAAACGAGCTTACTACAGAGATAAGGAAGCAGAAACGAGCTTACTACAGAGATATGGACGCAGAACCGAGCTTACTGCAAAGATATGGCAGCAGAACCAAGCTTACTACAGAGATATGGGAGCAGAACCGAGCTAACAGCAAGGATATGGGAGCAGAACCAAGCTTACTGCAGAGATATGGGAGCAGAACGGGGCTTACTACAGAGATATGGCAGCAGAAACGAGCTTACTACAGAGATATGGGAGCAGAACCAAGCTTACTACAGAGATAGGGGTACAGAACCGAGCTTACTACAGAGATATGGGAGCAGAAACGAGCTTACTACAGAGATAAGGAAGCAGAAACGAGCTTACTACAGAGATAGGACGCAGAACCGAGCTTACTGCAAAGATATGGCAGCAGAACCAAGCTTACTACAGAGATATGGGAGCAGAACCGAGCTTAGTGCAGAGAAATGGGAGCAGAACCGAGCTTACTGCAGAGATATGGGAACAGAATCGACCTTACTACAGAGATATGGGAGCAGAACTGTTGTGAATTCCGTTCTCGGGCTCCCTCCGGTGGTTGTAAATGGCACTTTTGTGAATTCTGCCCTTGGGCTCCCTCTGGTGGTTTTAAGTGGAACTGCTGCTCCTTGGATTTAGCTTAGCAGCTGCTTCCACTGATCGTCTCTCCTGCTCTGCTATTTAGCCTGGCTCTGATCTTCAGCCAGTGCCAGCTGTCAATGTTTCTTGGTTGGATTCAGATCTCTCCTTGGATTTCCTTGATAGTCGGTCCTGTTCAGCAAAGATAAGTCCTTGCATGTTCATTTGTTGTCCTCTTGCTGTTGACTTAATCATTCAGCTCATTTTATGTTTGCTCTAGTCCAGCTTGTCAGTATTCTATATTCAGTTAAGCTGGAAGCTCTGGGGAAGCAGATTTGCCCTCCACACCGTTAGTCAGGTGTGGAGATTTTTTTTGTAAACTCTGTGATGGATTTTTCTAGCTTTTAATACTGACCGCACAGTATCCTTTCCTATTCTGTCTATCTAGTCAGAAGTGGCCTCCTTTGCTGAATCCTGTTTTCATTCTGTGTATGTCATTTCCCTCTCCACTCACAGTCCATATTTGTGGGGGGCTGTCTGTCCTTGGGAGCTTTCTCTGAGGCAAGATAGCTTTCCTGTTTCCATATTTAGGGGTAGCTAGTTCTCCGGCTGTGATGAGATGTCTAGGGAGTGACAGGAACATTCCACGGCTACTTCTAGTGTTGTGTTAGGTTCAGGAACTGCGGTCAGTAAAGTTACCATCTCCTCAGAGCTTGTCCCATGTTGCTCCTTAACCACCAGGTCATAACACAGAACCAAACTTACTACAGAGATATGGGAGCAGAACCTAGCATACTACAGAGATAAGGGAGCAGAACCGAGCTTACTAGAGAGATAAGGGAGCAGAACCGAGCTTACTACAGAGATATGGGAGCAGAACCAAGCTTACTGCAGAGATATGGGAGCAGAACCGAGCTTACTACAGAGATATGGGAGCAGAACCGAGCTTACTACAGAGATAAGGGAGCAGAACCGAGCTTAATAAGTCTACTACATGGAACCAAGTCTGCTACATAGAAACTGGAGCAGAACTGAGATTATGACATACATACAGTACCATAATCTAGATTACTACATTGATAGAGTACCAGAACCAAGCTTACTGCTTAGATATGGTGCCATAACGGAGCTTACTTACAAACATACACACAACAATACAGCTACACAGTGCCTAGTACTATCACCACTACACAGAGAATACATAATATCACCATTACCTCTACATGAAACTACATTCTATACAAACACCAATGATGCCACCATACACTCCCTGACAGAAGTTATGTCGCTTATCCATGTTATGTAAATAAAAGCTTATAACCTGATGTTAAATTCATCCATTGGTTGTATAAGTTATTCTTTTGAAAGCTGGACCCTCCAAAATGTGATTTAGGTTAAGAAAATAAATTGTTATCGAAGCAGAAATATTGATCAGTTAATGGACACAGAATGGTCAGATTTTGGCAAGACAAAATTTTTGTTGTCCACAGAAAAATAATTAACTTAAAATACAAATATATGTTGCATAACATTGGTGAATGAAGTTGTGGTGCTCATCTAGATTCTTTGGTTTTGTCTTCCAAGCTTCCTTTTCATCCTTCCCCAAACATGCTCAATGATGTTCATGTCTGGTGACTGGGCTGGCCAGTCCTTGAGCACCTTGATCTTTTTTGCCTGGAGGAACTTTGTTGTAGAGATGGATGTATGAGATGGAGCACCATCCTGCTGCAGAATTTGACCTCTTTTATGATTTGGAATATAAGCGGTAGCTAATACTACTTGATATTTTAGGCTATTGATATTGCCTTCCACCTTGCAAATTTTTCGCACACCCCCATACTGAATGTAACCCCAGACCATGATCTTTCAACCACCAAATTTAACTGTCTTCTGGGTGTATTTTGGATCCATACTGGCTCCAGTAAGTCTCCTGCAGTGGTTGTGGCAGCTGTGGTGTAATTCTACTGAAGAGAAATCCACCTTCTGCCACTTTTCCAGCGTCCATCTATTTAGCAGGCTGTGGGAGTTTGCAAATGCCACACGGTTTTTTAGTTGCCTTTTGTTTAGTGCTGGCTTCTGGGCACTGATTCGACCATGGAGGCCATTTTGAGACAGAATCCTACAAACTGTTCTAGTTGACACAGGTAAAGGTTTAGGTGTGCACTCAGCCTTAATATGGCGAGGTGCTGGTGTAACGGACCAATGGCCCAGAATAACAGTAAAAGTTAAATTCACTGCACTCTCTCTAGGTTTCTTATGCAAAGTCTGGTATAAATTTATTATACATAAACAGGCAGCGTAACAGAATATTACAGCATCTGTGATTTTTTTTTTTTTTTTATATACAACGTTTCGGCTCAACCAGAGCCTTTGTCACTTAATCGCTTGTTCCAGCTAAGAACAGAGAAGGCGGAAAGTCCCAGCGGTGCAATATAAGCTCTATTGTAATCTAAATGTCTGCCTATGGAAGATCCTGTCCAGTAGTGTGGACCTGCAGTGTCTGTTATGACAAGCGGCGCTCCCGCGCCTTGCTAACGATCGGCATGTCACGTGCGGTGAATTTAACTTTTACTAGTTGACACAGGGACTTGAGGTGACCAGACCTGTTGGAGCTCTGCTGCTGTGGAAGAGGGGCTTGCTTTGGATTTTCTAACCAACAAATATTCCTCCTGAGCAGCTGTCTTGCGGGGTCTGCTGGACCTGGACTAGTCAAACACATCTCCAGTCTCTTCAAATCTTTTTTTTAATTCTTTGTACTTGACGCTGAGACACATTAAAGGTGCCCGCCACCTCTGTAGTGGATCTGGTCTTCAGCCTCTTGATAACCCAGGCTTTGGTCGCAGGGTGGATTTTTGGCATGTTGTCAAGAGCTCAAGTTGCAGTTCAAGTGAAGGTCTGGGGTGCTGGGTTTCTTTTTATACACACACACTAAATAACCGATCATTTACTGAGCACAGGTAAGGATGTAAACTAGGATTGGGTGCATTATATGACCAGGCGACAAAACTTTTGTCTTGCTAAAATCTGACCATTCTATGTCCATTAACTGATCAATATTTCTACATTGATGTCAATTTATTTTCTTAACCTAAACCACATTTTGGAAGGTTTCAGCTTTCAAAAGAATAATTTATTCAACCAATGGATGAATTTAAAGGGAACCTGTCACCTGAATTTGGCAGGACCGGTTTTCGGTCATATGGGCGGGGTTTTCGGGTGTCTGATTCACCCTTTCCTTACCCGCTGGCTGCATGCTGGCCACAATATGGCGCACTATGTCCCAGAAGTATTTCGCTGGGTTCCGGGACATAGTGCCCCGGCGCATGCGCACTAATGCTTTTCGGCTTTGCCCGCATTTGAGCACGTGTACTAACTACGGAGGACAGAGAATGAACTTCAATCCAATATTGCAGCCAGCATGCAGCCAGCGGGTAAGGAAAGGGTGAATCAAACACCCGAAAACCCCGCCCATATGACCGAAAACCGGTCCCGCCAAGTTCAGGTGACAGGTTCCCTTTAACATCAGGTTATAAGCTTTTATTTACATAACATGGTTAAGCGACATTACTTCTGTCAGGGAGTGTAAAACTTTTACTACTATTATACTACAATACTGATCATTAATTTTAAAAAAAGCACAACACTAAGTGCCATTGTATACAGGAACTCTGTATTTACGGTCAGTGTAAAGATACTACAGTGATCACTGGTGACATTATACACAGGAGATCTGTATAAGGTGTCCGTGTACAGGTAATACAGTGATCACCACTGCCAGTGACATTATACACAGGAGCTTTGTATATAGTATACAGTGTATAGTGTCAGTGTACAGGTAATACACTGACTCACTAGTGATGTCTCTAGCTGAAGTCCTTCATCTTTGCTTTTCATTTTCATCCAGCACAGACTGCCATCACTTCTTCCAGCCAGGACTCGTCTCTGCATAAAATAACAGTTACCTAGAGCACGACTTCCAGACCACATTCCCCACTTTTTCCCTTTTTTCTACACCATGTTCCAAATTATTATGCAAATTATATTTTTCTCGGATTTTCCTAAATGGTCGGTGCAAATGACAGTCAGTCTAATAAAAGTCATCACCCGTTAGAGTATACATCGAATTTTATTGGAGAAACCTCCCAATGATAACAGTATAATCTCCAAAATGAATAAAAACTCAAAATACACTGTTCCAAATTATTAGGCACAGTAGAATTTCTAAACATTTGATCAGTTTTAAAGAACTGAAAACGCTCATTTGTGGAATTTGCAGCATTAGGTCACATTCACTGAACAAAAAAGCTATTTAACTCCAAAACATCCTAACAGGCCAAGTTACATGTTACCATAGGAACCCTTCTTTATCACCTTCACAATTCTCGCCTCCATTGAACTTGTGAGTATTTGGAGAGTTTCTGCTTGTATTTCTTTGCATGAAGTCAGAATCGCCTCCCAGAGCTGCTGTTTTGATGTGAACTGCCTCCCACCCTCATAGATCTTTTGCTTGATGATACTCCAAAGGTTCTGTATAGGGTTGAGGTCAGGGGAAAATGGTGGCAATACCATGAGTTTATCTCCTTTTATGCCCATAGCAGCCAATGACTCAGAGATATTCTATGCAGCATGAGATGGTGCATTGTCATGCATGAAGATGATTTTGCTCCTGAAGGCACAATTCTGATTTTTATACCATGGAAGAAAGTTGTCAGTCAGAAACTCTAAATACTTTGCTGAGGTCATTTTCACACCTTCAGGTACCTTAAAGGGCCCTTACAGCTGTTTCCCCATGATTCCAGCCCAAAACATTACTCCTCCATCTCCTTGCTGATGTTGCAGCCTTGTTGGGACATGGTGGCCATCCACCAACCATCCACTACTCCATCCATCTGGACCACCCAGGGTTGCTCGACACTCATCAGTAAACAAGACTGTTTGGAAATCAGTCTTCATGTGAGTCTGGGCCCACTGCAACCGTTTCTGCTTGTGAACACTGTTTAGGGGTGGCCGAATAGTAGGTTTATGCACCACAGCAAGCCTTTGAAGGATCCTACACCTTGAGGTTCGAGGGATTCCAGAGGCACCAGCAGCTTCAAATAACTGTTTGCTGCTTTGTAATGGTATTTTGGCAGCTGCTCTCTTTATCCAATGAATTTGTCTGGCAGAAACCTTCCTCATTATGTCTTTATCTGCATGAACTCTGTCTGTGCTCTGTTTCAGTCACAAATCTCTTCACAGTATGATGATCACTCTTAAGTTTTCGTGAAATATCTAATGTTTACATGCTTTTGACCGAGGCATTGCACTATTTAATGCTTTTCAGCAGCAGAGAGATCCTTTTTATTTCCCATATTGCTTGAAACCTGTGGTCTGCTTTATAATGTGGAACATCATTTTTAAGTAGTTTTTCTTTAATTAGAATCACCTGGAAAACTAATGATCACGTGTTTAAGATTGATTTCAGTGATCCATTGAGCCCTGAGACACAATACCATCCACGAGTTTATTTGAAAAACAAAACAATTAAATCTTTATGACACTTAAATCCAATTTGCATAATAATTTGGAACATGGTGTACACTAGACATCTGAATACAGAGGTGCACCCACAAACAATATATAATTGGTTATTATGCAACCTCATAGATTGTAAGTTTGCGAGCAGGGCCCTCATTCCTTTTGGTATCTGTTGATCCATTGTCTGTATAAGTCCCCTCTAAAATGTAAAGTGTTGGCACTATAGAAATAAAATTATCATAATTATTATTATTATTAACCGACCATTCCAAATATAAATTATAATCCACCACTGTGCACCCACTAACTATAAATAGCCACTTTCCCCATTTAATATATAAATTAATTAGCACCTGTACTCTTTCCCCCAATTCATTACCAGTCACTTCATCCTCAACGCCCCCCACTATGTACCTTCCACTCTAACCCTATCCCGGATTCATTATAGTTACATGCCCCTCCCCCCCAATTCATTGTCATGTCATTCTCTCTCACCCTCTATTATCAACTGCTCTACCCCACATTCAATACATCATTTACTCCCCCCACCCTTAAAATTCATTATTTGTTCTTCCCCTAGATCATTTGCTCTCCCCACCCCCTCTTCAATTGATCATTTGCTCTCCTCACCCCCACCTTCAATTAAATTGCTGTCCCTTGTCCCTCACACTGAATTTATCATTTTGTAAGTCCCCCCACTTTAATTTGAAGTCCCCTTACTTCATTCATTGCAGTCCCCTATCACCCCCTCACTTCATCTGCAGTGCCCCTTCATCATTTGCAGCCCCCTATCCCCCTTCCATTTCATCATGAGCAGTCCCACATCAGACACACTTCATCATGTGCAGTCCTGCAGTCCCCTTCTCCCACTTCATCATGTGCAGTCCCCTTACCCCCATTTCATCATGTGCAGTCACCCTTACCCCCCACTTCATGTGCAGTCCATCTTACACTCCACTTTATCATGTGCAGTCCCCATTACCCCCCACTTCATCATGTGCAGTCCCCTTTAACCCCCAATTCATCATGTGCAGTCCCCATTACCCCCCACTTCATCATGTGCAGTCCCCCTTACCCCCCACTTCATGTGCAGCCCCACTCCCCCTTCATCATGAGCAATCCCCCTTACCCCCACATCATCATGTGCTGCCCCATTCCATCATGTACAGCCCCACTCTCCCCACTTCATCATGTGCAGTCTCCTTTATCCACTAAACTATCATGTGCAGCCCCATTCCATCATGTGCAGCCCCACTCCATCATGTGCAGCCCCACTCAACCTTCATCATGTGCAGCCCCACTTACCCCCTCACTCCACGTGCAGTCTCCTTTAACCCCCAAATTCCATCATGTGCAGCCTCCTTACACCCCCCACTTCATAACTTGCAGTTACCCACCATTAAATTTATTTTATAAAGAAAACAAAAAAGTTCTTTATACTTACCTCACCAGTCGCTCCCCTGCAGTGCCTGTCTGCTTCTAGCATCCGGGTCATGTCGGCATGTGCGTGAGGACGCCATCGCGCATGCCCAACACCTAACCTGGAAGTATAGAGAACATGAAGGGAGCAGTAGCTGCGCAGCCATCAAGGTGACAGCCAAGCATAGCTCCTGGCCCCAGCGCAGATGTGTGCGCTAACTGTGATGCGGCTGTGTCTGCTGCCAGCCGCGTCACAGTACAGCAGACATGGCTGCGCACAATTTGCTGTGTGGCTGTAGCCACCACCAGGCAGCCGGCCCTGAACAGCTCCTGGGGGAGCAGCCCGGGGGGCATTTGCCTCTTTGCCACCTGGGCCAGTCAGCCCCTGAGGGGAGTAGAGAAGGAGGTCTTGTGAGGGATCGGAGGTTGCGTGCAGGAAAGTACCGGGAGACGAGGTCACAGATGTATGGAGGAGACAGGTTGTGGATGGCTTTGTACGTCATGGTTAGGGTTTTGTACTGGAGTCTCTGGGCAATGGGGAGCCAGTGAAGGGATTGACAGAGGTGAGAGGCTGGGGAATAGCGGGGGAACAGGTGGATTAGTCGGGCAGCAGAGTTTAGAATAGATTGGAGGGGTGCGAGAGTGTTAGAGGGGAGGCCACAGAGATATACCACATGAGTGAGGTATGCAGAGATCCAGCAGAGGAAGGGATTACAAATCTCAGACTGAGATTGGGGAAATGGCATGCCTGCCGCTGTCCGTGGGGCTGTGTCAAAGCACTGGTGGCAGTGTGCTTTAAATACCCCATGTAGTGTCGGTTGTGTAGGAGACGGGGGAGGTGGGCTGTAACGCACGGGAGAGGCCAAAGCGAGGTCTGAAGCGCTGAAGCAACCGACGCATGCGCAGCGACAAGCGTGTTGGCCGTGCACGGGCGCATGCGCGATTCGGGTAGTCAAAAGGCTTGGAATACATGTTCTCTTGTGCCTGCACACTTGTCAGCTAGTGGATAAGGTAATCCGAGAACAGTGTTGTGGGTGGTTCATAAAAGTAAGGCATTGCCTAAGGGGATTGCAAAACTTTTTGCAACTTACTTCCTTGATTGTGTGCGGCTGTTTCCTCTCTCACCTCAACCAGAGAGAGGCAGCCACACAACCAGCTCCTCAACCAGAGAGAGGCAGCCACACAACCAGCTCCACAACCAGAGAGAGGCAGCCACACAACCAGCACCTCAGAGAGGCAGCCACGAGACCAGCTCCTCAACCATAGAGAGGCAGCCACACAACCAGAGAGAGGCAGCCACACAACCAGCTCCTCAATCAGAGAGAGGCAGCCACACAACCAGCTCCTCAACCAGAGAGAGGCAGCCACGAGACCAGCTCCTCAACCAGAGAGAGGTAGCCACACAACCAGCTCCACAACCAGAGAGAGGCAGCCACACAACCAGCTCCTCAACCAGAGAGAGGCAGCCACACAACCAGCTCCTCAACCAGAGAGAGGCAGCCACGTGACCAGCTCCTCAACTAGAGAGAGGCAGCCACGTGACCAGCCAGTCAACCAGAGTGAGGCAGCCACGAGACCAGCTCCTCAACTAGAGAGGCAGCCACACAACCAGCTCCACAACCAGAGATAGGAAGCCACGCAACCAGCTCCTCAACCAGAGAGAGGCAGCCACACAACCAGCTCCTCAACCAGAGAGAGGCAGCCACGAGACCAGCTCCTCAACCAGAGAGAGGCAGCCACACAACCAGCTCCTCAACCAGAGAGAGGCAGCCACACAACCAGCTCCTCAACCAGAGAGAGGCAGCTACGCAACCAGCTCCTCAACCAGAGAGAGGCAGCCACGAGACCAGCTCCTCAACCAGAGAGAGGCAGCCACACAACCAGCTCCACAACCAGAGAGAGGCAGCCACACAACCAGCTCCTCGACCAGAGAGAGGCAGCCACACAACCAGCTCCTCAACCAGAGAGAGGCAGCCACACAACCAGCTCCTCAACCAGAGAGAGGCAGCCACACAACCAGCTCCTCAACCAGAGAGAGGCAGCCACACAACCAGCTCCTCAACCAGAGAGAGGCAGCCACACAACCAGCTCCTCAACCAGAGAGAGGCAGCCACACAACCAGCTCCTCAACCAGAGAGAGGCAGCCACACAACCAGCTCCTCAGAGAGAGGCAGCCTCGTGACCAGCCACTCAAGCAGAGTGAGGCAGCCACGAGACCAGCTCCTCAACTAGAGAGAGGCAGCCACACAACCAGCTCCACAACCAGAAATAGGAAGCCACGCAACCAGCTCCTCAACCAGAGAGAGGCAGCCACGAGACCAGCTCAACCAGAGAGAGGCAGACACATGACCGGCTCCTCAACCAGAGTGAGGCAGCCACGAGACCAGCTCCTCAACTAGAGAGAGGCAGCACACAACCAGCACTGCAACCAGAGATAGGAAGCCACGCAACCAGCTCCTCAACCAGAGAGAGGCAGCCATGAGACCAGCTCCTCAACCAGAGAGAGGAGGCCACATGACCAGCTCCTCAACCAGAGAGAGGCAGCCACGCGACCAGCTCCTCAACCAGAGAGAGGCAGCCAGGAGACCAGCTCCTCAACCAGAGAGAGGCAGCCAGGAGACCAGCTCCTCAACCAGAGAAAGGCAGCCACGAGACCTGTTATGATCCGGTGACCTTGGAGCCGCATGAGACTTTCTCAGGAGTAGGTGGAACCTGTACTGACCGCAAACCCTAAACTGTCACCGCAACTAGAAGTAGCCGTGGGGTGTACCTAACACATCCTAGACACCTCGACACAGCCGGAGGACTAAATACCCCTATAGATGGAAATGGCAATTCTATCTTGCCTCAGAGCAGAACCCCAAAGGATAGGAAGCCCCCCCAAATATTGACTGAGTATTAGAGGAAAGACACACGCAGGCAGAAATCAGGATTTAGCAAAAGAGGCCACGCTAGCTAAATAGGAAAGGATAGGACAGAATACTAAGCGGTCAGTATTAAAACCCTAAAAATATCCACAGCAGATAATACCAAAATTCCACCATCTAACTAAAGACATGGAATGTATATCTGCATCTCCTGAGAATCCAACTTGACTGAAATATCCAAACACAGTCCAAGCTGGACAAGAAAAAACATTGAATAGTACTGAATTGTAAAGCACACAGCATGTGTGCTGTAGAAACAAAACCAGATACTTATCTTAGCTGATTTGGCAGCAGGGCAGGAGGAACCAGACAGAGATGCAAAACCTCCAAGAACAATGGGCAACTGGCAAGGGCTAATGAATCCTGCACACCTAAATATCCCAGTCAGAGCTGCAATCAGCAGGGACACCCGCCCAGGATTGCAACCCAAGGACAACTGCATTACTACCAACAATCACCGGAGGGAACCCAAGAGCAGAATTCACAACAGAGACCAGAGAGAGGCAGCACATAACCAGCACAGCAACCAGAGATAGGAAGCCACGCGACCAGCTCCTAAACCAGAAAGAGGCAGCCACGCAACCAGCTCCTCAACCAGTGAGAGACAGCCACGCGACCAGTTCCTCAACCAGAGAGAGACAGCCACGCGACCAGCTCCTCAACCAGAGAGAGGCAGCCACACGACCAGCTCCTCAACCAGAGAGAGGCAGCCACACAACCAGCTCCACAAACAGAGAGAGGCAGCTACACAACCAGCCCCACAACCAGAGAGAAGCAGCCACACAACCAGCTCCACAACTAGAGAGCAACAGCCACGTGACCAGCCACTCAACCAGAGTGAGGCAGCCACGAGACCAGCTCCTCAACTAGAGAGACACAGCCACGAGACCAGCTCCTCAATCAGAGAGAGGCAGCCACGCGACCAGCTCCTCAACCAGAGAGAGGCAGCCACACAACCAGCTCCTCAACCAGAGAGAGGCGGCCACACAACCAGCTCTTTAACCAGAGAGATGCAGCCACATGACCAGCTCCTCAACCAGAGAGAGGCAGCCACGCGACCAGCTCCTCAACCAGAGAGAGGCAGCCACACAACCAGCTCCTCAACCAGAGAGAGGCAGCCACACAACCAGCTCCTCAACCAGAGAGAGGCGGCCACACAACCAGCTCCTTAACCAGAGAGATGCAGCCACGTGACCAGCTCCTCAACCAGAGAGAGGCAGCCACACAACCAGCCCCACAACCAGAGAGGCAGCCACACAACAAGCTCCACAACTGGAGAGCAACAGCCACGTGACCAGCCACTCAACCAGAGTGAGGCAGCCACGAGACCAGCTCCTCAACTAGAGAGAGGCAGCACACAACCAGCACTGCAACCAGAGATAGGAAGCCACGCAACCAGCTCCTCAACCAGAGAGAGGCAGCCATGAGACCAGCTCCTCAACCAGAGAGAGGAGGCCACATGACCAGCTCCTCAACCAGAGAGAGGCAGCCACGCGACCAGCTCCTCAACCAGAGAGAGGCAGCCAGGAGACCAGCTCCTCAACCAGAGAGAGGCAGCCAGGAGACCAGCTCCTCAACCAGAGAAAGGCAGCCACGAGACCTGTTATGATCCGGTGACCTTGGAGCCGCATGAGACTTTCTCAGGAGTAGGTGGAACCTGTACTGACCGCAAACCCTAAACTGTCACCGCAACTAGAAGTAGCCGTGGGGTGTACCTAACACATCCTAGACACCTCGACACAGCCGGAGGACTAAATACCCCTATAGATGGAAATGGCAATTCTATCTTGCCTCAGAGCAGAACCCCAAAGGATAGGAAGCCCCCCCCAAATATTGACTGAGTATTAGAGGAAAGACACACGCAGGCAGAAATCAGGATTTAGCAAAAGAGGCCATGCTAGCTAAATAGGAAAGGATAGGACAGAATACTAAGCGGTCAGTATTAAAACCCTAAAAATATCCACAGCAGATAATACCAAAATTCCACCATCTAACTAAAGACATGGAATGTATATCTGCATCTCCTGAGAATCCAACTTGACTGAAATATCCAAACACAGTCCAAGCTGGACAAGAAAAAACATTGAATAGTACTGAATTGTAAAGCACACAGCATGTGTGCTGTAGAAACAAAACCAGATACTTATCTTAGCTGATTTGGCAGCAGGGCAGGAGGAACCAGACAGAGATGCAAAACCTCCAAGAACAATGGGCAACTGGCAAGGGCTAATGAATCCTGCACACCTAAATATCCCAGTCAGAGCTGCAATCAGCAGGGACACCCGCCCAGGATTGCAACCCAAGGACAACTGCATTATTACCAACAATCACCGGAGGGAACCCAAGAGCAGAATTCACAACAGAGACCAGAGAGAGGCAGCACACAACCAGCACCGCAACCAGAGATAGGAAGCCACGCGACCAGCTCCTAAACCAGAAAGAGGCAGCCACATGACCAGCTCCTCAACCAGAGAGAGGCAGCCACGTGACCAGCTCCTCAACCAGAGAGAGACAGCCACGCGACCAGTTCCTCAACCAGAGAGAGACAGCCACGCGACCAGCTCCTCAACCAGAGAGAGGCAGCCACACGACCAGCTCCTCAACCAGAGAGAGGCAGCCACACAACCAGCTCCACAAACAGAGAGAGGCAGCTACACAACCAGCCCCACAACCAGAGAGAAGCAGCCACACAACCAGCTCCACAACTAGAGAGCAACAGCCACGTGACCAGCCACTCAACCAGAGTGAGGCAGCCACGAGACCAGCTCCTCAACTAGAGAGACACAGCCACGAGACCAGCTCCTCAATCAGAGAGACGCAGCCACGAGACCAGCTACTCAACCAGAGAGAGGCAGCCACATAACCAGCTCCTCAACCAGAGAGAGGCAGCCACGCGACCAGCTCCTCAACCAGAGAGAGGCAGCCACAACCAGCACCGCAACCAGAGATAGGAAGTCACGCGACCAGCTCCTCAACCAGAGAGGCATCCAGGAGACCAGCTCCACAACCAGAGAGAGGCAGCCAGGAGACCAGCTCCTCAACCAGAGAGGCAGCCACGAGACCAGAGAGAGGCAGCACACACACAGCACCGCAACCAGAGATAGAAAGCCACGCGACCAGCTCCTCAACCAGAGAGAGGCAGCCACGAGACCAGCTCCTCAACCAGAGAGAGGAGGCCACATGACCAGCTCCTCAACTAGAGAGAGGCAGCACACAACCAGCACCGCAACCAGAGATAGGAAGCCACGCAACCAGCTCCTCAACCAGAGAGAGGCAGCCACGAGACCAGCTCCTCAACCAGAGAGAGGAGGCCACATGACCAGCTCCTCAACCAGAGAGGCAGCCACGCAACCAGCTCCTCAACCAGAGAGAGGCAGCATGCAACCAGCACCACAACTAGACATAGGAAGCCACGCGACCAGCTCCTCAACCAGAGAGAGGCAGCCATGCGACCAGCTCCTCAACCAGAGAGAGGCAGCCAGGAGACCAGATCCTCAACCAGAGAGAGGCAGCCACGAGACCAGAGAGAGGCAGCACACACCCAGCACCGCAACCAGAGATAGAAAGCCACGCGACCAGCTCCTCAACCAGAGAGAGGCAGCCACGAGACCAGCTCCTCAACCAGAGAGGCAGCCACATGACCAGCTCCTCAACCAGAGAGGCAGCCACGCGACCAGCTCCTCAAGCAGAGAGAGGCAGCCACGCGACCAGCTCCTCAACCAGAGAGAGGCAGCCACACAACCAGCTCCACAACCAGAGAGAGGCAGCCACACAACCAGCTCCACAACCAGAGAGAGGCAGCCACACAACCAGCTCCACAGAGAGAGACAGCTACACAACCAGCCCCACAACCAGAGAGAAGCAGCCACACAACCAGCTCCACAACTAGAGAGCAACAGCCATGTGACCAGCCACTCAACCAGAGTGAGGCAGCCACGAGACCAGCTCCTCAACCAGAGTGAGGCAGCCACGAGACCAGCTCCTCAACCAGAGAGAGGCAGCCACGAGACCAGAGAGAGGCAGCACACAACCAGCACCGCCACCAGAGATAGGAAGTCACGCGACCAGCTCCTCAACCAGAGAGAGGCAGTCACATGACCAGTTCCTCAACCAGAGAGAGGCAGCCACATGACCAGTTCCTCAACCAGAGAGGCAGCCACGAGACCAGCTCCTCAACCAGAGAGGCAGCCACACAACCAGCACCGCAACCAGAGATAGGAAGCCACGCAACCAGCTCCTCAACCAGAGAGAGGCTGCAAACAACCAGCACCGCAACCAGAGATAGGAAGCCACATGACCAGCTCCTCAACCAGAGAGGCAGCCACGCGACCAGCTCCTCAACCAGAGAGAGGCAGCCACGCGACCAGCTCCTCAACCAGAGAGAGGCTGCAAACAACCAGCACCGCAACCAGAGATAGGAAGCCACGTGACCAGCTCCTCAACCAGAGAGAGGCAGCACACAACCAGCACCGCAACCAGAGATAGGAAGTCACGCGACCAGCTCCTCAACCAGAGAGAGGCAGCCATGCGACCAGCTCCTCAACCAAAGAGAGTCAGCCACATGACCAGTTCCTCAACCAGAGAGAGGCAGCCACGCGACCAGCTCCTCAACCAGAGAGAGGCAGCAAACAACCAGCACCGCAACCAGAGATAGGAAGCCACACGACCAGCTCCTCAACCAGAAAGAGGCAGCCACGAGACCAGCTCCTCAACCAGAGAGAGGCAGAACACAACCAGCACCGCAACCAGAGATAGGAAGCCACACGACCAGCTCCTCAACCAGAGAGAGGCTCCTCAACCAGAGAGGCAGCCACATGACCAGCTCCTCAACCAGAGAGGCAGCCACGCGACCAAGTACTCAACCAGAGAGAGGCAGCCACGTGACCAGCTCCTCAACCAGAGAGGCAGCAAACAACCAGCACCACAACCAGAGATAGGAAGCCACGCAATCAGCTCCTCAACCAGAGAGAAGCAGCCATGCGACCAGCTCCTCTACCAGAGAGGCAGCCACATGACTAGCTC
The DNA here is from genome assembly GCF_051348905.1 of Ranitomeya variabilis. Lineage (NCBI taxonomy): Eukaryota > Metazoa > Chordata > Amphibia > Anura > Dendrobatidae > Ranitomeya > Ranitomeya variabilis. The sequence goes on from NC_135235.1 coordinate 244,988,106, forward strand.
CTCAACCAGAGAGAGGCAGCCACGAGACCAGCTGCTCAACCAGAGAGAGGCAGCACAAAACCAGCACCACAACCAGAGATAGGAAGCCACGCGACCAGCTCCTCAACCAGAGAGGCAGCCACGCGACCAGCTCCTCAACCAGAGAGTCAGCCACAGGACTAGCTCCTCAACCAGAGAGGCAGCCACGTGAGCAGCTACTCAACCAGAGAGGCAGCCACGCGAAGAGGTACTCAACCAGAGAGAGGCAGCCACACGACCAGCTCCTCAACCAGAGAGTCAGCCACATGACCAGTTCCTCAACCAGAGAGAGGCAGCCACATGACCAGCTCCTCAACCAACCAGAGAGAGGCAGCCACGCGACCAGCTTCTCAACCAGAGAGAGGCAGCAAACAACCAGCACCGCAACCAGAGATAGGAAGCCACACGACCAGCTCCTCAACCAGAGAGAGGCAGCCACGAGACCAGCTCCTCAACCAGAGAGAGGCAGAACACAACCAGCACCGCAACCAGAGATAGGAAGCCTCACGACCAGCTCCTCAACCAGAGAGGCTCCTCAACCAGAGAGGCAGCCACATGACCAGCTCCTCAACCAGAGAGGCAGCCACGAGACCAGCTGCTCAACCAGAGAGAGGCAGCACACAACCAGCACCACAACCAGAGATAGGAAGCCACGCGACCAGCTCCTCAACTAGAGAGGCAGCCACAGGACTAGCTCCTCAACCAGAGAGGCAGCCACGTGAGCAGCTACTCAACCAGAGAGGCAGCCACGTGAAGAGGTACTCAACCAGAGAGAGGCAGCCACACGACCAGCTCCTCAACCAGAGAGGCAGCCACGTGACCAGCTACTCAACCAGAGAGAGGCAGCCACGAGACCAGCTCCTCAACCAGAGAGATGCAGCCACACGACCAGCTCCTCAACCAGAGAGAGGCAGCCACACGACCAGCTCCTCAACCAGAGAGAGGCAGCCACACAACCAGCTCCTCAACCAGAGAGAGGCAGCCACACAACCAGCTCCTCAACCAGAGAGAGGCGGCCACACAACCAGCTCCTTAACCAGAGAGATGCAGCCACATGACCAGCTCCTCAACCAGAGAGAGGCAGCCAATGACCAGTTCCTCAACCAGAGAGAGGCAGCCACACAACAGCTCCTCAACCAGAGAGAGGCAGCCACATGACCAGCTCCTCAACCAGAGAGAGGCAGCCACACAGTTACTCAATCAGAAAGAGGCAGCCACACAACCAGCACCGCAACCAGAGGGAGGCAGCCACACAACCAGTTACCAAACCAGAGAGAGGCAGCCACACAACCAGTTACTCAACCAGAGAGAGGCAACCACACAACCAGTTACTCAACCAGAGAGAGGCAGCAACACAACCAGTTACTCAACCAGAGAGAGGCAGCCACATGACCAGCTCCTCAACCAGAGAGAGGCAGCCACACAACCAGTTAGGCTACTTTCACACTAGCGTTAACTGCAATCCGTCACAATGCGTCGTTTCGGTGAAAAAACGCATCCTGCAAAAGTGTTTGCAGGATGCGTTTTTTCCCCATAGACTAACATTAGACGACGCATTACGACGGATTGCCACACGTCGCACCCGTCGTGCGACGGATGCGTCGTGCAGTGGCGGACCGTCGGGAGCAAAAAACGTTGCTTGTAACGTTTTTTGCTCCGTCGTAAACGTCTTTTCCGACCGCGCATGCACGGCCGGAACTCCGCCCCCACCTCCCCGCACCTCACAATGGGGCAGCGGATGCGCTGGAAAAATGCATCCGCTGCCCCCGTTGTGCGGCGGAGACAACACTAGCGTCGGGAACGTCGGCGCGACGCACAGCGACGGGCCGAGCCCGACGCTAGTGTGAAAGTAGCCTTACTCAACTAAAGGGAGGCCGCCACACAATCTGCACCGCAACCAGAGGGAGGCAGCCACACAACCAGTTACCAAACCAGAGAGAGCCAGCCACCTGACCAGCTCCTCAGCCAGAGAGGCAGCCACACGACCAGCTACACAACCAGAGAGAAGAAGCCATATGACCAGCTCTTCAACCAGAGAGAGGCAGTCACACGAGGTACTGAACTTTTTGCACATCTAGAAAACACTGTGCGACAGTGGTTAAGGATGAGATCATTCCACCTCTACCAAACCCTTGCTCAGCAGTGCATATTCCTGATATGTAAAGTCCCGGATGATCAGAGGGACACTATGTGTGATGTCGAGAGATTGCGGATTTATGATATAACGTTCAACTCACAATATTTGACACCGACTGTTAAAGGCACAATTATATAATTACTAGTTATTTGCACTCTTCCACATCCTGGCCACTGCAGCTTTGTTAGGGGTGAGAAAAGCTCAGTCGAGCACAAATGTAGCTGGGCAAATAGACTCAGCACTGAGCGAAATGCGGGCTCAGCGCTCAGCGAAATGCGGGCTCAGCGCTGGGCCAATGGCGGGCTCAGCCCTGGGCCAATAGCGGGCTCAGCCCTGGGCCAATAGCGGGCTCAGCCCTGGGCCAATAGCGGGCTCAGCCCTGGGCCAATAGCGGGCTCAGCCCTGGGCCAATAGCGGGCTCAGCCCTGGGCCAATAGCGGGCTCAGCCCTGGGCCAATAGCGGGCTCAGCCCTGGGCCAATAGCGGGCTCAGCCCTGGGCCAATAGCGGGCTCAGCCCTGGGCCAATAGCGGGCTCAGCCCTGGGCCAATAGCGGGCTCAGCCCTGGGCCAATAGCGGGCTCAGCCTCCTTATCTAGTGGTTGGATTTGATCCAGTAACCTGGGAGAGAGTTCCCTTCTTTTAAATTGTCAACTGCTTTCCCTTTAGGTACGATGGAGATGTGGAGATTAGATTGTGTTCAGGCATGATGGGAGTGATGCACTGTGTGTACTAAAAATGCCTGTAAATCACAGGATGGCTACTGCGGCTACAACAGAGAAGATTGATGTCATGCACTGTACAATCTCTCAGCTTATACACTAGTCACGGTCCCAGAAAGCCAGCGGGGGAGGGGGAGCGGCAGCTTTTACCTCATACTCACCCTCCTCGCGCCGGTCACTGTATGTCTCTGCATCTCCGTAGTCCTGACGCGACAGCTCTCCTCTCCTGTCCTGAGTGGTCATGTGGGACCGCTCATTAAGGTAAGGAATATGAGCTCCACCCCTATGGGGAGTGGAGGCGCATGCATATTCATTACCTTAATAAGTGGTACCACGTGACCGCTCAGCACAGGAAGAGATGCTGCACCGGGACAACGGAGATGCAGGGACGTTCAGCGACGGTGCGAGGAGGAGAGAGTATGAGGTCATAGCTGCCGCTCCCCCTCCCCCGCTGGCTTTCTAGGACTGTGACTCGTGTATAAGCAGAGGGGGCGTTTCCAGCACAAAAAAACTGTACATGAGTATATAAGGTAGATTTCTTCTCTCAAAATCTTGGGGATGCAAGCGATGAACAAGGCGAATAATGGAACACCGCCACGAGGGAATGACGCAATGATGGCAGATTACTGCTGGATGCTACATAGGGACAACCCTGAACAATCCCATCAACCACAGTCTAATGTCAAGCTGCTTTCATTTCTGCTCATATTTTGGCTTCTATTTTGCATGTGAAATTATTTTGGTTCTATAAAACCAGTTTTGTAAGGTGAAGCTTTGTTTTCTGATCTGTAGATTACTGCTTTAATGTCGCCGGTATATTTCCAATACCTTGGAAATTCTACGCGCTACAGAACAGCTATAGACATCTGTGAAATCAGGACAAAACGAGGATTCAGAAAAGCACAAAGTCACCTGCGAGGATTACAACAAATAATAATGTATGTGGACCTGTGTGATTGTATCATAATAAACACGAAAAGCCTGAGGTCACCATTCTACTACAGTGAATCCATCACACGAGCCATGGATGAGGGAGTCGGAGTCGTGGAGGAGCTGGAGGTTTGGATCACCGACTCCACAGCCTGGTAGTTGTCCAAAAGACTATGTAGGGAAACAAAAAGAATCACATAGGAGAGTGGGCGAACACACAGGAGCTATAGACCCCAATATCCAGTCATGTGAGGAGTGTTCCTGGGGGCCACATGGATAGCTTTAGGTTTCCAGTGATTACCCCACCAGGCACAGAGGGGGATGGGGACCGTCTAGTTCTACCAAAGGAAGCTAGATGGATCTTCTGGGTGAAAAGGAAAACTTGAGGGTCTCAATGATCACCTACGATCAGGAAGGTTCATCTCAGGGACCCATCCCATGTAACTGATTCCAGCCTCGACCTATACTGTTCCCTGGAAATCCCAAGTTAGGGGTTGTGACCCCATGGCCCATTGCTTCTAACGGAGTTAGGTCATTCTTTAATGTTTTGGTATAGTATCATATTAATACAGTACTGACTATTGATTTGACATTTCTTGGCCTTTAGTATAGACTTCAACTAGGGAAAAGCCTTGTTCACTTCCCCTATTTTCTCATTATTATGTGGCTATATTTATTACACATTGCTGCCCCTTTTAGATCTTTTATTTTTCCTATCAGAGAATTCCACAGTTTAGCTTATATCATCATCCACATATTTATGCTCATGTTTGCATATACTTCTTTGTGGTATGGACTCCATCTTCACAGCATTACATGGGGCGCACACCGCGATCCCTGGTCCGGATTAGGCACGGTGTATAGGGGTCTCTACCCAACGTCACTCCTATTGGGGCCTCACCTGCGCTCCGGTGCCTTTGTACCGAGGGATGTCAGTCGGTATATGCTATATGCACATATTACACTGCGATCCCTGGTCCGGATTAGGCACGGTGTATAGGGGTCTCTACCCAACGTCACTCCTATTGGGGCCTCACCTGGCCTTTGTACTGAGGGACGTCAGTCGGTAAATGCTATATGCACATATTACACCGCGATCCCTGGTCCGGATTAGGCACGGTGTATAGGGGTCTCTACCCAACGTCACTCCTATTGGGGCCTCACCTGCGCTCCGATGCCTTTGTACTGAGGGATGCCTTTGTACTGAGGGATGTCAGTCGGTAAATGCTATATGCACATACAGTCATATGAAAAAGTTTGGGCACCCCTATTAATCTTAAGCTTAATGTTTTATAAAAATGTTTTTTTTTTTTTGCAACAGCTATTTCAGTTTCATATATCTAATAACTGTTGGATACAGTAATGTTTCTGCCTTGAAATGAGGTTTATTGTACTAACAGAAAATGTGCAATCTGCTTTCAAACAAAATTTGACAGGTGCATAAGTATGGGCACCCTTATCATTTTCTTGTTTTAAATACTCCTACCTACTTTTTACTGACTTACTAAAGCACTTTTTTTGGTTTTGTAACCTCATTGAGCTTTGAACTTCATAGCTAGGTGTATGCAAAAATGAGAAAAGCTACTTAAAATGGCCACTTGCAAGTTGTTCTCCTGTTTGAATCTCCTCCGAAGAGTGGCATCATGGGCTCCTCAAAACAACTGTCAAATGATCTGAAAACAAAGATTATTCAACATAGTTGTTCAGGGGAAGGATACAAAAAGCTGTCTCAGAGATTTAACCTGTCAATTTCCACTGTGAGGAACATAGTAAGGAAATGGAAGAACACAGGTACAGTTCTTGTTAAGGCCAGAAGTGGCAGGCCAAGAAAAACATCAGAAAGGCAGAGAAGAAGAATGGTGAGATCAGTCAAGGACAATCCTCAGGCCACCTCCAGAGATCTGCAGCATCAACTTGCTGCAGATGGTGTCACTGTGCATCGGTCACACTGCGATCCCTGGTCCGGATTAGGCACGGTGTATAGGGGTCTCTACCCAACGTCCCTCCTATTGGGGCCTCACCTGCGCCTTTGTACTGAGGGAAGTCAGTCTGTAAATGCTATATGCACATATTACACTGCGATCCCTGGTCCGGATTAGGCACGGTGTATAGGGGTTTCTACCCAACGTCACTCCTATTGGGGCCTCACCTGCGCTCCGGCGCCTTTGTACTGAGGGACATCAGTCGGTAAATGCTATATGCACATATTACACCGCGATCGCTGGTCCAGATTAGGCACGGTGTATAGGTGTTTCTACCCAACGTCACTCCTATTGGGGCCTCAACTGCGCTCCGGTGCCTTTGTACTGAGGGATGTTAGTCGGTAAATGCTATATGCACATATTACACTGCGATCCCTGGTCAAGATTAGGCACGGTGTATAGGGGTTTCTACCCAAAATCACTCCTACTGGGTCCTCACCTGTGCTCCGGTGCCTTAGTACTGAGGGATGTCAGTCGGTAAATGCTATATGCACATATTACACTGTGATCCCTGGTCCGGAATAGGCACGGTGTATAGGGGTTTCTACCCAACGTCACTCCTATTGATGCCTCACCTGCGCTCCGGTGCCTTTGCACTGAGGGATGTTAGTCGGTAAATGCTATATGCACATATTACACTGAGATCCCTGATCCGGATTAGGCACGGTGTATAGGGGTTTCTACCCAACGTCACTCCTATTGGGGCCTCACCTGCGCTCCGGTGCCTTTGTACTGAGGGATGCCAGTCGGTAAATGCTATATGCACATATTACACTGCGATCCCTGGTTCGGATTAGGCACGGTGTATAGGGGTCTCTACCCAACGTCACTCCTATTGGGGCCTCACCTGCTCTCCAGTGCCTTAGTACTGAGGGATGTCAGTCGGTTAATGCTATATGCACATATTACACCATGATCCCTGGTCCGGATTAGGCACGGTGTATAGGGGATTCTACCCAACGCCACTCCTATTGGGGCCTCATCTGCGCTCCGATGCCTTTGTACTGAGGGATGTCAGTCGGTTAATGCTATATGCACATATTACACCACGATCCCTGGTCCGGATTAGGCACGGTGTATAGGGGATTCTACCCAACGTCACTCCTATTGGGGTCTATTGCATATATGGCTATATGGCAGCTCCTTATTTCTTTCTACATGGATTTCGTTCTTGACCTGACGACCCTCCAGAGTCTGCAGAACATTGCACCAGCCTTGACAACCCTGCAGAGCATTGATCCGGCCCTGACCACCCTGCAGAGCATTGAATCGGCCCTGACCACCCTCCAGAGCCTGCGGAACATTGAACTGGTCCTGTCGACCCTCAAGAGCCTGCATTGAACCGGCCAGGACCACCCTCCAGAGCCTGCGGAACAAAAAACTGGCCCAGACCACCCTCCAGAGCATTGAACCGGCCCTGACCACCCTCCAGAGCCTGCAGAGCATTGAACCGGCCCTGACCACCCTCCAGAGCCTGCAGAGCATTGAACCGGCCCTGACCACCCTCCAGAGCCTGCAGAGCATTGAACCGGCCCTGAACACCCTCCAGAGCCTGCAGAGCATTGAACCGACCCTGACCACCCTCCAGAGCATTGAACCGGCCCTGACCACCCTCCAGAGCCTGCAGAGCATTGAAATGGCTCTGACCACCCTCCAGAGCCAGCAGAGCATTGAACCGGCCCTGACCACCCTCCAGAGCCTGCAGAACATTGCACCAGCCCTGATGACCCTCCAGAGCCTGCAGAACATTGATCCGGCCCTGATGACCCTCCAGAGCATTTAACCGGCCCTGACCACCCTCCAGAGCCTGCAGAACATTGCATCAGCACTCACGACCCTCCAGAGCCTGCAGATCATTGAACCGGCCCTAACCACCCTCCAGAGCCTGCAGAACATTGCACCAGTCTTGACCACTCTCCAGAGCCTGCAGAGCATTGAACTGGCCCTAACCACCCTCCAGTTCCTACAGAATATTGCACCAGTCCTGACCATCCTCCAGAACTTGCATTACATTGAATCGGCCCCGACCACCCCCCAGAGCCTGCAAAACATTGCACCAGCCTTGACCACCCTCCAGAGCCTGCAGAACATTGAACTGGCCCCGACACCCTCCAGAGAATTTAACCGGCCCTGAGGACCCTCCAGAGCATTTAACCAGCCCTGACCGCCCTCCACAGCCTGCAGAACATTGCACCAGCCCTGATGACCCTCCAGAGCCTGCGGAACATTGAACCGGCCCTGAGGACCCTCCAGAGCATTTAACCATCCCTGACCACCCTCCAGAGCCTGCAGAACATTGCACCAGCCCTAACGACCCTCCAGAGCCTGCAGAACATTGAACCGGCCCTAACCACCCTCCAGAGCCTGCAGAACATTGCACCAGTCTTGACCACTCTCCAGAGCCTGCAGAGCACTGAACTGGCCCTAACCACCCTCCAGATCCTACAGAATATTGCACCAGTCCTGACCATCCTCCAGAACTTGCATTACATTGAATCGGCCCCGACCACCCCCCAGAGCCTGCAGAACATTGCACCAGCCTTGACCACCCTCCAGAGCATTCAACCAGCCCCGACCACCCTCCAGAGCATGCAGAACATTGCAATAGTGACCTGATGGCTGTGACACTTACCTTGTACAATTAGGTGAACACGGGAGGTTTTGGGGTGATTGTCTGTCTGTACGGAGCAGGTGTAGGGTCCCTCGTCATAAATGCCCACGTTCTGGATCTCAATGCTGTATTGGCTCTTGGTGTTCGCTACAAGTACTACCCGGGGGTCTATGGACCACTTGTCATTGCCAGTATATAAAATGGTGCTGCGGTTCAGCCAGGCCACGCGGGTCACTCTGTTGTCCACCGCACACCTGTAGAAGAAATAAGGAGACATGTAAGCAAAAAGAGTGCAAACCGCCAAAGTTGCATGTCACCGCCACAACCTACGACGTCACAGCAACAACCTACGATATAACATTTCATCATCACCCACATTTTTAGCCTGTTGATCACTTCTCCAGTTATTATATAACGTGCACTCCAGAGCATTAGTGGACGCCATGGCTTCTCTACTCTGTAGTCCTGTAACAGGGAGATAACAGCTTCCATTGCTGGTCTAGGAGACGCCCCCGAAACAAAGGTCACGTGTCTAACATCTCACAAGTACAGGTCCTTCTCAAAAAATTAGCATATAGTGTTAAATTTCATTATTTACCATAATGTACTGATTACAATTAAACTTTCATATATTATAGATTCATTATCCACCAACTGAAATTTGTCAGGTCTTTTATTGTTTTAATACTGATGATTTTGGCATACAACTCCTGATAACCCAAAAAACCTGTCTCAATAAATTAGCATATTTCACCCGTCCAATCAAATAAAAGTGTTTTTTAATAACAAAAAAAAACCATCAAATAATAATGTTCAGTTATGCACTCAATACTTGGTCGGGAATCCTTTGGCAGAAATGACTGCTTCAATGCGGCGTGGCATGGAGGCAATCAGCCTGTGACACTGCTGAGATGTTATGGAGGCCCAGGATGCTTCAATAGCGGCCTTAAGCTCATCCAGAGTGTTGGGTCTTGTGTCTCTCAACTTTCTCTTCACAATATCCCACAGATTCTCTATGGGGTTCAGGTCAGGAGAGTTGGCAGGCCAATTGAGCACAGTAATACCATGGTCAGTAAACCATTTACCAGTGGTTTTGGCACTGTGAGCAGGTGCCAGGTCGTGCTGAAAAATGAAATCTTCATCTCCATAAAGCATTTCAGCCGATGGAAGCATGAAGTGCTCCAAAATCTCCTGATAGCTAGCTGCATTGACCCTGCCCTTGATGAAACACAGTGGACCAACACCAGCAGCTGACATGGCACCCCACACCATCACTGACTGTGGGTACTTGACACTGGACTTCAGGCATTTTGGCATTTCCTTCTCCCCAGTCTTCCTCCAGACTCTGGCACCTTGATTTCCGAATGACATGCAAAATTTGCTTTCATCAGAAAAAAGTACTTGGGACCACTTAGGTAAAGTGGCTTTACCTGGGGAATGCGGCACCTGTAGCCCATTTCCTGCACACGCCTGTGCACGGTGGCTCGGGATGTTTCCACACCAGACTTAGTCCACTGCTTCCTCAGGTTCCCCAAGGTCTGGAATCGGTCCTTCTCCACAATCTTCCTCAGGGTCCGGTCACCTCTTCTCGTTGTACAGCGTTTTCTGCCACATTTTTTCCTTCCAACAGACTTACCATTGAGGTGCCTTGATACAGCACTCTGGGAACAGCCTATTTGTTGAGAAATTTCTTTCTGGGTCTTACCCTCTTGCTTGAGGGTGTCAATGATGGCCTTCTTGACATCTGTCAGGTCGCTAGTCTTACCCATGATGGGGGTTTTGAGTAATGAACCAGGCAGGGAGTTTTTAAAAGCCTCAGGTATCTTTTGCATGTGTTTAGAGTTAATTAGTTGATTCAGAAGATTAGGGTAATAGGTCGTTTAGAGAACCTTTTCTTGATATGCTAATTTATTGAGACAGGTTTTTTGGGTTATCAGGAGTTGTATGCCAAAATCATCAGTATTAAAACAATAAAAGACCTGACAAATTTCAGTTGGTGGATAATGAATCTATAATATATGAAAGTTTAATTGTAATCATTACATTATGGTAAATAATGAAATTTAACACTATATGCTAATTTTTTGAGAAGGACCTGTACTCTAGACATGGAATTTTATGGCACAATTCCCAGATTATTGCTGGTCATTCTTGGCACACTGTATCTGGAAGAGCCACTAAAGCGCTGGCTAGAAGGGCCACAGCAACAACAGGGACAGGTGGACAGATCGGGGAAAAACAGATATACTTGCAGAGGAGCATTACACCTGCTTGTCCTAATGTGATTGACACAAGTAACAGATTAAAAATTCTCGAAGGGACCGGCGGTAGACGGAGCAGCGGAGGGGCCGCGACCGGCGGGAGAGAAAGCGATAGAGGGGCCGGGAGTAGGTAGAGAGAGAGTGGCGGAAGGGTCAGGACCGATGGGGAGAGCAGAAAAGGGATCAGGACCGGCAGGAGAGAAAGAGGCAGAGGGACCAGGACCGGCATAAAAGAAATCGGTGGAGTGATCAGGACTGGTGGGGAAAAGTGTGGCAGAGGGACTAGTGATAAGTGGTGGCATCCAGCAGTCTATCAGCTCATCCCGCAGATGCCTTTCCTGCAGTAACAATGCGACCCTGATGCATCATTGCTACATCAATATGGTGGAGCCACCAGGACGACAATCCAGCAGATGAATGGGAAGAGCCATCATGTCGCAATTAATGACATCATGCTTTCCCCCGTACCGGAAGTCCGCTGCCTCGGAGTAACCCTTGACTCTGCCCTGTCCTTCAAACCGCACATCCACGCTCTTTTCACCTCCTCTCGCCTCTAGCTCAAAAATATCTCCAGAATCCGTCCTTTCCTCAACCGTCAATCTACTAAAATGCTTGTGCATGCCCTCATCATCTCAACTACTACATCCTTTTTTGTGGCCTCCCTGCTAACACCCTTGCACCTCTCCAGTCCATCCTTAACTCTGCTGCCCGACTAATTCATCTCTTTCCTCGCTACTCCTGCGCTTTCCCCCTCAGGAAATCTCTTCACTGGCTCCTATTCCCTCAGCGTATCCAGTTCACATTACTAATACTGACCTACAAAGCCATCCATAACCCATCTACTCCATATGTCTCTAAACTAATCTCCGGATATATTCCCCCACATAATCTCCGGTCCTCTCAAGACCTCCTTCTCTCCTCCACACTTACTCGCTCCTCACCCAACCGCCTCCAAGATTTTTCCCAAAAATCCCCCATCCTCTGGAATTCTTTGCCCCAACATGTCCAACTATTAACCACATTCGGATCCTTCAGACGGAACCTGAAAACCCACCTCGTCAGGAAAGTCTACAGCCTACACTGACCCCACTGCCTCCTCACCAACACCGGAGCTGCCGTAACCCTCAACCTATTGTCTCCTTCCCCACCATCCTGTAGAATGTAAGCCCGCAACGGCAGGGTCCTTGCCCCTCTGTAGCACTCTGTCATTCTTAGTTTGCTTACTGTAAGTGATATCTGTAATTTGTATGTAACCCCTTCTCATGTACAGCACCATGTAATCAATGGGGCTATGTAAATAATAATAATAATAATAATAGGCTCCTTTTTCCCAGCGACTGGAATGCCATATACACATAGCCCCCAAACATCAACTGCTGGGGCCCCCACTGGACAGTTTGGATAAGAACGATGCTCCCAGAAGTTGATGAAAAGTCGCACGGTATGTAATTATTGTCAGAACGTCCATTTGCAGAAGTGGCCTCGGTTTCTCCCACCACCCGTTGTAATTGTGGACCCAGTTTCTAATTATTGGAGAAACGCTTTATTTTTTAAGCTAATGTCTTCCAGATCCTAAGTACTGGTATCATCGCCTCGTGCCCCGCGAGACCCCGGCTGGAGGCTACAGATAATCTTTCCTTCTGGAAAGACGTCAGTAAACAAAACCGGCTCAGCTTGTATTTGTCACAAAAATAAGGGAAGGGAATATGGATTCCCCATTGCCCGCTCGGTGCCCGCTTCTCTGCCAACTTCCGCTCGCTTCATTTGCATAACTATTAAGGCCTGAGACAATGGCTGATCAAGGAAGTCTGCATCTGTGGCGCATTCAGACACTCTGCACAAAAATATCACACAAAGGGCAAAATACAGAGGCTGTGACCTCCCCGAAATTATGAGGACATTTCACTTTATGCATAGGCAGAGGGGAGAGACACTCGCTCCGGATCCATCGGCGCACTGACACCAAATTACAAAATTCCTCTCAGACGAATCCAACATTATTAATAACAAATAGGCAGCAACTAAGAAGAGCCGGGAAACTGCAGGAAATATGGAGGAACAGGCGACAGCCGAGGACCGGACACGTACAATGGCGGGACAGTCGCTAGAAACGTGCGAAGGCCTTGAAGGCCATACAGGTCCCAAGTTCTGAGACCAACATCCCAACAAGCTGATCATTAATCTGAAGGTTCTGAGCCACCCGAACTGCTGCCTGACAAATCCCAAGCCACCTGAGCTGTCGCCTCACAGATCCCGAGCTGCCGCCTCACAGAACCCAAGCCACCGCCTCACAGAACCCAAGCCACCCAAGCTGCCGCCCAACAGATCCCGAGCCACCCGAGCTGATGCCCCACAGATCCCGAGCCACCCAAGCCGACACCTCAGAGATCCCAAGCTGCCACCCCACAGATCCCGAGCCACCCGAGCTGCTGCCCCACAGATCCCAAGCTGCCGCCCAACAGATCAAGCCACCCGAGCTGACGCCCCACAGATCTCGAGCCACCCGAGCTGCCGCCTCAGAGATCCCAAGCCACCCGAGCTCCCCCCACAGATCCCGAACCACCCAAGCTGACACCTCAGAGATCCCAAGCTGCCACCCCACAGATCCCGAGCCACCCGAGCTGCTGCCCCTCAGATCCCAAGCCACCCAAGCTGCCGCCCAACAGATCAAGCCACCCGAGCTGACGCCCCACAGATCTCGAGCCACCCGAGCTGCCGCCTCAGAGATCCCAAGCCACCCGAGCTCCCCCCACAGATCCCGAACCACCCAAGCTGACACCTCAGAGATCCCAAGATGCCACCCCAGATCCCGAGCCACCCGAGCTGCGCACCACAGATCCCAAGCCACCCAAGCTGCCGCCCCACAGATCCCGAGCCACCCGAGCTGCCGCCTCAGAGATCCCAAGCCACCCGAGCTCCCCCCACAGATCCCGAACCACCCAAGCTGACACCTCAGAGATCCCAAGATGCCACCCCACAGATCCCAAGCCACCCAAGCTGCCGCCCCACAGATCCCGAGCCACCCGAGCTGACGCCCCACAGATCCCGAGCCACCCGAGCTGACGCCTCAGAGATCCCAAGCCACCCAAGCTACCCCCCCACAGATCCCGAGCCACCCAAGCTGCCGCCCCACAGATGCCGAGCCATTCAAGCTGCCACCCTACAGATCCCGAGGCACCCGAGCTGCCGCCCCACAGATCCTGAGCCACCCGAGCTGCCACCCCACATTTCTCGAGCCACCCGAGCTGCCGCCTCAGAAATCCTGAGCCACCCAAGCTGCCGCCTCAGATTCGGAGCCACCCAAGCTGCCGCCTGAAAGATCCAGAGCCACTGCCTCAGAGATCCAATTCACCCGAGCTACTGCCCCACAGATCCCAAGCCACCCGAGCTGCCATCTCACAGATCACAAGCCACCCGAGCTGTGGCTCCAAGGATCATGAGCCACCCATATGTATAGGGCAACCAACCATCCAAGGTCAGTTCCCAATAAAACATATGTGGGTGAAAGCTTCATCTCTCTGCTTCCACAACACATCCACAACGCATCCAGAGTGACATTAAAACCGGTTTTCAGTCGACGGTATCAAGAGCAGCTACTACCAGGAGAGACACCTATATAGTGATATCTCTAAGAAAACAGCTGCAAGGAGACACTTCTAGGTGTTTGGCAGAGGTGTAGCTAAGGTTTGGGTTCAGGGGGGCGAAGCTTTTGGCCCCTAACCAGGTAACCTTGATTACAACTGGGTGACCCACCCTAATAGTGGAGGAGGACCTCAGCAGATGACCGCGATGTTGTTGAACATAATCTCTATACAAAGACCAACATTGATATTAGTGCCATATGGTCAGTGGTAGATACCAGCCCGACAGAACATATAAGATCACAGCACAGTTACAGAAGGTGACTTACCGCTGACGTTCTTTCTGATGGCATCGTTGACTGTTCACTTCTTTTCCATCTGGCCCAGACTGACAACTTCTTCCATCCAGGACTCGGCTGCAGAGAAAACAACAAAGACACATTTCACTTCTCATATTCCAGCCCCATCACCATCTATCCCCAACCTGCACAAACTCCTCATCCTACTAGTAACCCCAATGCTGCTGCCGTATGTGTCCCAATTCCTGCACCTGTTGTGTGGTTCTCTGTGTCCTCACTTCTAAAGCAACCCTCTAGAATATAGTAATGCCGGGTGCAAGTGCCCTAGAAAACAGTGCCCACATTTTGTTCCCTAGAAAGTAATATTGCCCAGTGTGCCCCTTTGATAGTCACAGTAACCAGAGTTCCCCTATAACAATATGTGCCCATTTAACATTGAATAATGTCCTGAGTTTCCCCTGTACAGCTCCCCTATACACAGCATGATGCTCTCTTATACATAACATGCTGCCTCCTCACTGTAATGTACCCCCACACAGTATACTGACCCCTTAGTAGACCCCAAACTGCTTGATGGCCCCAAAAGTGTGTGATGGCTCCTTGACTGTAATCCCCACACGGTATGATGGCCCCCTAGATAGCCTCCATATAGTATAATATGACAGACAGTCCTCAATATAGTATAATACATTCCCCATAGGCCTGTATAGTATAATGCACTCCCATAGACCTGTGTAGTATAATGCATTCCCCATAGGCATGTATAGTATAATGCACTCTCCACAGGCCTGTATAGTATAATGCACTCTCCACAGGCCTGTATAGTATAATACACTCCCCACAGGCCTGAATAGTATAATGCATTCCAGATAGTCCTGTACAGTATAATGCACCCCCATAGGCAGCCAGTACAGTATAATGCACCCGCATTAGGCAGTCTGTATAGTATAATTGCACCCCCATTAGGCAGCCAGTACAGTGTAATGCACCCCCATTAGGCAGCCAGTACTGTATAATGCACCCCCATTAGGCAGTCTGCATCGTATAATGCACCCCAATAGGCAGCCAGTACTGTAAAATGCACCACCATTAGTCAGTCTGCATAGTATAAAGCACCCCCATACCCCCATTAGGGAGCCAGTACAATATAATGCACCCCCATTAGGCAGGCAGTACAGTATAATGCATCCCCATTAGGCAGTCAGTACAGTATAACGCACCCTCATTAGGCAGCCTGTGTAGTATAATGCACCCCCTTTACACAGGCAGTACAATATAATACACCCCCATTAGGCAGCCTGTATAGTATAATGCACCCCCATTAGGCAGCCTGTATAGTATAATGCACCCCCATTAGGCAGTCTGAATAATAGAACACACCCCCATTAGGCAGCCTGTATAGTATAATGCACCCCCATTAGGCAGCCTGTATAGTATAATACACCCCCATTAGGAAGCCTGTACAGTATAATGCACCCCCATTAGGCAGCCTGTATAGTATAATGCACCCCCATTAGGTAGTCTGTATAGTATAATGCACCCCCATTAGGCAGCCAGTACAATATAATGCACCCCCATTAGGCAGCCATTATAGTATAATGCACCCCCATTAGGCAGCCTGTATAGTATAATGCACCCCCATTACGCAGCCAGTACAGTATAATGCACCCCCATTAGGCAGCCTGTATAATATAATGAACTCCCATTAGGTAGTCTATATAGTATAATGCACCCCCATTAGGCAGCCTGTATAGTATAATGCACCCCCATTACGCAGCCAGTACAGTATAACGCACACGATAAAAAAAAAAAAAAATCCAATACTCACCTTTCTTCCTCAATCCTCCTTGTTCCAGCGGAGCTCTGAGCGCCTGCACGTCTCCAGACAGCGGGCGCCGACGGGGGAATGATGGGAGAGAGAGCGTAATGCTCCCTCTCTCATCAATGCGGTCAGCTGTTTCTGCATGTAGCCGATACAGTTGACCCTGCGATGACAGGCGGGGGGCCACTGCTGGCACAGGACCTCCTCCACCTTCTCAGGGGCCCCATAGCGGCCGGGCGGCACCATCTCCCTGCTCTGCCGCAGAATGTAACTGTATCGGCGCACTGTGCACACGCCAATAGTTACATAGCGTAGCTCCGGGTGGGCCCCCTCAGAGCGCAGGGCCCTGGGCCACCGTCCCCTCTGCCTCCCCCGGTAGCTATGCTACTGGTGTTGGGGGTCTACTTTGGTGTCGTTAGGTCCTGAGCTTAACGTTAGGCAGCCATGTTGGGTGTCCGATAGGTAAAAAATGTACCTGTTTCTGACATACTTTTTTCCCCTCTTTCCCTCCCATTTTCATGGTTTTTGTTATGGCTTATTCTCCTATGAACCAGTGCAATGTCTGGAATAGATGTTTTGATATATATGCCTCACATAATATTTGCATTGATGTATTCATGCAAGGAAAAAAATCTTTGTATTAAATAAAAACAAGGTTTAAAAAAAAAAAAAAAAAAAACATGTGGGGAGATTCTCTGACAACCCCACTTCCCTTATCCCCCTCCCCACACCCCAATCCAGAAAAGCCCGGGCCATCGGTAAGAGATGGCAAACACCCCCAAAACCGGTGACAGTCAGGGTCTTCCCAGGAATGATTTCCTCCGGTAACACAAACTCAGGGTACACGAGAGTTCGTTCTGTGCCAGTGTCCTTAAGCCAAGCAGTAATGGTGTTGCCCACAGTAAATGGTGGCAAATTCTCACGGGCTCTCCCAACTGCCCTACCCACAAAAAGAATGGCTGCAATAGGCCCTGGGACCTCAGGTGTGGGGGTTCATCTTCTGCCTCTCTGGGAAGACAAAGCTGATGAGGTATAGCCGCACTGGGAGTCATATGCAGGCCGGGTGCTGGGACATGGGGCCAGACACCCTGAGGGCCAGCTGACTGGGGCACTGGGGGTGGTTGACTTGTCAGCTTATCCCCTTTATAGCTGGCGACGACTGACCAATGCACCTCCGGTGTATGATTCACCTCATATGCATATTATTTATTTATACAGCACCATTAATTCCACGGTGCTGTACACGAGAAGGGGTTACATACATCGTTATAGATATCATTTACTGTAAACAAATTTACAATGACAGACTGGTACAGAGGGGAGAGGACCCTGTCCTTGCGGACTTACATTCTATGGGATAATGGGGAAGAGACAGAAGATCGGGGGTGCAGCCGCTCTTCTGGTGGTGGTGAGGCGGCAGAATGGTTATTGCAGGCTGTAGGCTTTCTTGAAGAGATGGGTTTTCAGGTTCCGTCTGAAGGATCCGAAGGTGGTGGATAATCGGACGTGTTGAGGCGTGGAATTCCAGAGGATGGGGGGTATTCGGGAGATGTCTTGGAGGCGGTTGTGTGAGGAACGAATAAGTGTGGAGGAGAGTAAGAGGTCTTGGGAGGATCGAAGATTGCGTGAGGGAAGATATTGGGAGATTAGTTAAGAGATATAGGGAGGGGACAGGTTGTGGATGGCTTTGTGATCAGTGTTAGTAGTTTGAACTAGATTCGTTGGGGAATTGGGAGCCAGTGGAGGAATTTGCAGAGGGGAGAAACAGGGCAGAAGCGAGGAGAGAGGTGGATTAGCCAGGCAGCAGAGATGAGGATGGACTGGAGTGGTGCAAGAGAGTTAAAGTGGAAGCCACAGAGGAGGACGTTGCAGTATTCGAGGTGGGAGTTGATGAGGGCATGCACAAGAGTTTTAGTAGATTGAGGGCTGAGGAAGGGATGTACATTTTATTCTAAGTACATTTTTTTCACAGTACCTTGCAGTTAATCAAGGCAGTTTGGGTTAGGGAGGGGGGTGTTGGTCTGCTCCTATCACCCAAATGTCAGGTTATCCCTCAAGTACCCTCACTTATCTTCCCTTCTTTTGAGGTACACGCTGTCAGACTCTACATCACTCCATGAGAGTGGTGGTTGTTGTGGAGAAACAGGGTCAGTGGGTTCTCTCGTCCGCGGGCCCGGCTGCAAAACTGCATGGACCAGGGCTCATACCACTGAACGCCCGCTTTATCTCCCGATTGACAATACACTACACAGACAACACAGGCTGAGGGTAAAACAGTGTGGCAATACTTTATTGAACCACAACACCTAATAGCAAACATAACAATCCCAGCAATTACCCCAAGATGGTGCGCATTACAGGGTCTCACCCTTCCGCTGACTCACCGGGATAATGGTAGACGTTATGTCCGCTCCCATGGTCGCTACTCCACCTGTGATACGCACGCAAAGAGGAGGTAATGACAAGCGTAGGGAGATAACCAAGAGCAGCCATGTGTTCTTTCAGCTGGGTCCGATGTACCCTCAGCTGAGATCTTGAAGAGCGACGCCAAGCAGAAGAAAATAAGTCTTTTTTATACCCGAGGCAGGTGATCTAGTTTTAGATTTACCCAGTGTCCTTCAGTCCACCCTCACAGCCTTTCCCTATCTACCTTCAAAGTCAACAAACTGGTTATAGAATACAATACCCAATTAGCATAACAGCACACAATAAACAAAGATAAACACAAACTATGTACAAGTGACTATTACAGACTTACATAGTATGTTAAATGGTATATCAGTTTGCAAGTCTGTCTTCTTGACCCACCAGACATAAAACACAAATCCACAAGCTAATATACAGATAAAAAGCCAATTCTTCTTGGTTTGCAAAAACATAATTGTCTGGGAAATTAAGATACAATTTAGTTTCTTCACATTTCTCCCCTATCTTAATTAACCAGACATGATAGGCTTCTGGTCATCCTTCTCTACTTGTCGGGACAGTCCAGCAGCAATTCCATGATCTTTGCCTTTTTATGGGAGACAGAAAAATTATAGGACTGTAAGGCCAGACTCCATCTGAGTAAACATCCATTGTCCCCAGCAGTCCGATTTAGCCAACTTAAAGGATTATGGTCAGTTATGACAGTGAATTCCTTGCCATAGAGGTAGGGCTGCAATTTTTTTAAGGCCCAGGTTAAGGCCAAGCATTCTTTTTCTATTGTGGTGTATGCTTTCTCCCGGTCCAACAGTTTCCGGGAAACGTAAACTATGAGGTGTTCCTGACCATCATCCCCTAATTGAATGAGTATGGCTCCCAATCTGGTGTCAGTGGTCCAGTATTCAATCCGTCGAAGCTGGCACAGATCCTGTAGTTGTCGTTTCTTGTTACGGCTATACATCCACTCTGGTCCTCCTCCCAAGGCCGAGCTGGAGGGGTAGGACATGGTGGCAACCGAAACCTACTGTGTATGTCTAATCAATGGTCTGCTGGGACTGTCTGTATGCCTCCCTGGTTGTGAAGCCCTGGACGGTGTCTACCAACACCAGTCCCCTGCAGCTCCCCCGCTTCCGAGGGCAATACTTTATTGAACCACAACATTCAATAGCAAACAGAACAATCCCAGCAATTACCCCAAGATGGTGCAGATTACAGGGTCTCACCCTTCCGCCAACTCGCCGATAATGGTAGATGCTATGTCCAAGCTCCCATGGTTGCTACCCCACCTGTGACACGCATGCAGAGAAGAGGTAACGACAAGCATAGGGAGATAACCGAGAGCAGTCCTGTGTTCTTTCAGCTGGGACCGATGTACCCTCAGCCTGAAGAGTGATGCCAACAAGAAGAAAAGAAGTCTCTTTTGTACCCAAGGCAGGTGATCAATCTTTAGATTTACCCAGTGGCATTCAGTCCCCCTCACAGACTTTCCCTATCCTCCTTCGAAGTCAACAAATTAGTTATAGAATATAATACACAATTAGCACATCAGCACACAATAAACAAAGATAAACACACTATGTACAAATCACTACTACAGACTTACATAGCATGTTAAATGGTATATCAGTTTGCAAGTCTTCTTGACCCACCAAACACTTAAATCCACAAGCTAATATACAGATAAAAAAAGTAAATTATTCTTGGGTTGCAAAAACATGGTTGTCTGGAAAATTAAGATACAATCTGGTTTCTTCACAGTTGTGTATCGTCCTCCGGGTCACCTGTCAGTTCCTGGATCACTTTACCACCTGGCTTCCACATTTTCTGTATTGTGACATCCCCACCCTCATCAGGGGAGTCTATCATCCCCATTACTTTTCCCCTCTCCCCATCTACTACTCACCTTTTATCTCTAACCACCTCTTCGGCCTTTCACAGCTTACTAACTCTGGTAAGCATGAAGACGGAAACTTCCTCGACTTGGTCTTCTCCTGGCTTTGCTCAGTGGATGATTTTACCAACTCCCCTCTCTGACCACAACCTTCTTTCGTTCTCTGTCAAGAACTGCCATCCCGCTCAGGACACCCCCAACTTTCCACACTTACAGAAATATACAGGCCATTAACACCCAGAAACTTATGAAGAATTTGCATTCATCATTGGCCCCAATCTCCTCCCTTTCATGTCCTGAATCTGTACTGAAGCATTATAGCTAGAGATGAGTGAATTTGCTCGGGTTCCCTCTTATTCAGCAAGCTATAGCGCTTGCCAAATAGGCGTCAGAGGGAACCCAGCTTCCTGGATCGCCCCGGCTGATCAGCTGATTGGTGCCGCGGCTGTGTCACGGGTCACGATTCATGCATGGAGAACCTGTTTGTTTGGCTCTCTATACATGTGCTGTGAGTGTGACGCAGCTGCGGCGCTGATCGGCCAGCGCGATCCAGAAAGCCGGGTTCCCTCTGCAGCTTATTCGTTAAGTGCTATAGCTTGCCAAATAAGAGGGAACCCAAACATATTCGATCAACTTTAATTATAACAAAAACACTACAAAGTGCCCTGGATGAAGCTACACCTCCTATACATAGAACAACTCGGCACAAATGGCGGCAACCCTGGCACAAGCTGCAAACACGTTTCCTACAGCGGTGCTCCAGGTGCGCCGAACATCTGTGGAGAAAATTCAATCTGCCCAACAATTTCATCCATTACAAGTTTATACTAAAAACATACAACACTTTCCTCCACCTCTTCAAACAAACTTATTTCAACACCCTCATTCACCTCACTACCAATAATAAATAATCTTTATTTTCAAATAGCGCTAACATATTCCGCAGCACTTTACAGTTTGCACACATTATTGTCCCCGATGGGGCTCACAATCTAAATTCCCCATCAGTATGTATTTGGAATGTGGGAGGAAACCGGAGAACCCGGAGGAAACCCACACGAACACAGGGAGAACATACAAACTCCTTGCAGATGTTGTCCTGGGTAGATTTGAACCCAGGACTCCAGCGCTCAAGGCTACAGTGCTAACCATCAAGCCACCGTGCTGCCCTACCAATAACCCAAAACATTTGACACCTTTCAATCTCTACTTAACCCAAGAGTGCAGGCCCCAACCACAGATCTCAGAGCTGACGATCTGGCCAATTATTTGAAAGAAAAAAATTGACCATATCTGACAGGAAATTTTCTCCCAATCCCCTCATACCATGCACTGCATCTAGCTCACTCTCTGACTTTGAACTAGTCACAGAAGAAGTGATCCGGCTCCTTGCATCTTCTCGCCCAACCACTTGCACCAGTGACCCTATTCTGTCACATCTCCTCCAGTCCCTTTCCCCTGCTGTCACCACTCACCTAACAAAAATATTCAACCTCTCTCTGTCTTATGGTATCTTTCCCTCTTCATTTCGGCTATGTACGCACGTTGCATATTAGCTTGCAGAAATTTCTGCAAGGTTTCTGCATCTCTTGGCGTAAAAATGCAGCTGGAAATCCGCATGTTTTTAATGCATTTTTGTATATCTATACAGCTATATAAAGATATATATATTAAAAAAAAAAAAAAAAAAAAAAGAATTGTGATGTCATTTTCTTGTTCGACCTCTTCAACCAGATACCCTCATTAAATATTAAATAAAGAAACACACACAGTCACCAGCCTATGTAGGAGCATTAAGAGTTTTAACCTACATATGCTGCAACAAAAAAGCAACTGTCAGAAATCTGCATGAAATGCAAAATCTGTTTCTTTTTAAAAATAAATAAATAAATAAATTGCCTGGGCTTCCGCCTAATTTTAATAACTAACAGAGGAAAAGCCGACGGCTGAAGGTAGATGTTAATATTCTGGGAAGGAGCCAATAGCCAAAGATTCCCAGGCTATTAACCCCTTCCCGACATGTGACGGTATAGTACGTCACATGTCGGGACCCCCGCTTTGATGTGCGCTCCGGCGGTGAGCGCACATCAAAGTCGCGACATGTCAGCTGTTTTTTACAGCTGACATGTGCGCGCAATAGCGGCGGGTGAAATCGCGATCACCCGCCGCTATTAACTAGTTAAATGCCGCTGTCAAGCGCAGACAGCGGCATTTAACTACCGCATCCGGCCGTGCGGCCGGATATGAGCGCATCGCCGACCCCTGTCACATGATCGGGGGTCGGCGATGCTCCTCCATTGTAACCATAGAGGTCCTTGAGACCTCTATGGTTACTGATTGCCGGTGGCTGTGAGCGCCCCCCTGTGGTCGGCGCTCACAGCACACCTGCATTTTAGCTACATAACAGCGATCTGATGATCGCTGTTATGTAGCAGAGCCGATCGGGCTGTGCCTGCTTCTAGCCTCCCATGGAGGCTATAGAAGCATGGCAAAAGTAAAAAAAAAAAGTTTTTAAAAATGTGAAAAAAATAATAAAAACATAAAAGTTTAAATCACCCCCCTTTCGCCCCAATCAAAATAAATCAATAAAAAAAACCAAAAACCTACACATATTTGGTATCGCCGCGTTCAGAATCGCCCGATCTATCAATTAAAAAAAAGCATTAACCTGATCGCTAAATGGCGTAATGAGAAAAAAATTCGAAACGCCAGATTTACGTTTTTTTGGTCGCCACGACATTGCATTAAAATGCAATAACGGGCGATCAAAAGAACGTATCTACACCAAAATGCTATCATTAAAAACGCCAGCTCGGCACGCAAAAAATAAGCCCTCACCTGACCCCAGATCACGAAAAATGGAGACGCTACGAGTATCGGAAAATGGCGCAATTTTGTTTTGTTTTGTTTTTTGCAAAGTTTGGAATTTTTTTTCACCACTTAGGTGAAAAATAACCTAGTCATGTTAGGTGTCTATGAACTCGTAGTGACCTGGAGAATCATAATGGCAGGTCAGTTTTAGCATTTAGTGAACCTAGCAAAATAGGCAAGCAAAAAACAAGTGTGGGATTGCACTTTTTTTGCAATTTCACTGCACTTGGAATTTTTTTCCCGTTTTCTAGTACACGACATGCTAAAACCAATGATGTCGTTCAAAAGTACAACTCGTCCCGCAAAAAATAAGCCCTCACATGGCCAAATTGACGGAAAAATAAAAAAGTTATGGCTCTGGGAAGGAGGGGAGCGAAAAATGAAAACGGAAAAACGGAAAAAGCTCCGGGGGTGAAGGGGTTAAAATCAGTTCACAGCTGTTGGCATTTACTGGCTAGTTTACAGGGGAACCCCAGAAAAAAATTGACATGGGGTCCCCTTATAAAAATCGAACCAGTAAAGGCTAGGCAGACAGGTGCAGGCTGATATTAATAGCCTGGGAAGGGGCCCATGGATATTGGCACCCTACAAGCTTAACCCTACAGGCTTAAAACATCAGCTCTCAACCACCCTAGAAATGGCGCATCTTATAGATGCGCCAATTCTGGCACTTAGCCTCGCTCTTCCCACTTGCCCTGTAGCGGTGGCAAGTGGGGTTCATATTTGTGGGGTTGATGTCACCTTTGTATAGTCAGGTGACATCAAGTCCACAGGTTAGTAATGGAGTGGCGTAAATAAGACACCTATCCGTTACTAACCCCATAGTTACATGGTAAATAAAGACAGCCAGAATTAAGTCCTTTATTTGAAATAATCACACAGACTCCTTTATTGAATCTAAATTTACTATACTTACTGAACGCCTAATCCCCGACGCCCTCGTCTCCTGCAAACAATCAAAAAATAATAAACCAACATATGATACTAGTATCCTGTCCAACATCGCCCATTTAATACCGAGTGTCCCACAGCAATCTCAAGCGTAGAACAGTCACATCGGGAGATGTGACCGCTGTACCCGGCGATACACTGACAGTAGGTAATCGCTCCCGCAGTGTATCACGGAGCTGCCATGAAAGTTCATTGTAGTTCATCGGCTCCAGTGCTCTCATTTACAGCACTACTGCTGTGTGAGAACTTTCCCACGCAGCGGTGCCCTAAGTGAGAGCACCGGAGCTGATCAGCTGATGAACTCCGGTGAACTGTCACGGCGGCTCAGTGATACACTGCAGGAGAGATCACCTCCTGTCAGTGTATCGCTGGCGGCCGGGTGAGATCGACGTGGGACACTCGGTATTAAATGGACTATGCCGGAAAGGGGAGTATAAGTTGGTTTATTATTTTTGATAGTTTGCAGGAGACACGGGCATTGGGGATTAGGTGTTCGGTGAGTATGTATTTTTTATGGGAATATGTAAATGTTTTTATTTATTTTTTTTTATAATTGAACACAGGCGCCGGATGATGAGACTATTCTCCCATCATCGGCTCATGCGGTCTCTGTTACATGTGACAAAACAAGTAGCCGGATGGGAGTAGTAGTCCCATCAGATGACACCTGGGTACACACACACACACACACACATACAGAGAGACACACAGACAGACAGACACATACAGAGAGATACACAGACAGAGACAGACACATACAGAGAGATACACAGACAGAGACACAGACACATACAGAGAGATACACAGACAGACACATACAGATACACAGACAGAGACAGACACATACAGAGAGATACACAGACAGAGACAGACACATACAGAGAGATACACAGACAGACAGACACATACAGAGAGATACACAGACAGACAGACACATACAGAGAGATACACAGACAGAGACACACAGAGATACACAGACACATACAGAGAGATACACAGACAGACAGACACATACAGAGAGATACACAGACACATACAGAGAGATACACAGACAGACAGACACATACAGAGAGATACACAGACACATACAGAGAGATACACAGACACATACAGAGAGATACACAGACAGACACAGACACATACAGAGAGATACACAGACAGACACACAGACACATACAGAGATACACAGAGACACAGACACATACAGAGAGATACACAGACAGACACATACAGAGAGATACACAGACAGACACATACAGAGATACACAGACAGACACATACAGAGAGATACACAGACAGACACATAGAGAGATACACAGACAGACACACAGACACAGAGATACACAGAGACACACAGACAGACACACAGACAGACACAGACAGAGACACAGACAGAGACACAGACAGAGACACAGACAGAGACACAGACAGAGACACAGACAGAGACACAGACAGAGACACAGACAGAGACACAGACAGAGACACAGACAGACACAGAGACAGAGACAGACACAGACAGAGACACAGACAGAGACACAGACAGAGAGACAGACAGAGAGACAGACAGAGAGACAGACAGAGAGACAGACACACAGACAGACACACAGACAGACACACAGACAGACACACAGACAGACACACAGACAGACACACAGACAGACACACAGACAGACACACAGACAGACACACAGAGACACACAGACACACAGAGACACACAGAGACACACAGACACACAGACAGACAGACACAGACAGAGACACAGACAGACACAGAGACAGAGACACAGACAGAGACACAGACAGAGACACAGACAGAGACACAGACAGAGACACAGACAGAGACACAGACAGAGACACAGACAGAGACACAGACAGACACAGACAGACACAGACAGACAGACAGACAGAGGCAGACAGACACACAGAGACACAGACACATACAGAGACAGACACACAGACAGAGAGACACAGAGACACACACATACAGAGACACAGAGACATACAGAGACAGACAGACACACAGAGACAGACACACAGAGACAGACAGACACACAGAGACAGACACACAGAGACAGACAGACACATACAGAGAGACAGACATAAAGAGACAGACAGAGACACATACAGAGAGACAGAGACATACAGAGACAGACAGAGACACATACAGAGAGACAGACAGACACACAGAGAGACAGACACATACATTGGCACAGACACACAGACAAACACAGAAACAGACATACAGAGACACAGACACAGACACACAGACACAGACACGGACAGAAACACAGAGACAGACACACAGAGACACAGACAGATACAGAGAGACACAGAGACACACAGAGAGACAGACACACAGACAGACAGAGACAGACATTCTCCACCCACACATACTTCCTCCTGACATCATTTCCCTTTGACAATTTGCAGCGTTTTTGGCAGCCAAATCTGCATCAAATATGCAAACCTTTTTACACCTGAGTTTTTGCTGTAGATTTGACTGACTCAATTGAAGTCAATGAGTCAAAAACGTTGCAGAAACGCAAACAGAACTGACATGCTGCAGAAAATAAAATGCTGCAAATACGGACAGAAATTTACAGATCATGAGCACAACACTTCAGGATTGTCATTGCATTACCATGCTTTAGTATTCAATTTTTGGAGCATTTACGTGCGTAAAAAAAGCTGCAAAAATGCATCATGTGCACATAGCCTTAAGCATGCCATCATACATCCATTACTTAAAAAACCATCCCTCAACCAAAACTGTGCCGCTAATTATAGACCTGTCTCTAACCTTCCCTTCATCTCCAAACTCCTCGAACACCTGGTCCACTCCCGTCTTACCCGCTATCTCTCAGATAACTCTCTTCTCGACCCTCTACAATCTGGTTTCTGCTCTTTACACTCTACTGAAACTGCCCTCACTAAAGTCTCTAATGATCTACTAACAGCTAAATCTAATGGTCACTACTCCATGCCAATTCTCTAGGATCTCTCCGCAGCATTCGACACTGTGGATCATAAGCTCCTCCTCACTATGCTCCGCTCCATCGGCCTCAAGGACACCGTTCTCTCCTGGTTCTCCTCCTATCTCTCTGACCAATCCTTCATTGTATCTTTTGCTGGTTCCTCCTCCTCTCACCTTCCTCTTACTGTTGGGGTTCCTCAAGGATCAGTCCTAGGCCCCCTCTTCTCTTTGTATACTGCCCCTATTGGACAAAACCAGTAGATTTGGGTTCCAGTACCATCTCTATGCTGATGACACCCAATTATACACTTCTCCTGATCTCAAGCCTGCCTTTTTAGAAAACACCAGTGATTGTCTTACTGCTGTCTCTAACATCATGTCCTCCCTTTATCTGAAACTGAACCTGTCAAAAACTGAACTTCTCGTGTTTCCTCCCTCTACTAACCTACCTTTGCCTGACATTGCCATCTCCGTGTGCGGTTCCACCATTGCTCCCAAGCAACATGCCCACTGTCATGGGGTCATACTTTATTCCGAGCTTTCATTCACCCCCCACATCCGATCACTGGCTTGCTCTTATCTGCATCTCAAAAACATTTCTAGAATTCGACCTTTTCTTACTTTCAACTCTGCAAAAACTCTCACTGTTTCTCTTATTCATTCTCGTCTGGACTATTGTAACTCTCTACTAATCGGCCTCCCTCTTACCAAACTCTCCCTGCTCCAATCTGTCCTGAATGCTGCAGCCAGGATTATATTCCTCACCAATCGTTACACCGATGACTCTACCCTGTGCCAGTCATTACACTGGTTACCCATCCACTCCAGAATCCAGTACAAAAATACTACCCTCATCCACAAAGCGCTCCATGGCTCAGCACCACCCTACATCTCCTCTCTGGTCTCAGTCTACCACCCTACCCATGCCCTCCACTCCGCTAATGACCTCAGGTTAACATTCTCAATAAT
Source organism: Ranitomeya variabilis (assembly GCF_051348905.1). Classification (NCBI taxonomy): domain Eukaryota; kingdom Metazoa; phylum Chordata; class Amphibia; order Anura; family Dendrobatidae; genus Ranitomeya; species Ranitomeya variabilis. The sequence goes on from NC_135235.1 coordinate 245,016,547, forward strand.
CAGAACCTCCCACTCCCATCTCCAAGAATTTACACGTGCTGCACCGATTCTTTGGAATGCACAACCCAGGTTAACGCAATTAATCCCCACAGTTTTAAGCGTGCCCTAAAAACGTATTTCTTCAGACTGGCCTACTGCCTCAACACATTAATATATCTATCCCTGTGTGGCCCATTCAAAATTTTCACCATAACCAGGTTCCTCGTATCATGTTCTCATACGCTTTATGCAGTTAATAGCCCTCTGTCTGCACTTTTACATTCTCTGTCTGATTCATGCAGCTTTACATGAAGCTTTACATGAACACCCGATTCTTACATTACGGCTGCTCAGAACAATGAAAGCAATTGTTAGCATCCACCTCTTGTGTCTCCCCTTTTTCCTCATAGGCTACGTTCACATTGGCGTTGTTGGGCGCAGCGTCGACGACGCATACGTCATGCGCCCCTATCTTTAACATGGGGGGTGCATGGACATGCGCCGGTATGCGTTGTACTGCGTTTTACGATGCATGCGTCATATAGATGCACAAGACAGGGCGCAGGGGATGCTACTTGTAGCGTTTTCCCTGCGCTGAAAGTCCCAAGCTGTAGGATCTTATGACAACGCATGCGTCGCAAAACGCAGCCTTGTGTACATGCGTTGTTGGTTGCGTCAGGTCGCCGACGCTGCGCCCAACAAAGCAAATGTGAACGTAGCCATAGTTTGTAAGCTTGCGAGCAGCAGGGCCTTCATTCCTCTTGGTATTTGATCTGTGTGTTTATTGTTATGCTGTAATGCCAATTGTCTATGCATCGACTATCTGTGCTGTCTTGGCAGCTTCCTTTGGCTACTGGCCAGGCACAAACTGTCGCACCTCCATGGGACAAAGATGAAGAAACTTGTCCATCAGATCCTTCGGTTCCTCAAAGGTGGTGGTTGACAGTCCCTTGACCCCCTTGCTCAAAGGTGGTTCTGAGCCCATCCACCACATCACTGTAGCTGCCATGTGGTCCACGCTGCAGCAGAGCTAGGAATTTGTTTCGGTAGACCTCAGGAGTCAACTGGTACTTCTTTTTTTTTTATCAAGGCCTGCTTGATAGTTATTGGGCTTACTGGTCCTCAGGCAGATGGTACTGTCTGCATGCTTTTTCAAACCCCCGCAGAAATATGGCCAAGTCCCCATCCTGGTCCATTACAGGAAAATGCTCGGGAAGAGGTATAAAAGAAATGAGAGTTGCTGGACTCACGGCTGTATGGGAAAGATCTCTGCCCCTGGATTCGGGCTAACTCCAGCTGGTACTGTCGCTCTTCTTCCCACTCCCACTGGGCCTGGGGCTGTCATTCTTCCCGATCAGCCAGGGTCCGTAGCTCTTCCCGCTCAGCCAGGGCCTATAGGTGTTGCTGAGTCAGCTAGAGACGTCCCTCACAATCATCTGCATGGAGTAAATCCAAGGCCATCTGCAGGAGGGGATCCACACCACTATGGTTGCGAGTATGGCTGGTTTTGCGCCTGGTTTTGCCAATTAAGTCAATCTGTCTCATCATAAAGAGGGCAATAAGAGCATCCTTGGTCCGCTGCTTATACCAGGACTCTCCCATCGTAGCCATAATTGCTAAATATAAGATAGGACAGAAAGCTGCGGTTATATGACCCCTAATGGATATGAGGCTTTTTGGTGGGGGTTAAAGTTATGAGAAATTATGTGTATGATTGCCCAGTTACCCCGACAATGTACGTCTCATTAATATCGGACAGATAGAATCGCCAATATTCCATCATTTCTCCAAAGGATATATACTGTCTGCTCTCTCATTGTCCAGCTGTGACCAAGGCCACCGCATTTGTAAAGGGGTCAGATCATCTCTGATCCATTTCAGACCCCAATAAGACCTATCACACCTGTGTGGACAATACACATCCTCTTCAGTCACCTGGACAGAAAGACGAATCCTCACATTCTAATTATTCTGCTTCACATCTCTGACACTGGCATTATACATAAAGGGTTAAGGCCCCGTCACACATAGCGAGATCGCTAGCGAGATCGCTGCTGAGTCACAAGTTTTGTGACGCAACAGCGACCTCAGTAGCGATCTCGCTATGTGTGACACGTACCAGCGACCAGGCCCCTGCTGCGAGATCGCTGGTCGTGTCGGAATGGCCTGGACCTTTTTTTGGTCGTTGAGGTCCCGCTGACATCGCTGAATCGGTGTGTGTGACACCGATCCAGCGATGTCTTCACTGGTAACCAGGGTAAACATCGGGTTACTAAGCGCAGAGCCGCGCTTAGTAACCCGATGTTTACCCTGGTTACCAGCGTAAATGTAAAAAAAAACAAACAGTACATACTCACCATCTGATGTCCGTCAGGTCCCTTGCCGTCTGCTTCCTGCTCTGACTGAGTGCCGCCGTACAGTGAGAGCACAGCAGTGACGTCACCGCTGCGCTGTGCTCTCACTGTGCGGCGGCACTCAGTCAGAGCAGGAAGCAGACGGCAAGGGACCTGACGGACATCAGATGGTGAGTATGAACTGTTTGGTTTTTTTGGTAATCAGGGTAAACATCGGGTTACTAAGCGCGGCCCTGCGCTTAGTAACCCGATGTTTACCCTGGTTACCCGGGTGCTGCAGGGGGACTTCGGCATCGTTGAAGACAGTTTCAACGATGCTGAAGTCGTTCCCTTGATCGTTGGTCGCTGGAGAGAGCTGTCTGTGTGACAGCTCCCCAGCGACCACACAGCGACAAAACAGCGACGCTGCAGCGATCAGCATCGTTGTCTGTATCGCTGCAGCGTCGCTGTGTGTGACGGGGCCTTTAGGGTTAATATTTTCTATCACACCTGGTCACACAGGAGCAGTATGAGGAGACACCATGGGCATTATTATTAGGGATCACAGTGTCCCCCGACCACACAGCAGCAGTATGAGGAGACACCATGGGCATTATTATTAGAGATCACAGTGTCCCCGACCACACAGCAGTAGTATGAGGAGACACCATGGGCATTATTATTAGAGATCAGTGTCCCCGACCACATAGGAGCAGTATGAGGAGACACCATGGGCATTATTATTAGAGATCACAGTGTCCCCGACCACACAGGAGCAGTATAAGGAGACACCATGAACATTATTATTAGAGATCAGAGTGTCCCCGACCACACAGGAGCAGTATGAGGAGACACCATGGGCATTATTATTAGGGATCACAGTGTCCCCCAATCACACAGGAGCAGTATGAGGAGACACCATGGGCATTATTATTAGAGATCACAGTGTCCCTGACCATACAGGAGCAGTATGAGGAAACACCATGGGCATTATTATTAGAGATCACAGTGTCCCTGACCATACAGGAGCAGTATGAGGAGACACAATGGGCATTATTAGAGATAACAGTGTCCCCGACCACACAGCAGCAGTATGAGGAAACACCATGGGCATTATTATTAGGGATCACAGTGTCCCCCAATCACACAGGAGCAGTATGAGGAGACACCATGGGCATTATTATTAGAGATCACAGTGTCCCCGACCACACAGGAGCAGCATGAGGTGACACCATGGGCATTATTATTAGAGATCACAGTGTCCCCGACCACATAGGAGCAGTATGAGGAGACACCATGGGCATTATTATTATTAGAGATCACAGTGTCCCCGACCACACAGGAGCAGTATAAGGAGACACCATGAACATTATTATTAGAGATCACAGTGTCCCCGACCACACAGGAGCAGTATGAGGAGACACCATGAACATTATTATTAGAGATCACAGTGTCCCCGACCACACAGGAGCAGTATGAGGAGACACCATGGACATTATTATTAGAGATCACAATGTCCCCCGACCACACAGGAGCAGTATGAGGAGACACCATGAACATTATTATTAGAGATCACAGTGTCCCCGACCACACAGGAGCAGTAAGAGGAGACACCATGGGGATTATTATTAGAGATCACAATGTCCCCTGACCACACAGGAGTAGTATGAGTTGACACCATAGGCATTATTATTATTATTATTATTATTATTATTATTATTATTATAGATCACAGTGTCCCCCGACCACACAGGAGCAGTATGAGGAGACAGCAAGGCCATTATTATTAGAGATCACAGTGTCCCCTGACCACACAGGAGCAGTATGAGGAGACACCATGGGCATTATTATTAGAGGTCACAGTGTCCCCCCAACCACAGAGGAGCAGTATGAGGAGACACCATGGGCATTATTGTTAGAGATCACTGTGTCCCCTGACCACACAGGAGCAGTATGAGGAGACACCATGGGCATTATTATTAGAGGTCACAGTGTCCCCCGACCACACAGGAGCAGTATGAGGAGACACCATGGGCATTATTATTAGAGATCACAGTTTCCCCCGACCACACAGGAGCAGTATGAGGAGACACAATGGGCATTATTATTAGGGATCACAGTGTCCCCCAATCACACAGGAGCAGTATGAGGAGACACCATGGGCATTATTATTAGGGATCACAGTGTCCCCGACCACACAGGAGCAGTATGAGGAGACACCATGGGCATTATTATTAGAGGTCACAGTGTCCCCGACCACACAGGAGCAGTATGAGAAGACACCATAGACATTATTATAAGAGATCACAGTGTCCCCCAACCACACAGGAGTAGTAGGAGGAGAAACCAAGGCCATTATTATTAGAGATCACAGTATCCCCTGACCACACAGGAGCAGTATGAGGAGACACCATGGACATTATTATTAGAGATCACAGTGTCCCCCGACCACACAGGAGCAGTATAAGGAGACAGCATGGCCATTATTATTAGAGATCACAGTGTCCCCTGACCACACAGGAGCAGTATGAGGAGACACCATGGGCATTATTATTAGAGGTCACAGTGTCCCCCCAACCACAGAGGAGCAGTATGAGGAGACACCATGGGCATTATTGTTAGAGATCACTGTGTCCCCTGACCACACAGGAGCAGTATGAGGAGACACTATGGGCATTATTATTAGAGGTCACATTGTCACCGACCACACAGGAGCAGTATGAGGAGACACCATAGACATTATTATTAGAGATCACAGTGTCCCCCGACCACACAGGAGCAGTATGAGGAGACACCATGGGCAATATTATTAGAGATCACAGTGTCCCCCGACCACACAGGAGTAGTATGAGGAGAAACCATGGGCATTATTATTAGAGATCACAGAGTCCCCGACCACACAGGAGCAGTAAGAGGAGACACCATGGGCATTATTATTAGAGATCACAATGTCCCCTGACCACACAGGAGTAGTATGAGTTGACACCATAGGCATTATTATTATTATTATTATTATTATTATTATTATTGAGATCACAGCATCCCCTGACCACACAGGAGCAGTATGAGGAGACAGCAAGGCCATTATTATTAGAGATCACAGTATCCCCTGACCACACAGGAGCAGTATGAGGAGACACCATGGGCATTATTATTAGAGATCACAGTGTCCCCTGACCACACAGGAGCAGTATTAGGAGACACCATGGGCATTATTATTAGAGATCACAGTGTCCCCCGACCACACAGGAGCAGTATGAGGAGACACCATGGGCATTATTATTAGGGATCACAGTGTCCCCGACTACACAGGAGCAGTATGAGGAGACACCATGGACATTATTATTAGAGATCACAGTTTCCCCCGACCACACAGGAGCAGTATGAGGAGACACCATGGGCATTATTATTAGAGATCACAGTTTCCCCCGACCACACAGGAGCAGTATGAGGAGACACAATGGGCATTATTATTAGGGATCACAGTGTCCCCCAATCACACAGGAGCAGTATGAGGAGACACCATGGGCATTATTAGGGGTCACAGTGTCCCCGACCACACAGGAGCAGTATGAGGAGACACCATGGGCATTATTATTAGGGATCACAGTGTCCCCGACCACACAGGAGCAGTATGAGGAGACACCATGGGCATTATTATTAGGGATCACAGTGTCCCCCAATCACACAGGAGCAGTATGAGGAGACACCATGGGCATTATTATTAGGGATCACAGTGTCCCCTGACCACACAGGAGCAGTATGAGGAGACACCATGGGCATTATTATTAGAGATCACAGTGTCCCCTGACCACACAGGAGCAGTATGAGGAGACACCATGGGAATTATTATTATTAGAGATCACAGTGTCCCCCGACCACACAGGAGCAGTATGAGGAGACACCATGGACATTATTATTAGAGATAACAGTGTCCCCGACCTGTCATGTCGGACGCTGTTCACACTAGGGCGTCCGACAGACAGCGGTAATTCCTCATTCGTCCACTATATGCTCAGTGGCGCCGGCTAGATTGATCCAGATTGTCCGAGGTTAATCTGGCTGGTACTCGGGTTGGAGGCTTAGTCACGCCCATTGCCTTTAAATAGTTTTGCTGGGCTTTGGGCGTCGCCAATTATAGCTTGTGTCTTGTGCCTGGTGATCTCGGTCTGGAGTGGTGGTCTAGGAGAGGAAATATCGTATCTGGTGGTGTATTATCCTTCGTTATATTTCTCCTTCCTATATTTGTATTGTTTTGCCCTGTGCACATTATAGTGTTTTCCTGTGTGTATGCGGCGTGTTGCATTTTTAGTTTTCCCTGTCTGTGCTTTCTGTAGGGGTTGGTGTGAGGTCTTATCACTGGGTGGCGGGTGGAGGTTTCAGCTTAGTACTGAAACAGGACTCAGGGTCAGGCCTGGCGGCCCAGACATGCACACCTTCAGTGTAAACTCTGGGAGAGGGACAGACAGGGTTTCCCTAGTTTGAGGGATATTACAGGGGCCAGAGTAATCAGCTGTAGTCTACCCAGTAACCCCGTGACATTATAAATCGGCCATATTTTTTGTATTCCATGGATCCCATGACTTCCACAACCCGCCAGTTGGAGGCGCTGTCCCTGCAGGTCACTGAGCTGAAGGGGGCAGTTCAGCAACAGGGTCTAGTAGTATCTAATGTGCAAGCTGAATCTGCAGGCAGAGTTGCTGAGCCTAAGTTTCCTTTACCTGAAAGGTTTCGTGAATCTTGTAAACTATATTTTCGTATGCGCCCGATCTCCTCAGGTAATGAGGCTCAGCATGTGGGTCTGGTGTTGTCATTACTGAACAGGGATCCTCAAGCATGGGCGTTTTCTTTACCATCCGATTCTGCTGCATATAACTCAGTGGAGAGTTATTTTTCTGCTCTTGGACTCATTTATGAGGATCCTGACAGAATGGGTCTAGCAGAATCTAAAATTCGCGCTATCCGCCTGGGGGAACGTATGGCGGAGGATTACTGTTCTGAATTTCGCCGCTGGGCGGTAGATACACAGTGGAATGATCCCGCGCTGCGGAGTCAGTTTGTTCATGGGGTTTCAGGAAGGGTTAAAAAAGCCCTTCTGATGTACGAGACTCCTGCTTCTCTAGAATCCGCTATGAGTCTTGTTATCCAAAATTGATCGCCGTCTGCGTCAGGGGGTGCAAGAGACGCCGCCTATGGGAGAGAGCGTAGGTACACGTGAGGTTGCTGCAGGTGAGCCCACGGAGCCTATGCAAATCGCAGGGGTGTCACATGTGAAGCATCGTGCCCCTTTGCTCAGGAAGCAGAGAGCCTGTTTTTGCTGTGGTAAAACTGGTCATTATGTTAATACTTTTCCTCTGCTATCTATGAAAAGCGCAACGGCGGATAAACTACTAAGCTCAGAGGGTGTGGAGGAGGCCAATCTGAACTTATGCATATCCTCCATTGTGGTTTCTCAATGCATGCTCCCTGCCAAAGTTATGGTCGCTGGCAGAGAGCTGCCAATCACTGTGTTTGTGGATAGTGGTTCTGCCACTAATCTTATTGATGAGGAGTTTGCGCGCACAGCCGGTTTCAGGATCGAAAAACTGCCTCATCCTATCCGTGTGGTCACCATCAATGCAGCTCCTCTCCCACAGGTGGAGATTACTGAGTTTGTGGCTGAGGTTAAACTCCACATTGGGGTCCTATATTCGGAGCAAGTTACATGTAGGGTGCTCAGTAATCTGCCTGCACAAATGGTTCTGGGTTTTCCATGGTTGGCTATGCACAACCCGGTGATTGACTGGAAAACCCAGGACATCATCCAGTGGAGCGGATTCTGCCAGGAGAATTGCCTGGCCACGTGTGTGTCTGCTGTGACTCCTAGTATTCCTGAGTCTCTGCTGGATTTCGCAGATGTGTTTTCTGAGAAGGGTTGTTCAGAATTGCCACCACATCGTCCCTATGACTGCACTATTAGGTTAAAACCAGGGGCCAAATTGCTGAAAGCTAGGATGTTTTACATCTCTGGTCCTGAGAGGCAAGTCTTAAAAGACTACATCGCTGAGAGTCTGAGCAAAGGGCACATCAGGCCTTCGTCCTCGCCTGTGGCAGCAGGGTTCTTCTTCGTTAAGAAGGATGGCGGTTTACGCCCGTGTCTGGATTTCAGGGAGTTAAACCAGATTACGGTTTGTGATCCATACCCTATGCCGCTGATACCCGATCTGTTCAATCAGGTGGGTGGTGCTAGGTGGTTCTCTAAGCTTGACCTCAGGGGGGCGTACAACCTCATAAGAGTCTGTCAAGGGGATGAGTGGAAAACGGCTTTTAATACTCCTGAGGGTCATTTTGAAAATCTGGTGATGCCATTTGGTTTGACAAACGCGCCTGCTGTATTTCAACATTTCATAAACGATGTGTTCTCTCATGTCCTGGGAAAATTTGTTATTGTGTACCTTGATGACATTCTCATCTGTTCATGCGACCGTGATACTCATTTAGAGCATGTTAGGCAGGTGTTACAGCTACTCAGAGAGAATAAGCTCTATGCTAAATTGGAGAAATGTGTATTTTCGGTTCAGGAGGTGCCTTTCTTGGGTTATATTGTGTCTGCTTCTGGGCTTAAAATGGACGCCGCTAAGGTGCAAGCGGTGCTGCGTTGGGAACGGCCTGATAACCCAAGGAACCGCTGGAGTGCTTTTAGGTTTTCTAACTATTATAATAATAATAATAATCTTTATTTTTTATATAGCGCTAACATATTCCGCAGCGCTTTACAGGTTGCACACATTATCGTCGCTGTCCCCATTGGGGCTCACAATCTAAATAACTATTATAGAAAGTTTATCAAAAACTTTTCTACCATTGCTAAACCGCTCACTGACATGACAAAAAAAGGTACCGATTTCTCCGCCTGGTCTGAGCCTGCTGTGCGCGCATTTGAGTTTCTGAAGAACAGTTTTACTTCAGCTCCCATTCTGGTGCAACCGGATGTATTGAAACCATTTACCGTGGAAGTGGATGCGTCTGAGGTTGGAGTGGGGGCGGTGCTGTCTCAAGGCTCATCCTTGAGCGAGTTGCGTCCATGCGCCTATTTCTCCAAGAAACTGTCGCCCGCCGAACGTAACTACGATATCGGCAACAGGAAGTTGTTGGCTATCAAGTTGGCTTTTGAGGAATGGCGACACTTTTTGGAGGGGTCGGTTCACCAGGTTACTGTTACCGACCATAAGAATTTGCTTTATTTGGAGTCAGCGGCTCGCTGGGCATTGTTTTTCACGCGGTTCAACTTTTTTGTTACTTACCGACCTGGGTCTAAGAACACTAAGGCGAATGCTTTGTCCAGGTGTTTTCCGGGGGGAGAACCTCGGGAAGAACCGGTACCCATCCTCCAAAAAGGTGTAGTGGTCTCGGCTCTCTCGACAGAGGTTGAGGCTGAGATTGCCGAGGCTCAGGAGGAAGTACCACCACAACTTCCCGTTAACAAATCGTTAACAGAGCATCATGATGCTGTCCTGGCTGGTCACCCAGGGGTGAGGGGTACTTTGGAGTTGGTGTCGCTTCGGTTTTGGTGGCCCAAAATCCGACAGGACATGGTCTCATACGTGTCAGCATGCACCACGTGCGCTAGGACCAAGACGCCCCGCTCCCGTCCTGCTGGCACACTACTTCCTCTCGAGGTACCCAGTAGGCCATGGACGGAGATCTCCATGGATTTTATCAAAGACTTGCCCTCCTCAGCTGGGAACACGGTCATCTTGGTGATTGTTGATCGGTTCTCAAAAATGTCGCACTTTGTGTCTTTGTCTTCGTTGCCTAACGCTAAGACTCTGGCTCAGGTATTTGTGCAGGAGGTGGTCAGACTTCCTGGGGTCCCATCTGACATCGTGTCTGATAGGGGTACTCAGTTTGTGGCAAAATTTTGGAAAGCATTTTGCTCACGGCTGGGGATCAAGTTGTCGCATTCTTCGGCATTTCATCCTCAGTCAAATGGTCAGACCGAGCGCATGAACCAAAATTTGGAGCAGTACTTACGCTGTTTTGTTTCTGACAACCAGGAGGAGTGGTCGACGTTCCTTCCTTTGGCTGAGTTTGCCATAAATAATCACCACCAGGAATCTTCTGGGGAGTCTCCATTCTTTTGTGTTTACGGGCACCATCCTCAATTTTGTACTTTGGGTCAGGGGGGCTCTTCCGGCGTCCCGGAGGAGGACCTGTTAGGAGCACAACTGTCTTCCATCTGGAGGAAAGTGAAACAGCGCCTGTTGAGTGTGGGTGCAAGGTACAAACGTGTGGCTGACAGTAGACGTGTGCCAGGTCCAGACCTGAGTGTGGGTGACGGTGTGGTTGTCCACAAAAAATATAAGACTCAAAATACCATCCCTTATATTGGGTCCTAGGTTTATTGGTCCGTTTAGGGTCGCCGCCATCATTAACCCGGTTGCCTACCGATTGGAGCTCCCTACAGTATATAAGATTCACAACGTGTTCCACAGATAGTTATTAAAAAAGGTCGTGGGTTCTGTGGACGCGGCGCCGATGCCTCCTCCAGTCTTGGTGGATGGCAGTTTAGAGTTTGAAGTCTCCAAGGTGGTTGACTCTCGAGTGGTGCGCCACACGTTACAGTACCTGGTACACTGGCGTGGTTATGGGCAGGAGGAGAGGTCTTGGGTACCAGCCTCGGATATACATGCGGACCAGCTGGTCAGTATGTTTCACCGCCGCCATCCGGACAAGCAGGGTCCTATAAGTCGTGAGGGCCCTGGGGTCCCTCGAAGGCGGGGTACTGTCATGTCGGACGCTGTTCACACTAGGGTGTCCGACAGACAGCGGTAATTCCTCATTCGTCCACTATATGCTCAGTGGCGCCGGCTAGATTGATCCAGATTGTCCGGGGTTAATCTGGCTGGTACTCGGGTTGGAGGCTTAGTCACGCCCATTGCCTTTAAAATAGTTTTGCTGGGCTTTGGGCGTCGCAGATTATAGCTTGTGTCTTGAGCCTGGTGATCTCGGTCTGGAGTGGGGGTCTAGGAGAGGAAATATCGTATCTGGTTGTGTACTATCCTTCGTTATATTTCTCCTTCCTATATTTGTATTGTTTTGCCATGTGCACATTATAGTGTTTTCCTGTGTGTCTGCGGCGTGGTGCGTTTTTTAGTTTTCCCTGTCTGTGCTTTCTGTAGGGGTTGGTGAGAGGTCTTATCACTGGGTGGCGGGTTGAGGTTTCAGCTTAGTACTGAAACAGGACTCAGGGTCAGGCCTGGCGGCCCAGACAGGGTTTCCCTAGTTTGAGGGATATTGCAGGGGCCCGGGTAATCAGCTGTAGTCTACCCAGTACCCCCGTGACACGACCACACAGGACCAGTATGAGGAGACACCATGGACATTATTATTAGAGATCACAATGTCCCCCGACCACACAGGAGCAGTATGAGGAGACACCATGGGCATTATTATTATTAGAGATCAGTGTGTCCCCTGACCACACAGGAGCAGTATGAGGAGACACCATGGGCATTATTATTAGAGATGACAGTGTCCCCGACCACACAGGAGCAGTATGAGGAGACACCATGGGCATTATTATTAGAGATGACAGTGTCCCCGACCACACAGGAGCAGTATGAGGAGACACCATGGGCATTATTATTAGAGATGACAGTGTCCCCGACCACACAGGAGCAGTATGAGGAGACACCATGGACATTATTATTAGAGATCAATGTCCCCTGGTGTCAAACAGACACACTGAATATGGACAATAGTTAGGCCAGAGGATCTTGCAGGATCCCTCACTATTAACCCCTTTATAGCTCAGGTCTGGACTGTGGCACTGAAGGGGTGCAATCAATCAGATTTCCGCTGGTGCCCAGAAAAACTCTGAATTTAATTTAAGAACAGATTACCTCCTCTCACTTACTTCATTTGAAGCAATTACATGTTAATTTTCATTGAAGCTCGCCTAATGCATAGCAATCATGGCCGCCACCTCCCCGGAATACTGGAAGGAGCCGCTCAATGATTTAACCCCTCGGCCTTCTCAGGCAGCGCTCATCGATCCCACACCAGAAAAGCGGGGGACCCAAGCCTCATTAGACTTGGGGTCTGAGTCCATATGTATGTGGCTACGGCTATATAGAAAAAGTATGTGCCCCCCACATCCACCTCCGGGGGCTTCTCTGTCCTCATCTACATGCATAGACATTAATATGGGGAAAGTATATGCCCCCCACATTCACCTCCGGGGGCTTCTCTGTCCTCATCTACATCCATAGACATTAATATGGGGAAAGTATGTGCCCCCCACACTCACCTCCGGGGGCTTCTCTGCCCTCATCTACATCCATAGACATAAAAAAAAAAAAATACAAAAATTGAGCCTAACCTGAGTCGGCACACATGCAAAGGTCAAACGCATTTACACATTGGCCACAAAACACTAAAACTTACAAGAGAAAAAAAAGTAAGCAAAAACCCTGATGTAACTAAGTAAAAAAGCGATAGTGCAATTAAAAACACAAAGTTTTAGTAATATTGTTTTTTGATCAAAAAATAGCACAAAAGCCATCCCACCTCGTCAAGGTAACTCTGATCGGGACAGTCCTACACTGTCTAATATTTAAACCTTACCATGTGTCAATGTTGACCTCAGTGTGAATAAGGGTACCGTCACACAGTGCCATTTTCATCGCTACGACGGCACGATCCGTGACGTCGCAGCGTCGTATGATTATCGCTCCAGCGTCGTAGACTGCGGTCACACTTTGCAATCACGGCGCTGGAGCGATGCCGAAGTCCCCGGGTAACCAGGGTAAACATCGGGTTACTAAGCGCAGGGCCGCGCTTAGTAACCCGATGTTTACCCTGGTTACCAGCGTAAACGTAAAAAAACCAAACAGTACATACTTACATTCCGGTGTCTGTCCCCGGCGTTCTGCTTCTCTGCACTGTGTAAGCACCATAGCCGGAAAGCAGAGCGGTGACGTCACCGCTGTGCTCGCTTTCCGGCCGGCAGGCGCTCACAGTGCAGAGAAGCTGAGACGCCGGAGGACAGACACCGGAATGTGAGTATGTACTGTTTGTTTTTTTTACGTTTACGCTGGTAACCAGGGTAAACATCGGGTTACTAAGCGCGGCCCTGCGCTTAGTTACCCGATGTTTACCCTGGTTACAAGCGAACACATCGCTGGATCGGTGTCACACACAACGATCCAGCGATGTCAGCGGGTGATCAAGCGACGAAAGAAAGTTCCAAACGATCTGCTACGACGTACGATTCTCAGCGTGATGTCTGATCGCAGTAGCGTGTCAGACACAACGATATCGTAACGATATCGCTAGAACGTCACGAATCGTGCCGTCGTAGCGATGAAAACGGCACTGTGTGACGGTACCCTAAGGGCAGACAAAAGAACCAGGCCCAACCAGGGTAACAGCAGACTGGGGAAGCCTTATATATAATCTCTAGCTCAGATACAGGAGGCCACACCCCGGCATATTAGACAGTGTAGGACTGTCTCTATCAGAGTTTCCTTGACGAGGTGGGATGGCTTTTGTGCCATTTTTTGATCAAAAAACAGTATTACTAAAAACTCTGTTATTTAAATGCACTTTCGCTTTTTTACTTAGTTACATCAGGGTTTTTGCTTACTTTTTTTCTCTTGTAGGTTTTAATCCATAGACATTAATATGCAGAAAGTATGTGCCCTCCACATCCAACTCTGGGGGGAATTCTCTGTCCTCATCTATGTGCAAACTTGCATAGACATCAATATACGGGCAAGGGGGCGAAGGATCCAGGATGTTATACACTGGGGGGGTGACGAATTCTGGACATTATACACTGAGGGGGATAGTGAGGTGTCCTAGTCGTTAAACACTGAGGGGCGAGAGATCGCGGACATTATACACTGGGGGGGATGCTGAGGAGTCTTTGACATCATACACTGTGGGGAGGGGGGGTTGAGGAGTCCTGAACGTTATACAGTTATATGAAAAAGTTTGGGCACCCCTATTAATCTTAAGCTTAATGTTTTATAAAAATTGTTTTTTTGCAACAGCTATTTCAGTTTCATATGTCTAATAACTGTTGGACACAGTAATGTTTCTGCCTTGAAATGAGGTTTATTGTACAGAAAATGTGCAATCTGCATTTAAACAAAATTTGACAGGTGCATAAGTATGGGCACCTCAACAGAAAAGTGACATTAATATTTAGTAGATCCTCCTTTTGCAAAAATAACAGCCTCTAGTCTCTTCCTGTAGCTTTTAATGAGTTTCTGGATCCTGGATGAAGGTATTTTTGACCATTTCTCTTTACAAAACAATTCCAGTTCAGTTAAGTTTGATGGTCGCTGAGCATGGACAGCCCTCTTCAAATGAGCCCACAGATGTTCAATGATATTCAGGTCTGGGGACTGGGATGGCCATTCCAGAACAGTGTAATTGTTCCTCTGCATGAATGCCTGAGTAGATTTGGAGCGGTGTTTTGGATCATTGTCTTGCTGAAAGATCCATCCCCTGCGTAACTTCAACTTTGTCACCGATTCATGAACATTATTGTCAAGAATCTGCTGATACTGAGAGGAATCCATGCGTCCCTCAACTTTAACAAGATTCCTGGTGCCGGCATTGGCCACACAGCCCCAAAGCATGATGGAACCTCCACCAAATTTTACTGTGGGTAGCAAGTGTTTTTCTTGGAATGCTGTGTTTTTTTACCGCCATGCATAACGCCTTTTTGTATGACCAAACAACTCAATCGTGGTTTCATCAGTCCACAGGACCTTCTTCCAAAAAGAAATTGGCTTCTCCAAATGTGCTTTTGCATACCTCAGCCGACTGTTTGTGGCGTGCTTGCAGAAACGGCTTCTTTCACATCACTCTCCCATACAGCTTCTCCTTGTGCAAAGTGCGTTGTATAGCTGACTGATGCACAGTGACACCATATGCAGCAAGTTGATGCTGCAGCTCTCTGGAGGTGGTCTGAGGATTGTCCTTGACTGATCTCACCATTCTTCTTCTCTGCCTTTCTGATGTTTTTCTTGGCCTGCCACTTCTGGCCTTAACAAGAACTGTACCTGTGTTCTTCCATTTCCTTACTTTGTTCCTCACAGTGGAAATTGACAGGTTAAATCTCTGAGACAGCTTTATGTATCCTTCCCCTGAACAACTATGTTAAATAATCTTTGTTTTCAGATCATTTGACAGTTGTTTTGAGGAGCCCATGATGCCACTCTTCAGAGGAGATTCAAACAGGAGAACAACTTGCAAGTGGCCACTTTAAGTAGCTTTTCTCATGATTGCATACACCTGGCTATGAAGTACAAAGCTCAATGAGGTTACAAAACAAAAAAAAGTAGTCAGTAAAAAGTAGGTAGGAGTATTTAAAACAAGAAAATGATACGGGTGCCCATACTTATGCACCTGTCAAATTTTGTTTGAATGCAGATTGCACGTTTTCTGTTAGTAATGTCTCTGCCTTGAAATGAGGTTTATTGTACTGTGTCCAACAGTTATTAGATATATGAAACTGAAATAGCTGTTGCAAAAAAAAACAATTTTTATAAAACATTAAGCGTAAGATTAATAGGGGTGCCCAAACTTTTTCATATAACTGTACACTGGGGGGGGGGGTGCGGGCTCCTGGTCTCATTATACACGGGAGGAGGGGAGGGGTGAGTGAGGAGTTGCGGACGTTATACACTGGGGTGAGGATGTGGGGGGAATGGTGAGGAGTCCTGGACATTATAAACTGGAGGGGTTTCAGGGATCCTGAACGTTATACACTGGGGGGTGGTGAGGAGTCCTGGAAGTTATACACTTGAAGGGTGAGGGATCCTAGATGTTATACACTGGGGGGGTTGGAGTCCTGTAAAATATATACTGGGGGAGAGGGGGAGGAATCCTGGACGTTATACACTGGAGGTGGAAGGAGTCCCAGACGTTACACACTGAGGGGGTGTGGAGTGAGGAGTTCTGGACGTTACACACTGAGGGGGTGTGGAGTGAGGAGTCCCGGACGTTACACACTGGGTGGGGTGTGGAGTGAGGAGTCCAGGACGTTACACACTGAGGGGGTGTGGAGTGAGGAGCCCCGGACGTTACACACTGAGGGGGTGTGGAGTGTGGAGTCCCGGACGTTACACTCTGAGGGGGTGTGGAGTGAGGAGTCCCGGACGTTACACTCCGAGGGGGTGTGGAGTGAGGAGTCCCGGACATTACACACTGTGGGGAGGGGGGAGTGAGGAGTCCCGGACGTTACATCGGTACTGAATGAGAAACCCCAATTCAGTGATTAGAGGCAGGGAGCAATACCTTTCTCTATACAGGTACATAGCTTTATCGCTATATGTATATGGCCATGACACAAACGTTCCCTGATCATAAATTCACAATAAATCAAGGGATGGTGCAGCCCTTTCCAGTAGGGTCCTGAGGACATAAGAAGACTACAGAGACTTCGGCACGCCATCATGATTTACCTACAAGTCCTTGCTCAGTGAATGATCGGCTGTGATACCGGGGACAGGGATGACTCATGGGGCTCAGACATATCCGGCCGCGGCGTCTCTTCCAGGACGGCAAGAAATGGAACAATAATCAGCCAAGTCTAATGGACTGGAAAGTGATGAGCAGAGCGTCTGCAAATGGAGCTGATAAAGCGCAGGACGGAGCTGCAGTAACTACAGAATAAACAGAGAAATACAGACTGAACGCGGGAAGGCGGCAGACATGGGGGTCACGTCATGTATGAGAAGCTGCGTGGAATGGGAAAAATAGGGGAGAAACACAGCACACTACGCGCCAGTCACCGACGTGGGGCACACTACAAACCAGACGGTCACCTTATAAACACTACTCCTATGTGCAAGAATATAACTGCTATAATACTGCCTCTATGTACAAGAATATAACTACTACTAGATGGTGGCCCGATTCTAACGCATCCGGTATTCTAGAATATGCATGGCCACATAGTATATTGCCCAGCCACATAGTATATTGCCCAGCCACATAGTATATTGCCCAGCCACATAGTATATTGCCCAGCCACATAGTATATTGCCCAGCCACATAGTATATTGCCCAGCCACATAGTATATTGCCCAGCCACATAGTATATTGCCCAGCCACATAGTATATTGCCCAGCCACATAGTATATTGCCCAGCCACATAGTATATTGCCCAGCCACATAGTATATTGCCCAGCCACATAGTATATTGCCCAGCCACATAGTATATTGCCCAGCCACATAGTATATTGCCCAGCCACATAGTATATTGCCCAGCCACATAGTATATTGCCCAGCCACATAGTATATTGCCCAGCCACATAGTATATTGCCCAGTGACGTAGTATATTGCCCAGTGATGTAGTATATTGCCCAGTGATGTAGTATATTGCCCAGCCACGTATATTGCCAAGCCATGTAGTATATTGCCCAGTGACGTAGTATACAGCAGAGACACGTAGTATATTGCACAGCGACGTAGTATACAGCACAGAGACACATAGTATATCGCCCAGTGACGTAGTATATTGCCCAGTGACGTAGTAAACAGAACAGAGACACGTAGTATATTGCACAGCTACGTAGAATATTGACCAGCCACGTATGTCACAGGTTAAAAAATAAACATATACTCACCTTCCGAGGGCCCCTTGTAGTTCTGTCGCCTGTGTGCAGTGCAGGCGGCAGCTTCCGATCCCAGGGTGTGATGACGTCGCGGTCACATGACCGTGACGTCATGGCAGGTCCTTCTCGCATACCATCCTTGCCACCGGAACCTGCCGCTTCCATGGAGCGGTCACCGGAGCGTCGCGAGGAGAGGGAAAGGCGGCGGAAGGTGAGAATATAATGATTTTTAATTTTTATTATTTTTAACATTAGATGTTTTTACTATTGACTCTGCATAGGCAGCATCAACAGTAAAAACTGTCACACAGGGTTAATAGCGGCGGTAACGGAGTGAGTTACCCGCGGAATAACGCGGTCCATTACCGCTGGCATTAACCCTGTGTGAGCGGTGACTGCGGGGAGTATGGAGCGGGTGCCGGGCACTGACTGCGGGGAGTATGGAGGGACTAATCGGACTGTGGCCGTCGCTGATTGGTCGCGGCAGCCATGACAGGCAGCTGGCGAGACCAATCAGTGACTTGGATTCCATGACAGACAGAGGCCGCGACCAATGAATATTCGTGACAGACAGAAAGACGGAAGTACCCCTTAGACAATTATATAGTAGATAATACTGCCTCTATGTACAAGAATATAACTGCTAAAATACTGCCTCTATGTACAAGAATATAACTACTATAATACTGCCCCTATATACAAGAATACAACTACTATAATACTGCTCCTATGTACAAGAATATAACTACTATAATACTGCCCCTATATACAAGAATACAACTACTATAATACTGCCTCATATGTACAAGAATATAACTACTATAATACTGCCCCTATGTACAAGAATATAACTACTATAATACAGATATTCATTATGCAAACTAGGGGGCAGGGCAGTGAGGGATCAGTGACCTGTTAGCAGTCTTATTATGAATATCTAATCAGAGCACCACATGAAGACCCCCCCCACAGACCGCATATAGCCCCGCCCACAGGCCGCCAAGGAGCACGAGCATATCTAACTCAAAACTGAAAATACAAATTACACAACAACCACAACACGGATTTCATCACCAGGTATCAGTCTGTAGTCACTGAGCACAATCCTGATCACAGGTATCAGTGTAATCAGTATAGCGATCTAGATCCCGCTGTGATATCGCTGGTCGGAGCTAGAAGTCCAGAACTTTATTTGGTCGACAGATCGGCGTGTATCGTCGTGTTTGACAGCAAAAGCAACGATGTCAGCAATGTTTTACATGGAGCTAACGAGCTGTGAGAACGATAAGTGAGTCGCCGTTACGTCACAGGATCGCTCCTGCATCATTCTGGAGCTGCTGTGTTTGACATCTCTACAGCGACCTAAACAGCGACGCTGCAGTGATCGGCTCGTTGTCTATATCGCTGCAGCGTCACTGAGTGCGACGGTACCTTTACACTGCCTGTAGTCTCTGAGCACAATCCTGATCACAGGTTATATCTATATCTATCTATCTATCTATACACACACACACACACAGTACAGACCAAAAGTTTGGACACACCTCATTTAAAGATTTTTCTCTATGTTCAGGACTATGAAAATTGTACATTCACACTGAAGGCATCAAAACTATGAATTAACATATGTGGAATTATATACTTAACAAAAAAGTGTGAAACAACTGAAATTGTGTCTTATATTCTAGGTTCTTCAAAGTAGCCACCTTTTGCTTTGAAGACTGCTTTGCACTCTCTTGGCATTCTCTTGATGAGCTTCAAGAGGTAGTCACCAGGAATGGTCTTCCAACAATCTTGAAGGAGTTCCCAGACATGCTTAGCACTTGTCGGCCCTTTTACCTTCACTCTGTGGTCCAGCTCACCCCAATCCATCTCGATTGGGTTCAGGTCTGGTGACTGTGGAGGCCAGGTCATCTGGCGTAGCACCCCATCACTCTCCTTCTTGGTCAAATAGCCCTTACACAGCCTGGAGGTGTGTTTGGGGTCATTGTCCTGTTGAAAAATAAATGATGGTCCAACTAAACGGAAACTGGATGGAATAGCATGCCGCTGCAAGATGCTGTGGTAGCCATGCTGGTTCAGTATGCCTTCAATTTTGAATAAATCCCCAACAGTGTAACCAGCAAAGCACCCCCACACCATCACACCTCCTCCTCCATGCTTCACGGTGGGAACCACGCATGTAAAGTCCATCCGTTCACCTTTTCTGCATCGCACAAAGACACGGTGGTTGGAACCAAAGATCTCAAATGTGGACTCATCAGACCAAAGCACAGATTTCCACTAGTCTAATATCCATTCCTTGTGTTCTTTAGCCCAAACAAGTCTCTTCTGCTTGTTGCCTGTCCTTAGCAGTGGTTTCCTAGCAGCTATTTTATCATGAAGGCCTGCTGCACAAAGTGTCCTCTTAACAGTTGTTGTAGAGATGTGTCTGCTGCTAGAACTCTGTGTGGCATTGACCTGGTCTCTTATCTGAGCTGCTCTTTAAGCTGCGATTTCTGAGGCTGGTGACTCGTATAAACTTATCCTCAGAAGCAGAGGTGACTCTTGGTCTTCCTTTCCTGGGGCGGTCCTCAGCTATGTATCCACCAGACTTCTGCACAACACAACTGATGGTCCCAACCCCATTTATAAGGCAAGAAATTTCACAAATTAAACCTGACAGGGCACCCCTGTGAAGTGAAAACCATTCCCGGTGACTACCTCTTGAAACTCATCAAGAGAATGCCAAGAGTGTGCAAAGCAGTCATCAAAGCAAAAGGTGGCTACTTTGAAGAACCTAGAATATAAGACATATTTTCAGTTGTTTCACACTTGTTTGTTAAGTATATAATTCCACATGTGTTAATTTATAGTTTTGATGCCTTCAGTGTGAATGTACAATTTTCATAGTCATGAAAATACAGAAAAATCTTTAAATGAGAAGGTGTCTCCAAACTTTTCAAACTTTTGGTCTATAGTGTGTGTGTGTGTGTGTGTGTGTGTGTGTGTGTGTGTGTGTGTGTGTGTGTGTGTGTGTGTGTGTGTGTGTGTGTGTGCGTGTGTGCAGTGACCTTATGTATAGGTATTGTGTGACTAAGAACATCTGTCCTGAAGGCTGCAGGTTCACACCCAGGTGTTAATATGTATTCTCCTGGGACAAGTAGATTTTTGAATACTGTCTTCAATCTCACCAGGAGATCCTGCTAGAAGCCAAGAAGAAAAGTAACATTTGACACCTCCTAGCTCTTGAAAGAGATGTTAATTACGGCCTGATAGTATCTCTGTGAGAACGTTTACACAAAGGTTCTCAAGAGAAAACATTCATTGGGGAGCGCGGCCGTGGTCCAATCAAAAACCAAGCAATTATGATACTAACCCGAGGGGCTGGTCTAGAAGCCTGACCTCCAGACTAAAGCTATAAATTAGACCTGTATACAGAGACACATGTTCACACAATGGGGGCGGCCGAGCTGGTGTGATCCAATCTACATTCATCCCATCCTCAGGGAGCAGAAAGCAAACTTAAGGCCCCGTCTCACATAGCGAGATCGCTAGCGAGATCGCTGCTGAGTCACAAGTTTTGTGACGCAACAGCGACCTCCATAGCGATCTCGCTATGTGTGACACGTACCAGCGATCAGGCCCCTGCTGCGAGATCGCTGGTCGTGTCGGAATGGCCTGGACCTTTTTTTGGTCGTTGAGGCCCCGCTGACATTGCTGAATCGGTGTGTGTGACACCGATCCAGCGATGTCTTCACTGGTAACCAGGGTAAACATCGGGTTACTAAGCGCAGGGCCGCGCTTAGTAACCCGATGTTTACCCTGGTTACCAGCGTAAATGTAAAAAAAAACAAACAATACATACTCGCCTTCTGATGTCCGTCAGGTCCCTTGCCGTCTGCTTCCTGCTCTCACTGACTCCCGGCCGTACAGTGAGAAGTGAGAGCACAGCAGTGACGTCACCGCTGCGCTCTGCTCTCAGTGTACGGCGGCTCAGTCAGTCAGAGCAGGAAGCAGACGGCAAGGGACCTGGACACCGAAAGGCGAGTATGTACTGTTTGTTTTTTTTTGTAACCAGGGTAAACATCGGGTTACTAAGCGCGGCCCTGCGCTTAGTAACCCGATGTTTACCCTGGTTACCCGGGTGCTGCAGGGGGACTTCGGCATCGTTGAAGACAGTTTCAACGATGCCGAACTCGTTCCCCTGATCGTTGGTCGCTGGGGAGAGCGGTCTGTGTGACAGCTCCCCAGCGACCACACAGCGACTTACCAACGATCACGGCCAGGTCATATCGCTGGTCGTGATCGTTGGTAAATCGCTAAGTGAGACGGGGCCATAACAGTTAGAGGATTTCTGTAAGTTTTCTCCTGTTATTTTATACTGTTTTGCATAAGTTTTGTGTCTTTTTATTACCATATTTTTATAACTTTTTCTTAATGTAAGCACTGAACCTTCTTTGCATTAAAGTATACAACTTTAACAAGTTGAACATTGAATGTGCTAAATGAATCCATAGTCTAAGGTGTGTGAGCCTTATGAGTGGTAGACATTATTAGTATTAATATTTCGGGGACTTATCGCCCGTGTGTTCGATGAGTGGGGGAAGCGTGTATGAGTGGGTGTGTGGCCTGGGTCGGTGTGTGTGGCCTTGGTCGGTGTGTGATTTATGCTGCCATTACAGCATAGGACAGAGGTTGAATGCTGGACTGAGTGGGGAGATAGATTAACCCTTGCAGGCACAACCCAAGTCACGTGCTGAGAGCGGGCACATGACGAAATTAGTTACACCACGGAGTAGGGATCCGTGACAATTGGTGGCAGAGCAGTGGGATAGAATTATTTCTATTAGACCATTAGTGCATGGTTTAAGCAATTATTCCCTGTACTAAAGAACTGGTATCCTTGCGAGGAGTGCACCAGTTCTACAAGGTTCAACTCAGTGCTTACTTAGACATACTTGCAAACCGTTTCCCCTCCCTGCTTTTCTTTTCTATCTTTTATTTGGCAAAGGCTGTTCATCGATATGGCAGCCCAGTACAAGAAGAAGAGCAAAGAGGCTCTGACCGACCTCTGTGAGCAGAGACGAATAGAGACGGCCGACAGATCCAGGGAGCTGCTGATACGCGCCTTGGTCGAGCAGGACAGAGCAAAATGCTGGAACATCTGGGCAAGGAGAGAGTTCACCTCAGAGAGGCCCAGCAATGCCAGCTCTTGCACCGGAGATACCTGATGTTAGTGTCAGCAATGCCAGTGCTGAGGAGCCTATGGACTGTACTTTGCAAATGGACTTACAACGGCTGGGAACCAGTGATCCCAATCTGCTCATGCAGCTTATTCTACAGTACCGACAGGCTGAGAGAGAGGCTGCAGAACGCCGGGAGGACAGAGCTTTTCGGCTTCAGATGGCTCAAATAGAGCGGGGTATCAGTCCTCAGATAACCCCCTCCCAGGACATAAATCCAAGGAGACCACATCTAGAAAACTTCCCTGTGATGGAGAAGGATACGGACCGGACTTACTTTCCTTCGGGGGTTTGAAAAAACCTGCAGGCAATACCATCTACCCAGTGTACAGTGGGCGCAGTATCGAACCCCAGGTTTGTGAGGCAAAGCCCTGGAAGTTTTTGCTGACCTCCCTCCAGAGCTAGATGGGAACTACACTATGTTCCAAATTATTATGCAAATTACATTTTTATCGGATTTTCCTAAATGGTTGGTGCAAATGACAGTCAGTCTAATAAAAGTCATCACCCTTTAGAGTATACATCAAATTTTATTGAAGAAGCCTCCCAATGACAACAGTATAATCTCCAAAATGAATAAAAACTCAAAATGCACTGTTCCAAATTATTACGCACTGTAGAATTTCTAAACATTCGATATGTTTTAAAGAACTGAAAATGTTCATTTGTGGAATTTGCAGCATTAGGAGGTCACATTCACTGAACAAAAAAGCTATTTAACGCCAAAACATCCTAACAGGCAAAGTTACATGTTAACACAGGAATCCTTCTTTGATATCACCTTCACAATTCTTGCATCCATTGAACTTGTGAGTTTTTGGAGAGTTTCTGCTTGTATTTCTTTGCATGAAGTTGGAATAGCCTCCCAGAGCTGCTGTTTTGATGTGAACTGCCTCCCATCCTCATAGATCTTTTGCTTTATGATACTCCAAAGGTTCTCTATTGGGTTGAGGTCAGGGGAAGATGGTGGCCACACCATGAGTTTATCTCTTTTTATGGCCATATCATCCAATGGCTCAGAGGTATTCTTTGCAGCATGAGATGGTGCATTGTCATGCATGAAGATGATTTTGCTCCTGAAGGCACATTTCTGCTTTTTATACCATGGAGGAAAGTTGTCAGTCAGAAACTCCATATACTTTGCAGAGGTCATTTTCACACCTTCAGGAACCTTAAAGGGCCCCACCAGCTGTTTCTCCATGATTCCGGCCCAAAACATGACTCCTCCACCTTCTTGCTGACGTTGCAGCCTTGTTGGGACATGGTGGCCATCTACCCACCATCCACTACTCCATCCATCTGGACCATCCAGGGTTGCTCAACACTTATCAGTAAACAAGACTGT
This sequence comes from Ranitomeya variabilis, assembly GCF_051348905.1. Lineage (NCBI taxonomy): Eukaryota > Metazoa > Chordata > Amphibia > Anura > Dendrobatidae > Ranitomeya > Ranitomeya variabilis. The sequence goes on from NC_135235.1 coordinate 245,041,047, forward strand.
TTGGAAATTAGTCTTCATGTATGTGTGGGCCCAATACAACCATTTCTTCTTGTGAACACTGTTTAAGGGTGGCCGAATAGTAGGTTTATGCACCACAGCAAGCCTTTGAAGGAGCCTACACCTTGAGTTTCGAGGGACTCCAGAGGCACCAGCAGCTTCAAATATCTGTTTGCTGCTTTGTAATGGCTTTTTAGCAGCTGCTCTTTTAATCCGATGAACTTGCCTGGCAGAAATCTTCCTCATTATGCCTTTATCAGCACAAACACATTTGTGCTCAGATACAGTCACAAATCTCTTAACAGTACGATGATCACGCTTAAGTTTTCGGGAAATTTCTAATGTTTTCATCCCTTCACCAAAGCATTGCACTATTTGATGCTTTTCAGCAGCAGAGAGATCCTTTTTCTTTCCCATGTTACTTGAAAACTGTGACCTGCTTAATAACGTGGATTATTTTTAAGTAGTTTTCCTTTAATTAGAATCATCTGGAAAACTAATTATCCCATGTGTTTAAGATTGATGTCAGTGATCCATTGAGCAGTGAGACACAATACCATCCACGAGTTTATTTGAAAAACAAAACAATTAAATCTTTATGACACTTAAATCCAATTTGCAGAATAATTTGGAACACAGTGTATGAGGCCATAAAAGAGGCCCTGATCAGGAAATACAACCTAACACCAGAAGTGTATCGGAGAAAGTTCCGGAACCTACAACGTGGATCAACTGACAGCTATGCGGATGTTGTGAGCACCTTGAGGACCACGTTCCACCAATGGATCAGGGGACTTTCTGTTAACAGTTTTAAGGACTTAACGGACCTTATGGTCAAGGATCAATTTCTTCACATGTGCCTCATGGAAGTACTACAATTTGTGTGTGATCGGGAGCCACAAACTGCAGATCAGGCTGCGAGGATTGGGGACCAAGGAATGTGGCTAACAGGATGCCTAAGGTGCGGAAGCCATCGGGATTCAGCCGGAGGGGAGTTAAGCCAAACGGGGACCCTTCTCCCTCTGCCGGCCGATCACCAGTGCTGCCCAAGCCCACCTTCTATGGGGCCCCGGGGAATAGACATTAGCTAGGCGATACACGCCGGTGCTTCTCCTGCAACAAAGTGGGACATGTTAGCGCTGTCTGCCCTAACAGGGAGATATGCCCAAATACAACAAAAAAAAGTCTGTGTCCCCACTACTGTGTTTCAGAATAAATTGCAGGCCGCATGGGAGGGACCATACACTGTACATAAGCGGCTAAGGGTACCGTCACACAGTGCCATTTTGATCGCTACGACGGTACGATTCGTGACGTTCTAGCGATATCCATACGATATCGCAGTGTCTGACACGCAGCAGCGATCAGGGACCCTGCTGAGAATCGTACGTCGTAGCAGATCGTTTGGAACTTTCTTTCGTCGCTTGATCACCCGCTGACATCGCTGGATCGTTGTGTGTGACAGCGATCCAGCGATGTGTTCGCTTGTAACCAGTGGAGAGAAGCATTACGCCAGGGGACAGACACCGGAATGTAAGTATGTACTGTTTGTTTTTTTTTACGTTTACGCTGGTAACCAGGGTAAACATCGGGTTACTAAGCGCGGCCCTGCGCTTAGTTACCCGATGTTTACCCTGGTTACCCGGGGACTTCGGCATCGCTCCAGCGCCGTGATTGCAACGTGTGACCGCAGTCTACGACGCTGGAGCGATAATCATACGATGCTACGACGTCACGAATCGTGCCGTCGTAGCGATGTAAATGGTACTGTGTGACGGTACCCTTAATGATGTTAATTATGTGGTGACACTAGATGAGCATGCAAAGCGTCAGAAAATATTTCATGTGAATATGCTGAAGGCTTATGACAGGGAGACCTGTGTCTTACCTGTCTGTAGCCTGCCTGAAGAGGGGGAGGCTGATCTGTTACTACAATCCTGTTCAAAAGTCCTGCATAGACGTGAAGAAAACTATATGTTTCATACTTCGGCATCTCTACAGTGAAACTGGTGGAACATATATGTTTTTGTAATCCCTCATCGTATGCCATACTCATTTTTTAATGTCCCAAGTGTATAAATTGTTATGGTATGCGCATTTTTGATAATTTTTTTTACAGCATAACCATAGCTACACCAGTACAGTGTGTAGAATGGTGAACAGGTTTCTAAGTTCATTAACTTCCAATGCAAGTTTACACAGACTTAAATTTTACTTTTTAAGATTTATTATTTTTTATTTAATTCAGAGTCCTGAAAAGGACCTTTTGAGTGCATCTTTAGCTTCTAATACTTTATTGGCCAGCCTTTGCTCTTGAGCACCAGCTTGCATCTCTGTGGTATTGAGTGAACAAGCTTCTGCAGATGTTTACGAGTGATGATGTGGTTCCAGGCCTGCATCAGAGCCTCAATCAACTCACTCTTGGTCCTTGGCTGTTTTCTAGATATCTCTAATGATACCTTGTGCCACAAATTTTCAATTGGATTGAGGTCCGGGGACGGAGCTGGCCAGTCAATAGTAGCCACCTTGTTCTTCCAAAACCATTTGCTGCCATACAGCCCCAGACCATTACTTTCATCGGATGTTTCACAGAGAAGCTCAAACACTCTGGCTTGTACTCTTCATGTGGGAATCTTCTCACATAAGACTTGCCATCATTTCCTAAAATGCAAAAAGGGCTTTCATCACTAAATAGCACTTTTTCCCACTCCTCCTTCCTCCATTTTAAATATTTCAATGCCCACAGTTTTCGTCTTTGTCTTTGTATGGCTGTCATCAATGGCTTCTTTCGGGCCTTGCACCCTCTTAATCCTGCTTCCAAACATCTCTTCCTAACAGTTGATGTTGCTACCTCAATATTGCACTTTTCTTGCTATTCTCGCAGAAGCTGAGGAGAGGTGAGCTTTCGATTGGCAAGGGATGTTCTTATCAGTACTCTATCCTCCCTTTTAGTTGACTTTCTGGGCCGACCAGATCTGGGCCTGTCCCGGGTAATTCCAAGCTGCTTATGTTTCTGCAAAATTTTTACGACTGTACTCTGATCACAGACGACCTTCCTTGCGATCTGGGGGCCAGTATAACCCTCTTCATGTAGCACCACAACTCGCACACGATCCTCCGCTGACAAAAATCTGAAGGCTCCCATCATAAAACTCTACAGTATGATTCACTAGATAGACCAACAAATAAAACAAACAAACAAAGCAGCAGATGTGATGCAATGTAATGCAATGTGATTGGCTGCCATATCCAGGTTATGATTGGTCACAAGAACCTCATCTGTGATTGGCTAATTTTGGATCTGAATCTGTACAATATTTAGTTGTGCTTATAATTCCCATATTGTTGCAATAATTTCAGGCAAAACTGCTTCAAAAGCTAAAAATATTACAGGGAGAGAATGCAAAATTGTATTCTGAACAAAACCATATCTAATATGTCATATTAGCATCGAAGATATTCGACAGAAAACGTTTAAAACTTGAAAAATCAATTTATCCTATGCAGGACTTTTGAACACCACTGTAGATGTGGGGGCTGGGACTCCGTACATGGAGTCCCTGGAGTCAGCAGAGTTTAACCCTGAGCTGTCCCACAGTCAGCGGTCTGAGCTGATGGGAGCGCTCAGTGAGTTCACCGAAGTCTTCACAGGGGAGCCTGGGAGGACACACTTAGCAGTTCACCATGTGGACACTGGTATTAACCCCCCAGTACGGCAGCCTGCATACCGTGTGTCAGCAGAGGTGAAGGCACACATGAGGGAACAGGTAGAGGAGATGCTGAACCTCAAGGTGATACAAAAATCCCAGAGTGCCTGGGCCTCACCTGTGGTTTTTGTCCCAAAAAAAGACAGTACTACCCGGTTCTGTGTAGACTACAGGAAATTAAATGTATTGACTACATGTGGGGTCTACACCATGCCGAGGATAGACGAGCTGTTAGAGAAGCTAGCTAACGCATCGTACCTCACCATCATGAACCTAAGTAGGGGATATTGGCAGGTACCACTGCCCAGAGAAGTGGCTTATGCCACCATTGAAAAGGAATGTTTGGCAATTGTGTGGGCACTGCAGAAGCTGCAACCATACCTCACTGGGCGCAACTTCACCGTGCTCACAGATCATACCCCATTGAGTTGGCTCAACAGAGTAGTTGGAGACAACGGGTAATTGCTTAGATGGAGTCTGATATTACAGCAATATGACTTCACAAATATATATATATATATACACACACACACAGTGATCTTATGTATAGGTATTGTGTGACTAGGGACATCTGTCCTGAAGGCTGCAGGTTTGCACCCGGGTGTTAATATGTATTTTCCTGGGACAAGTAGAATTCTGTCTCCAATCTCACCAAGGGGTCCTGCTAGAAGCCAAAAAGAAAGGTGACATTTGACACCTCCTAGCTCATGGAAGAGAGATTTTAATTACGGCCTGATAGTATCTCTGTGAGAACGTTTACAAAAAGGATCTCTCGAGAAAATAATATATTCATTGGGGGCGCGGCCGTGGTCCAATCAAAAGCCAAGCAATTATGATATTAACCTGAGGGGCTAGTCTAGAAACCTGACCTCCAGACCAAAGATAAATTAGACCTGTATACAGAGACACGTGTTCACATAATGGGGGCAGCCTAGCTGGTGTGATCGAATCTACATTCATCCTACCCTCAGGAGCAGAAAGCAAACTACCAGTTAGATGATTTCTGTAAGTTTTCTCCTGTTATTTTATACTGTTTTACATAAGTTGTATGTCTTTTGATCATATTTTTATAACTTTCTTACTGTAAGCACTGAACCTTTTTTGTATTAAAGTATAAAACTTTAACAAGTTCAACCTTGAATGTTCTAAAATAATTCATAGCCTAAGGTGTGTGAGCCTTATGAGTGGTAGACATTATTAGTATTAATATTTCTGGGACTCATCACCCGTGTGTTCGATGAGTGGTGGCAGCGTGTATGAGCGGGTGTGTGGCATGGGTCGGTGTGTGATTTTTGCTCCCATTACAGCATAGGACAGAGGTTGAATGCTGGACTGATAGTGGGGAGATAGGGCACGTGACGAATTAGTTACACCACGGAGAAGGGATCCGTGACAGTCCGATTCTTGTGTAAAAAGGTGCAGAATTGTAGCTCCACATTTTCATTTGCTGGTAGATAAATGCTCCAAGAGAATAAATGTAAAAACTAAGAAAAAACAATAAAACAATAAAACAAAAAAACAATTAAAATAAAGGTTCAGGAAATGTAAAGCTCACAAGCGACACAAGGGCATGTATTAAAAAACACAGGAAAAGCTCAGCTGTTCAATGTGGAGCTTACAAGCAGATACAAGGAACTTATGCATAGACGTACTCATTTATGGTGGAACAGAGCTAATTTGGAAAAGTATGTGTCATGTGGATTGACACCAAGGGAATTGCGAGTTCAGGTCATCCCCTCTTACAATGTTGAGGAGGATGATTTCAAAAATCAGTGGGAGGCATTGGCTATTGAACATGGATCTCATTGTTCACTTTTTGGATTAATATTATAACCCTAATAACCCTAGGCTCGGACTTGACACCCATAATGTGGTGGCGCACCATCCTGGATGTCAGGTCTCAGCATTCCTACATGAACAGTTTCCTGGAAAGTGGATTGGTCGTCATGGGCCAGCTGAATGGCCACCAAGATCCCCCGATCTGACCCCCTAAGACTTTTATCTTTGGGGTCATCTGAAGGCAATTGTCTATGCTGTGAAGATACGAGATGTGCAGCATCTGAAACAACGGATTCTGGAAGCCTGTGCTAGCATTTCTTCTGCGGTGTTGCTATTTGTGTGTCAAGAGTGGGAGAAGAGGGTTGCATTGACAATCCAACACAATGGGCAGCACTTTGAACACATTTTATAAGTGGTCATAAACTTGTAAATAACTCATTAAAGAATAAAGTTATGTTAAAACCAAGCACACAATTGTTTTTCTTGTGAAATTCTCAATAAGTTTGATGTGTCACATGACCCTCTCCCCATTGAAAAAAATAAAGTTGTATCCAAAATTGCCGACTTCAAAATGACCGCCAAGGTCACCACCCATCTTGAAAAGTTTTCACCCTCCCTTATACTAATGTGCCACAAACAGGAAGTTGATATCACCAACCATTCCCATATTGTTTAGGTGTATCCATACAAATGGCCCACCCTGTATATAAGGGGACAATACATATATCTCTCCGAGGATCTGTTTATACCAAGGAAGGTGACGGTCACAAGTGGGCGCTCTCTGCATCTGGAGGAGAGAAGGTTTTTCCACCAACATAGAAGAGGATTCTTTACTGTTAGGGCAGTGAAAATCTGGAATTCCTTGCCTGAGAAGGTGCTGATGGCGAGCTCAGTCGAGGGGTTCAAGAGAGGCCTGGATATCTTCCTGGAGCGCAATAATATTGTATCTTACAGTTATTAGGTTCTTTACAAGGATGTAGATCTGGGGATTTATTCTGACGGAATATAGGCTGAACTGGATGGACAAATGGCTTGTCGGCCTTTCTAACTATGGCTTCTAATGGCACCGAATCACTAATGGTTATTGATGTGATTTAAGACAGAAGCGGCCAGATGAATCCTGTGTGTACAGGGCGAGACTCTGCTCAGATCCAACCAAATGCAGCAAGGATAATTGGACGCCGCTTCACAGGACAGAAGGACAATGACCCACATCATCATGAGAAAGCAAAGAAGTGGAATATTCTGTACTGCCCTCGCCAGATCTCAGCCCATCAAGTCACTTTTCACCAGCTAAAGACAAAACTGAAGCCAGAAAGAGCCACAAAGAAGCCAGAACTGAAATCATGGCAGTAGACTAGAACAGCAATGGAGACGGCCATGGCCTCCAGACTTCTGGCCATCATTGCTGCAAAGCCTCACAGGACGAGACAAGCGATGGTGACACCCATGGCCTCTAGACATAGGCCATCATTGCTGCAAAGCTTCACACAGGACGAGACCAGCGATGGTGACATCCATGGCCTCCAGACTTCAGGCCGTCATTGCTGCAAAGCCTCACACTGGAGGACACCAGTGATGGTGGCATCTATGGGCTCCTGACATCAGGCCATCATTGATGCAAAGCCTAACACCGGAGGACAGCATGGTGGCATCCATGGCCTCCAGACTTCAGGCCGTCTTTGCTTCAAAGGGTTCTCTACAAAGGGTTAAACAGACATTTTATTTATGGAAAAGTGAATTTGTGTAATTACTTCTGAGCCCCTGAAATGAGGAGACTGTATGAAAATGGCTGCAATTCCTAATGCATATACAGGAGTATATATAGTAGTGATATTTACGGTATTACATACATACACACACATACACACATATCCCCTTTGAGAAAGCCATCAAACGCGAAACGCGCGTCAGGGGCCACAGGGTGGACCACTGCACCTCTTCAGACCTACAATGGGTAAGCACTGATGTCAGAGATATATATGCTGGATACCATTGAGATCAGGGTGATGTTCCTTGTTGTATTATTATGATGAGAGCCGGATTTTTTCTATATTGAAGCACCAGCAGTAACGGAATTCTCCCTTATATAATATATTGACATATGCTATACCAAGTCTTACATATGGTAGCAGTGTTCCTCCCTTTGAGTGCTCAACTGTTGTTCCTCTAGATATTTGTTTTTTGTATGCTATTATATTAAATGTTTAATAAAAATGAATTTTTTTCTAAGTTGATGTGTTGGTGATATCTGTACTCTATTTCTTTGGTGGAAAAACACATACCGGTATATTGTAGCAATGTCAGGGAGGCTAGGGTCAAGTCCAGGCTTTGTTTAGTGCACTTGGTTAGCTCTGCATATAACCAGGCTAGCTGTTCTCCTTAGTCAGTGGCTGGAAAAGCTGACCAGACTGGATGTGTGTCTTGGAAATTAAAAGTCAGAAACCCTCTCTGAGAAGAGCCTGCATCGGCCGAGTGCAGAGAGCGGCAAGTATCACTGGTTGTTATGGACAATAGCTGGATGTGTGACCAAGCAGGGGGCGAGTCGAGCCATGTGTGAGAAGCCAGGACTGTTTTGCTTAGTTAGCGTCCAGACAATCGTAAGGATTTAGGGTTACGAGTTTGTTTTGGTGCTATGTGACCTTTGGACAGCAATAAAAACTGCAGGTTCTAACCAGAACTGCATTGCCTGTGTGAACACTACCTAATGCCTAATAATTAGTGATGAGCGAGTATACTCGTTGCTCGGGTGGTCTCTGAGTATTTGTGACTGCTCGGAGATTTAGTTTTCCTTGTCGCAGCTGCATGATTTACAGCTACTAGCCAGCCTGAGCACATGTGGGGGGTTGCCTGGTTGCTAGGGAATCCCCACATGTAATCAAGCAGGCTAGTAGCTGTAAATCATTCAGCTGCTGTGATGAAGACTAAATTTCCGACCGAGCAGTTATAAATACTCGGAGGTCATCCGAGCGTGCTCTGGAAAACCCGAGCAACGAGTACACTCGCTCATCACTACTAATAATGCCTACGAGAGAATCTAATATATACATATACGTGTATGTATGTATGTATGTATGTATGTATGTATGTATGTATGTATGTATGTATGTATGTATGTATGTATGTATATATATATATATATATATATATATATATATATATATATATATATATATATATATCAGGAATACAGGGGCCAGGGTCTCAGGTGGGGGCAGATGTTCTTATTCTGCTCTATCTTCCTTCTCGTCCTGACCTCCGCCTTCTTCCTGTCTCTGTCTGTCACGATAATGTATAAAATGGAGTAGGATTTTTCATTTTCCCTATTATCGTGCACGATGTGGGCTCTGACCCCCCTTCTCTCTTTGCTTCTATGTGTGTGTGAAGCGGTTCTTCTCAATGCTCTGTCCTGCCCCCAAGCCAGGAATGTTTATTGCGCTTGTAGCTGCACAAATCTCCCTCCAGTTGAAACTGGTCTGATATCCCTTTCAAGACATGAGGTTCTTTGTTCTATTATAGTAAGATATTGGGCCACCGATTGGGGCTAGAAAAGTAATAAGTACATATTGCTAACTTCCATCGGTAGATCTGTCAACCAATGTAACCACTAGCAGCTAAACACAGAGTAAAAAAGTACGGATTTCTCCGGTACCGTGTGGAACAACTAGGACGAATTTGGTATCAATAGAGAGCTAATTTTAATACAAGATGGATGAGGTGTGTGTTATGACTCTGCCGGATTCTCGAGCAAAGATATGAGAAGTATAAGAATTGCTGTTGAAATCTGTATGTCTGAGGAGATGGGAGGGTCCAGGGAAACCAGCCTCTTTAATGATGTCACAAGGCTGCAGTTATAAGTTTCTGCACTTCACCCAGCATTCAGTTTTGCTTGAGGAGCTGTTGCTGCCAGACCTTCTCATGAATTGGGATATTTGGCTCCGCCTACCAGCACGGCTTTGCTTGAGATGATCTGAGCACGAGAGTTTTATCTTTCTTCTTTAATCCATGTTATTTTATAATTGCTTTGTACATCCATAGTCTCATATTATAACATCGTTATATACCTTTTTATAAACACTACCTGATCTTCATGGAGTAAAATATTTAAAATACTAGCTTCATTCTCCTGCTCTAAAACGTACCCCAAGTCTTCTGAAGGGAATTACGCTACTGTTTTGGGTTAGCTTCAGACCCGTTAATCGAAGCTGGTGGCGGCATACCTTGTCCTGCGCTCTTGGGAGTCGTTGTAGCGATGGCGTCATTGATTATTATTGTTCCTGCTTGAGTTGGAGTAATATCACCCTCGCTGCAGCGTGCTCAATAGCCAGTACAGAGCAGGCAGCCTGTCTGGCGACCAATTACCCTAGGTGCAGTACCTAATCTGACCTGAGGGTAAGGGGGGCGCCAGAGAGCTGCAAGTTTTCAAGTGGAACTGTAAAGCGGGATATACATAAATCCCTGCAGTTCGTGTTAAATTGCAGAGCAGTGGGATACCTAAAATAAGCCCCTGCGGTAAATTAAAAGGTCCATAGCCTTGTTTGTGCTTTCATTACATTGGAGCAGTGGAGGGATAACTAAGATTAGCCCCCTGCACAAGTGATAGCCGTGGACTTGCCAAAAGTCACCCCGATCGTGACGTACTGCTGACAGTCACGGTGTGAATTGTGACAGTCTTTCTCCCACTCTCCGCTTCTTGTCTTGTGAGGCTGATAGGAGAACAAACAGCTTTAACTGTTCCTAATGTAAATGTGCCGTCCTGGCAGGAGTTTGCCTTTATAAGCTCATCGGGAGCATATAACGTCCCCCACAGAGTGGGTTCCCCAGACAAAGGCACAGAGAGCAATTCACAGGGAGGGAGGTAGAAGTCAGGCCCTTCTCGGGGGCCCAGGGTACAATCACCCTAGGACCTCACAGTACAGAGTGGAGGCTGAAGGACTGGTAGTGAAGATGTGAATTAATTTATCAGGGGCACCCCCATAAGTCGCCGGCAGTACATCACTACGGTGGCGCTCATATCACAACATCCACGTCACCTCATTACCCCACTTATTTATGGCACAATATCTATCTATATAATTGTCTAAGGTCAACTTCCGTCTGTCTGTTTCTCTGTCACGGAAATCGCGCGTTGCTGATTAGTCGCCGCCGGCTGGGCGCCAACAGTCAGCGACAGGCACAGTCCGGCCGAGAATTGGCCCCTCCCTACTCCCCTCCAGTCAGTGCCTCCTCCATACTCCCATCCAGTCAGCGGCCACATAGCGTTTTAGCAGTCCCTTAACGCGGCCATTACCCCTGTAAATGTGCCCAACTTTTTACTATGGATGCAGCCTATGCAGCATCAATAGTAAAAACACTGTAAAAAATAATGAAAAAAAAAAATCATTATATTCTCACCTTCCGGCGTCAGCGGCAGCCTTTCCCGCTCCTCGTGACGCTCTGGTCCCAAGAATGCATTGCGGCAATGACCCTAGATGACATAGCGGTCTCGCAAAACCGCTACATGATCACGGGTTATTGCCGCAAGGCATTACTGGGAACTGAGCGTTGTGAGGAGCATTGCTAAAGGCCTGGGCTGGATCCGCCGGAAGGTGAGAATATAACCATTTTTTTTTTTTTTTTACAGGGATATGGTGCCCACATTGCTATATACTACGTGGACTGTGCTCTACCCTGTGCGGGCTGTGTTATATACTACGTGGGCTGTGCCATATACTACGTGGGCTGTGCCATATACTACGTGGGCTGTGCCATATACTACGTGGGCTGTGCCATATACTACGTGGGCTGTGCCATATAGTACATGGGCTGTGCCATATAGTACATGGGCTGTGTTATATGCTACGTGGGCTGTGAGACTTTCGCCCAGGGCCCTCAAAAACGTGGAGCCGGCGGCAGGCCGGGTGCGACCAATCAGCGACAGAAGTAGTCACGGGATTTGAACCACGCTTCACTAATTGGTCGCGCCCGGTTGGCCGAATCCTGTGTATTCATTGCATTATTCTGAAATCTTCATAAATAAACTACATACATATTCTGGAATACCCGATGAGTTAGAATCGGGCCACCATCTAGTGGTGCCATAAGCGCTTCCTTAACAGTGAAATGTCCAGTGCGATTGCGACAGAACTCCTAATACAGGACTCAAGGGGTCACAATGGAAATGGCCAACAGTCAGCCAGTCCAGATACTCAACGCAGACACCACAGCAGCAGTGGGTCTGATATTGGCCCAAGCGGTGGGGACCCAGCTGCTCATCACAGGTTACACTACGAGGGACGGAAGGAACTTGTAAGTGAAAAAGTCTTTTGGAGCTACAGGGAAGAAAGAGGGGATGAACCAGTGTGTGGCCCTACAAGACCTTGAATGATGCCGGGTCCCAGGCCTCCACACTGGCAGTTCTGCCCTTGTCTGACATAATCGCCATTTATTATTCCTGACATGAAGTGCAGTTCCCACAGAAAGGGATAAGTAAGGCCCCTGAACCAGAGCTACAGAATCCAGCACTATCCAGACCAAAAAGAGTGCACCAAAGAAAGCAAGCCCGAATCACCGTGTCTGCGAATTGAGATACTGATTTGGCTTTTATCCTAAGTCATATTGCACGACTCATTAAAGGGTTGATTGTGACTTGTAGGATCGCTACTTCCAATAGGTGGCGCTATAGAGTTAAGTCCTCTTTCTCAGAAGAGGCAATTTGCATACTCCAAAGAAAGCACACACAGGTACAGCCTGCAGGAAGAAGGTGCTCAGAATCTACTTCACCAGCAGGGGGCCTCACTGTGCACAGGAACAGCCTGCAGGAAGAAGGTGCTAAGAATCTACTTCACCAGCAGGGGGCCTCACTGTGCACAGGAACAGCCTGCAGGAAGAAGGTGCTAAGAATCTACTTCACCAGCAGGGGGCTCACTGTACACAGGTACAGCCTGCAGGAAGGAGGTGCACAGGGTCTACTTCACCAGCAGGGGGCCTCACTGTGCACAGGTACAGCCTGCAGGAAGGAGGTGCAAAGAATCTACTTCACCAGCAGGGGGCTCACTGTACACAGGTACAGCCTGCAGGAAGGTGCTAAGAATCTACTTCACCAGCAGGGGGCCTCACTGTGCACAGGTACAGCCTGCAGGAAAGAGGTGCACAGGATCTACTTCACCAGCAGGGGGCCTCACTGTACAAAGGTACAGCCTGCAGAGAGGAGGTGCTAAGAATCTACTTCACCAGCAGGGGGCCTCACTGTACACAGGTACAGCCTGCAGGAAGGAGGTGCAAAGATTCTACTTTACCAGCAGGGGACCTCACTGTACACATGTACAGTACAGACCAAAATTTTGAAAAGTTTGGACACACCTCATTTAAAGATTTTTCTGTATTTTCATGACTGTGAAAATTGTACATTCACACTGAAGGCATCAAAACTATGAATTAAAACGTGGAATTATATACTTAAACAAGTGTGAAACTGAAAATATGTCTTATAGTCTAGGTTCTTCAAAGTAGCCACCTTTTTCTTTGATGACTGCTTTACCTCTTGAAGCTCATCAAGAGAATGCCAAGAGTGTGCAGTCACCGGTAATGGTCTTCCAACAATCTTGAAGGAGTTCCCAGAGATGCTTAGCACTTGTTGGCCCTTTTGCCTTCACTCTGTGGTCCAGCTCACCCCAAACCATCTCGATTAGGCTCAGGTGTGGTGACTGAAGGCCAGGTCATCTGGCGTAGCACCCCATCACTCTCCTTCTTGGTCAAATAGCCCTTATACAGCCTGGAGGTGTGTTTGGGGTCATTGTCCTGTTGAAAAAATAAATGATGGTCCAACTAAATGCAAACTGGATGGAATAGCATGCCGCTGCAAGATGCTGTGGTAGCCATGCTGGTTCAGTATGCCTTCAATTTTGAATAAATCCCCAAGTGTCACCACAAAGCACCCCCCACACCATCACACCTCCTCCTCCATGCTTCACGGTGGGAACCAGGCATGTAGAGTCCATCCGTTCACCTTTTCTGCGTCGCACAAGAACACGGTGTTTGGTACCAAAGATCTCTAATTTGGACTCATCAGACCAAAGCACAGATTTCCACTGGTCTAATGTCCATTCCTTGTGTTCTTTAGCCCAAACAAGTCTCTTCTGCTTGTTGCCTGTCCTTAGCAGTGGTTTCCTAGCAGCTATTTTATCATGAAGGCCTGCTGCACAAAGTGTCCTCTTAACAGTTGTTGTAGAGATGTGTCTGCTGCTAGAACTCTGTGTGGCATTGACCTGGCCTCTAATCTGAGCTGCTGTTAACCTGCGATTTGAGGCTGGTGACTCGGATAAACTTATCCTCAGAAGCAGAGGTGACTCTTGGTCTTCCTTTCCTGGGGCGGTCCTCATGTGAGCCAGTTTCTTTGTAGTGCTTGATGGTTTTTGCCACTGCACTTGGGGACACCTTCAAAGTTTTCCCAATTTTTGCGGACTGACTAACCTTCATTTCTTAAAGTAATGATGGCCACTCGTTTTTCTTAGCTGCTTTTTTCTTGCCATAATACAAATTCTAACAGTCTATTCAGTAGGACTATCAGCTGTGTATCCACCAGACTTCTGCACAACACAACTGATGGTCCCAACACCATTTATAAGGCAAGAAATCCCACTTATAAAACCTGACAGGGCACACCTTTGAAGTGAAAACCATTCCCGGTGTCTACCTCTTGAAGCTCATCAAGAGAATGCCAAGAGTGTGCAAAGCTGTCATCAAAGCAAAAGGTGGCTACTTTAAAGAACCTAGAATATAAGACATAAAAAAAAGTGTGAAACAACTGCAGTTAAGTATATAATTCCACATGTGCTAATTCATAGTTTTGATGTCTTCAGTGTGAATGTACAATTTTCATAGTCATGAAAATACAGAAAAATCTTTAAATGAGAAGGTGTGTCCAAACTTTTGGTCTCTACTGTACATCCTGCAGGGAGGAGGTGCACAGGATCTACTTCACCAGCAGGGGGCCTCACTGTACACAGGTACATCCTGCAGGATGGAGGTGCAAAGAATGTAATTCACCAGCAGGGGGCCTCACTGTACACAGGTTCAGCCTGCAAGAAGGAGGTGCTAAGAATCTACTTCACCAGCAGGGGGCTCACTGTACACAGGTACATCCTGCAGGAAGGAGGTGCACAGGATCTATTTCACCAGCAGGGGGCCTCACTGTACACAGGTACAACCTGCTTACACACATGTACTTCTGAATAGTGTGTAAGGACGTGAATGCGTCACAATGGATGACTTTTTAACCTGACATCTGAAATGTAATACCTCCCTTTGTGTGACCAAGGCTGCACCATTTTCAAGCTCTTGGAGAATTGATCCATCGTGAGGATCATTTCCATTTTGACTAGATACCAAAAGAGATTTTTATTAATTAAATCCATCAATGATGGCGAAAGGTTTAGGAAGGTCTGTGGTGCATGCTCAATCACAGAAATACAGAAAGGGAAAGAGACAAATAGTCCAATATAAAATGTAACTCATTTTATTAAATACATAATCTTTATTTTTACATAGCGCTAACATATTCCGCAGCGCTTTACAGTTTGCACACATCATCGCTGTCCCCGTTGGGGCTCACAATCTAAATTCCATATCAATATGTCTTTGGAATATGGGAGGAAACCCGAGAACCCAGAGGAAACCCACACAAACACGGGGAGAACATAAACTCCTTGCAGATGTTGTCCTGGGTGGGCTTCGTACCCAGGACCCCAGCACTGCAAAGGGTGCTTACAAACATCAGTGTATAAATCCAGGAGTAATGAAAGTAGCAAAGATGAATGGTGTGGAACAATGGTGAGACTGGCACCAGGACCCTAAAGAGGATATATAAAAGGTGGATGGGAAACCCATGGAAATAGCTACATTATATGGAAAGTGCTTCTGTTATTCCCAACTACTCAGCCTGTGCTCACAGTGCGTCACCTTCAGGTCAAGTCTCAGTACAAAACAATAAGACTCAGTATTGGCAACCAGTAAGCGGAGGACACCGAGAGAGAGCACCGATGACCGATGAAAAAGGAAGGGTCTTAGCCATAGTGTCCACACAGGGTCAGGTGCTGGCAGCCCCATAAGGGCTCATGCCTGATTCTACATTCTCCACATCCTGTCACACGCTTTTTTTTTTCTTCTGCTCTCTCACCCCCCCCCCATGTGCTGTCGCCATGGAAACAAGAAAAGAACAGAACAAGAGACGGAGAAATGGAATTCAATAGTATCAACTCGTTCAATGCCAGACTTCTTGCTAGCAGGATGACATCATCCCGGAGGGTTCCATGTGGCCTACATAGCAGGCTTCAGATTTCACAGATGGTTCCATGTGGCCTTCCTAACAGGGCAATAGCTCTACAGATTGCTTCATGTAATATTCCTAGGACGTCATACCACCGATGGTTCTATGTGGCCTTCCCACGAGGATAAGGGCTCCTCCCATGTGGCCTACATAGCAGGCTTCAGATTCTACAGATAGTTCCATGTCGCCTTCCTTGCAGGGCAACAGTTCCACAGATTGCTTCATGTGGCATTCCTAGCAAGAAGTCACACCACCGATGGTTCCATGTGGCCTTCCCACGAGGATATCTGCTCCTCCCACGTGGGCATCCTAGCAGGATGCAAACTCCACAGATGGTTCCATGAGGTCTTCCTAGCAGGGTACCAGCTCCACAGATGGTTCCATGTGGCCTTCCTAGCAGGACGCCAGCTCCACAGATGGTTCCATGTGGCCTTCCTAGCAGGACGCCAGCTCCACAGATGGTTCCATGTGGCATTCCTACAAGGATACCGGCTCCTTCCATGTGGCCTACATAGTAGGCTGCCAACTCCACAGATGGTTCCATGTGGCTTTCCTAGCAGGGCAACAGCTCCACTGATGGTTCCATGTGACATTCCTAGTAGGGCAATAGATCCACACATTATTCCATGTAGCTTCCTTAGCAGGCCGCCGACTCCACAGACGGTTCCATGTTGCCTTCTTAGCAGGACATCAGCTACACAGATGGTTCCAAATGGCTGACACTACAGTTTCCAGGTAAACCTTTGAAGCCATTAGAAGAGTATAGAATCATAGAATGTTAAAGTTGGAAAGGACCTCCAGGGTCATCGTGTCCAATCCCCTGCTCAATGCAGGAGTCACTAAACCATCTCAGACAGATGTCTGTCCAGCCTCTGGTTGAAGACTTCCATTGAAGGAGAACTCACCACCCCTTGTGGCAGCCTGATCCACTCAATGATTTCCCTCACTGTCAAAAAGTTTTTCCTAACATCTAATCAGTATCTTCTCCCTTTCAGTTTCATTCCATTGCTTCTCGTGTTTCCATATGCAAATGAGAATAATGATGATCCTTCTACAATGCGACAGCCCTTCAGATATTGTAGAAAGATATTAAGTCTCCTCTTAGCTTTCTTTTTTGCAAACTAAAAATTCCCAGGAAAAAAAAAAAAAAGTCCACTCACCTTCCAGGGTGTGGCGCATGAATCAAGCCAGAGCAGCTATAATAGGAATACGAAAAGTAGGAAGGACTCAGGAGAAATAGGTGTATATAGATATATAAAACTTTGCTTTTATTAGCCATATAAAAAATGCTCCAAAAACATTTTGGCAATATCACAGGGCAACAAGGAGGACTTGGACCTTTATCATGGTCAACTATGCCAACAGGACATACTTTGCAGTCCACTCACCATCTTGGTCGCTTTTCTCTGATCGTGCTCCAGTTTTTCAATGTCTTTTTTAGAATGTGGTGCACAGAACTGGACCCAGTATTCCAGATGAGGCCTGACCAAGGAGGAGCAGAGGGGGATAATTACTAGTCCTTGTCTTGTGGAAGTATAGCAGAATGCCTAAAGTGAGAAATTAGTTTCCACTAATGTGTCTCCATTACAAAGTCTCAGTCACAGTATGCTCGTTGAATTTGGCTCCTCACCGCACCCATCTCATCTAGACTTGTTGCATTGTCAATGTAGAGGATTGCACAGTGCTTCTTTCACATGTCCCTGCTGGAGGCAACAAACCTTTAATCCCACAACATATACAGAGGCTTAGGTATTTGGAAGCTTCCTGCATTTACTGAAGTCTGCAGCCTCAATATATACGCCAATAAACAGCAATTCACACATGCGCAAAGTGTTGTAGCCTTCAGCGAGTTCTATTGCAACGACACAATCATATTTGAAATGAAAGAACAGAAAGTAGGAAACGCAAGACAACTTATGACGACATGAAGGTTGACACAGGCTGAAAAGTAGGCCACAACCTCTGATAACCCAGGCACGTACGCAACAGAATCAAACATTATAACAAACCATAATAGTTTCATGTGCTCAGTAACAAAATTTACTGTGGGAGAGATGATAATTCATGTTCAACACCCTTTCAAATATACCTGGCTTCTACACACAGGTCTCCTGTATCCACATCCTCCTCACCCGGCTGAGCTCCTATCTACTGGGCTCCTGCCTCCTCACCCGGCTGAGCTCCTCTCTACAGGGCTCCTACCTCCAACACCCTCCTCACCCGACTGAGCTCTTATCCTCAGGGCTCCTAGCTCCACACCCTCCTCACCCGACTGAGCTCTTATCCTCAGGGCTCCTACCTCCACACCCTCCTCACCCGACTGAACTCCTATCTATAGGGCTCCTGCCTCCACACCCGGCTGAGCTCCTATCTACAGGGCTCCTGCCTCCACACCCTCCTCACCCGGCTGAGCTCCTATCCACAGGACTCCTGCATCCACACCCTCCTCACCCGTTTGAGCTCTTACACATAGGAGTCTCCCATATACAAGGGTCCTGTTCATGTACACTATTCTCCTGGATTTACTTGTACATATGGGAGCTTTGCACACATCACTGCCTCGTACAGTGCCTACAAGTAGTATTCAACCCCCTGCAGATTTAGCAGGTTTAATAAGATCCAAATAAGTTAGAGCCTTCAAACTTCAAACAAGAGCAGGATTTATTAACAGATGCATAAATCTTACAAACCAAAAAGTTTTGTTGCTCAGTTAAATTTTTATAAATTTTAAACATAAAAGTGTGGGTCAATTATTATTCAACCCCTAGGTTTAATATTTTGTGGAATAACCTTTGTTTGCAATTACAGCTAATAATCGTCTTTTATAAGACCTGATCAGGCCGGCACAGGTCTCTGGAGTTATCTTGGCCCACTCCTCCATGCAGATCTTCTCCAAGTTATCTAGGTTATTTGGGTGTCTCATGTGGACTTTAATCTTGAGCTCCTTCCACAAGTTTTCAATTGGGTTAAGGTCAGGAGACTGACTAGGCCACTGCAACACCTTGATTTTTTGCCTCTTGAACCAGGCTTTGGTTTTCTTGGCTGTGTGCTTTGGGTCGTTGTCTTGTTGGAAGATGAAATGACGACCCATCTTAAGATCCTTGATGGAGGAGCGGAGGTTCTTGGCCAAAATCTCCAGGTAGGCCGTGCTATCCATCTTCCCATGGATGCGGACCAGATGGCCAGGCCCCTTGGCTGAGAAACAGCCCCACAGCATGATGCTGCCACCACCATGCTTGACTGTAGGGATGGTATTCTTGGGGTCGTATGCAGTGCCATCCAGTCTCCAAACGTCATGTGTGTGGTTGGCACCAAAGATCTCGATCTTGGTCTCATCAGACCAGAGAACCTTGAACCAGTCAGTCTCAGAGTCCTCCAAGTGATCATGAGCAAACTGTAGACGAGCCTTGACATGACGCTTTGAAAGTAAAGGTACCTTACGGGCTCGTCTGGAACGGAGACCATTGCGGTGGAGTACGTTACTTATGGTGTTGACTGAAACCAATGTCCCCACTGCCATGAGATCTTCCCGGAGCTCCTTCCTTGTTGTCCTTGGGTTAGCCTTGACTCTTCGGACAAGCCTGGCCTCGGCACGGGAGGAAACTTTCAAAGGCTGTCCAGGCCGTGGAAGGCTAACAGTAGTTCCATAAGCCTTCCACTTCCGGATGATGCTCCCAACAGTGGAGACAGGTAGGCCCAACTCCTTGGAAAGGGTTTTGTACCCCTTGCCAGCCTTGTGACCCTCCACGATCTTGTCTCTGATGGCCTTGGAATGCTCCTTTGTCTTTCCCATGTTGACCATGTATGAGTGCTGTTCACAAGTTTGGGGAGGGTCTTAAATAGTCAGAAAAGGCTGGAAAAAGAGATAATTAATCCAAACATGTGAAGCTCATTGTTCTTTGTGCCTGAACTACTTCTTAATACTTTAGGGGAACCAAACAGAATTCTGGTGGGTTGAGGGGTTGAATAATAAATGACCCTCTGAAAAGACTTTTCACAACTTAAAAAAAAAATAAACAAAGAAATAACATTCTTTTTTGCTGCAGTGCATTTCACACTTCCAGGCTGATCTACAGTCCAAATGTCACAATGCCAAGTTAATTCCAAATGTGTAAACCTGCTAAATCTGCAGGGGGTTGAATACTACTTGTAGGCACTGTATAAACAGGGGTTGTAACAGGGCTTTGCATCTGAGGAAGCATAGACCCCGCAGAAGCCGTCACTCCATCAGTAA
Source organism: Ranitomeya variabilis (assembly GCF_051348905.1). Lineage (NCBI taxonomy): Eukaryota > Metazoa > Chordata > Amphibia > Anura > Dendrobatidae > Ranitomeya > Ranitomeya variabilis. The sequence continues at coordinate 245,061,070 of NC_135235.1, forward strand.
CAATCACACATCTAGCCAGACGGGTGTCAGTCACACATCATGGCTCCCCACCACCGGCAGATGATGATTAGCAAAGTCAAGTGCGACAATATAAAGGACAGACTCCCTGGGGTTCACTGTGTTCTTTACCATCCAGAGACTTCATATCTTGCATCCGTTTATTGGAGGCTTGGAGCCCTAGAAATAAGAGTGTTTAACCCATCACCCAGCAGCCGTGCATCATTCCGGAATGATTACAATTACTACGGCCATCACATCCCGGGTCAAAGAGCAGAGCCAGACATCATGCAAGGATCAGAGGGGCTCTGCCTGCCAGATGACTCATTGGACCCCACAGCCCTGACAACACAGTGACAAAAACAGATATGGAATAGGTGACTCCAAATATGAAATGAGAGAACCAAAACCAAAGACTGCAAGAGCCACTAACCGAGTATCCTACCCGAGCTGTCCCCCCTGAGCTGCCTACACAAGCCGTCCACCCGAGCTACCCCCAGAGCCGTCCACCCGAGCTACCCCAGAGCCGTCCACCCGAGCTACCCCCAGAGCCGTCCACCCGAGCTACCCCCAGAGCCGTCCACCCGAGCTACCCCCAGAGCCGTCCACCCGAGCTACCCCCAGAGCCGTCCACCCGAGCTACCCCCAGAGCCGTCCACCCGAGCTACCCCCAGAGCCGTCCACCCGAGCTACCCCCCACAGAGCCATCCACCCGGGCTACCCCTAGAGCCATCCACCCGGGCTACCCCCAGAGCCGTCCACCCGAGATGGCCACCAGAGCTGCCCAACCCAAGTCTCCTACCCAAGCCGCCCACACGATTCTCCTACCCGAGCTGCCCCACTGAGCAGTCGACCAGAGCTGCCCATCTGAGCCTCCTAGCCAAGCCGCCACCACGATCTGCCCCACTTGAGCCGTCCACCCTAGTCTCCTACTGGAGCCGTCCACCCGAGCCTTCCCCCCTGAGCAGTCCACCCAAGCCGCTCCATCGAGCCGTCCACCTGAGTCTCCTACCCAAGCCGCCCACCCGAGTCTCCTACCAGAGCCACAACCCTCCCCCGAATCTACTACCGGAGCCACCCACCTGAGTCTCCTACCCTAGCCACCCCCCCAATAAATCCACCAGATTCGTCCACCCGAGAAACCCTCCACCCTAACCCTAGGAGCCGTAAACCCAAGCCACAGACTCAAGTATGATACCTGAGCTGCCCAACCAGGCCCGCCAAAACAAGCGGCGCAACCGAGACGCCCAACCTAGCTGTCCACCCCGTCTCCTAACCGGCCACCCACCCAAGCTGCCCCCCTAAACCGTCCTCCCGAGTCCTACCAAAGCCGCCCACAGATGTGAAGACAATCCCTGCTCATGGTCAGCTCAGACAAGTCCTGGAGGTCTGCAAACATGCTGCCACCTCCAACAGCTGTAAAACAAGATGGCACAATGGTTAAGAATCAGATGACACATAAGTGTAACCATCCAAAGAAAGTGCAACAAGGCAAAAGGACAGCTCCTCAAGAGTAAGAGACGTTCCACCCCATGCCCCAAGTGTCAGCGTCCTTATCCCAGTCCCTCAGCGTCAGTGGGGCCCTGCCTGCTTGACACCAGGACTCCATCTCACCCAATCCCACCAGGGTCTGAATAGTCAAAGATGAAGGCTGATGGTTGGGGTCATAAGCTTCTGCTCCATGAAAATCCCACAACGATTTCTGGCTCCCAATTATCTGTCTAATGAAACGGCGAATGTTCAGATTATTAACAGAAATCTAATTAAAGGAATTAGTCATCATTACAAGATGACATCGGGATGGGGAGCAGTCTGTCCTCGGAGGAGGGGGCTATAACACCTCCCAGTGGAAGGAAATGCGTTTTCCTCCAGGATTTGGCCTCGTGACCCCCCATGAGACTGCAGCGCCATTCTCCAGAGCTGCTGGCGGATATATATAGAACAAGCCAATTACTGGAGGTTCCTATTAATAGTGAAGGAAGAGAAACATAAAGCTCGGCAGGACTCCGCCATCCGCAGCACGAAAGCTGCCATCACCGGTGATTGTGTCACTTCTGGCGATGAGAGCAGCCAAGGAGATGATGGAACAGCCCCTTATACAACTGCATAGAAACAGCCCCCCACCACACCAGTAATGATGCGCCTCCTCCACCTCAGTACCTTACAGAGTTCAGAGAGGGAGCGTTCCCAAAACAGAGGCAGAAGAGGAGGAGTAAACATTATGATGAACACCAACAACAAAAAAGAGAAGCTGTTTGCTACCACCACGGCAAAAGGACGACAGAAGAGAAGTCCAAAATGATGCAGTGAAAGGAGTTCCAGAACAAAATGGACAGGTGATGGCGCAAAAGGGTCCGCAACTGCGCAAGTGATGGGCGTGAAAGAATATACCAGTAGCCAGGGGAAGATGAACAGCAGGAGCTGAGGAGGAAGAGAAAACCAGGGGGCCCACAGGCAAGGCTACTGGCAGAGGCAACAGGACATGGGGCCGCAGTAACTCACCAAGGGCAGCAAAAGACAGTAGGGGCTGCAGACAGTCACCCCCGCTACAGCATCCGGAGGGTCCGTGTTTACCCCACCGCACTTCTGCTCTGTCTCTTTGGGTCTTTATCATGCACAGACCAGCGCAGATTGCTACAGCAGACCGACCGCCACACGGCCCTTTCATGCCTGCTGCACAAAACATCAGAAAGGAAAAAAAACGTCATCAACTGACAGGAGAAAGACAAAGTGATCGGAAAACGCACAATAATAGACACCGAATTCCACATTATCCTACAGAATGGATGCAAGTGTGAAGATGATGTTATGGGAAAAACACAAAATGACATCCTGGACATTTTGTGTCTCTAGGTCTTGGATCAATTATATCAATCTCGGACCCCTTTGATAATTAGTTGCCAGGGGCCCAATTACAGGAAAACTCTAAAAAGGAGGTTTTGCTTTACTAAGCAACTGCAGGTTTCAAGCAATATGGGGAAGAAAAAATCTCTGCTGCGGAAAAGTGTCACATAGTGCAATGCATCGGCCAAGTGAAAACATGAGATATTTCACCAAAACCTAAGTGTAATCATCATACTGTGAAGAGACTTGTGGCAGATACAGAGCAGACGGCTTAGTGCAGATAAAGGCATAATGATGAAGGTTCTGCCAGACAAATGCATCTGATTTGCTGCTAAAATCCCATACAAAGCAGAAGACCGATATGTAAAGCTGCAGAAGCCTCTAGTCCGCAAACCTAAAAAGGTGTATATTACTCCAGAGGCAGTAGTTGAGCCTAAACCTACTATTCGGCCACCCTTAAACAGCACTCACAAGAAGAAACAGCTGCAGCAGGCCCAACAGAAATGAAGACTCACTGTAACACAGTCTTCTGTACGGATGATGGCGTGTAAAGCCTCTTTCAGACTTCCATCGTTCTCCACACGTCGAAATACGTTGGTTTGTGAAAAAACAGGATCCTGCAAATTTGTATGTTTGTGCACTGGATCCTGTGCATTTTGGCGGACCGTCGTCTGCTAAAAACGTTCAAGGGAACGTTTTTCTGTACGTTGGATCCTTTGTTTCCTACTGAGCAAGCCCGGCAGGAAATCTCTCTCTCCTCCCCGGGATTTTACACGGACAGCGGACCCGTTGAAACACTGCATCCGCTGCACACGTAATCCACTATTTATAAACGTCCGTCGGTACGTCGCGCTGACGCTTTGTGACGGCCAACTACCGACGGAAATGTGAAAGAAGCCTTACTCAGGATGGTCCAGGTGGATTGACTAGAATGTGGTGGGCAGATGGCTACCATGTCCCAATAATGCTGTGATATCGGCAAGGAGGTAGCAGAATCATGTATTGAGATGGAATAAAGGAGAGAACTGGTAGCACCTTAAGGTTCCTTGAAAGTTTGAAAATGACCTCAAAGTATATACAATTTCTGACTGGCTGCTTTCTTCCATGATACAAGAAGAAGATCCGTGTTGTCCGCAGAAAAATCATCTACCTGCTGTAAATGCCCCATCTCCTGCTGCCAAGAAAACCTGAGTCATTGGCTGCCATGGGCAAAAGAAGGAGAGAAAGTCCTACACTAACAATTGCTGGCTCACATTCCTCTTCTCTGCCGGTCGTTGTTTCTGAGGGTTCAGTCCGGAGTTCCGCCGGGTTCAGCCTTAGAAATTTCAAAAAACTGTCCGTCACATCCAAACATAGACTAAGTGTGAACAGCTGCTGAACCTGGAGTCACCAACTCATATAAAGTCAAATAAATAAGGCAGCACACTGCAGCGCCAAAACCTGCAAACATGAAAATTGAATTGCTTTATTGCACTAGAAATATGAAAAATTGATAAAGTTTAGCACATTCTTAGGCCCTTGTAAACGAGAAATGCCTTATCGTGGCTACAAGGTACACATGAATTGGCCAATTTATGCCCTAAACTTTATCAATTTTTCATATTTCTAGCGCAGTAATGCAATTCAATTTTCATGTTTCATGTTTGCCGGTTTTGGCGCCACAGTGTGCTGCCTTATTTATTTGACTTTATATGGAGTTGTATGAGTCAACAGGGCTCAGTCGTAGGCTCCCTCCTCTCAGGATTCCTCAGGGTTCAATCCAAGGCCCGCACCTCACACTGTTGGACTTCATCAGGGCTGTCCTAAGCCTCCTCCACTTACTGTCAGGGTTCCTCAGGGCTTGGTCCTGGGTCCCCTCCTTACACTGTTGGGCTTCCTAAGGGTTTAGTACTAAGCCTCCGCCTCTTACTGTCAAGGTTCCTCAGAGCTCAGTCCTAGGCCCTCTCCGTCAGGGTTCCTCAGAGCTCAGTCCTAGGCCCTCTCCCCTCACCGTCAGGGTTCCTCAGGGCTCAGTCCTAGGCCCTCTCCCCTCACCGTCAGGGTTCCTCAGGACTCAGTCCTAGGCCCTCTCCCCTCACCGTCAGGGTTCCTCAGGACTCAGTCCTAGGCCCTCTCCCCTCACCGTCAGGGTTCCTCAGGACTCAGTCCTAGGTCCTCTCCCCTCACCGTCAGGGTTCCTCAGGACTCAGTCCTAGGCCCTCTCCCCTCACCGTCAGGGTTCCTCAGGACTCAGTCCTAGGCCCTCTCCCCTCACCGTCAGGGTTCCTCAGGGCTCAGTCCTAGGCCCTCTCCCATCACCGTCAGGGTTCCTCAGGGCTCAGTCCTAGGCCCTCTCCCATCACCGTCAGGGTTCCTCAGGGCTCAGTCCTAGGCCCTCTCCCCTCACCGTCAGGGTTCCTCAGGGCTCAGTCCTAGGCCCTCTCCCCTCACCGTCAGAGTTCCTCAGGGCTCAGTCCTAGGCCCTCTCCCCTCACCGTCAGGGTTCCTCAGGACTCAGTCCTAGGCCCTCTCCCCTCACCGTCAGGGTTCCTCAGGACTCAGTCCTAGGCCCTCTCCCCTCACCGTCAGGGTTCCTCAGGACTCAGTCCTAGGCCCTCTCCCCTCACCGTCAGGGTTCCTCAGGACTCAGCCCTAGGCCCTCTCCCCTCACCGTCAGGGTTCCTCAGGACTCAATCCTAGGCCCTCTCCCCTCACCGTCAGGGTTCCTCAGGACTCAGTCCTAGGCCCTCACTGTCAGGGTTCCTCAGGACTCAGTCCTAGGCCCTCTCCCCTCACTGTCAGGGTTCCTCAGGACTCAGTCCTAGGCCCTCTCCCCTCACTGACAGAGTCAATTTCCTTTTCACCTCTCAATGGGGGTGGTCTTTTTTGTCCTTTCTCATTCTCATGTCCTCTACCAGAGGCCTGAGAGTTTGAGGGTTATGTGCAGGATCTTAGTTGTTCCCAGCATTGCATTTTTCTTGACAGAGTTCAGATGTTGCTCCTGGGATCTGTTGTAGCCATTGTCACAACTTAAGGGTCACTGCTTCAAGTGCTCCTATCACCACTGGAATCACTGTTGCCTTCGCCTTCCTCATCTTCTCCAGCTCTCCTTCGAGGCCCTGGTATTTCTCCAGCTTCTCATATTCTTTCTTATATATATTTATTTCAAAATGATAGCAATCCAATAAATTATGCCTGACCAGAGAAGCACTGGGAGAGAGGGCTGGAATGACCCCCTACCGATCTGTAAAAACTGTATATACAACAAGTTCTTATCTAGCATCCACGATAATGAGATGAGGACACCCTTGTTTACTACATGAGAACTGGCTGAATACCGTATATACTCGAGTATAAGCCGACCCGAGTATAAGCCGACCCCCCTAATTTTGCTACAAAAAACTGGGAAAACTTATTGACTCGAGTATAAGCCTAGGGTGGAAAATGCAGCAGGTACCGGTGAATTTCAAAATTAAAAATAGATGCTCCATAACGTTCATTATGGCCCCATAGATGCTCCACATAAAGCTGTGCCACATATAATGCTCTGCACAGTTCATTATGACCCCATAGATGCTCCATAGAAAGCTGTGCCATATATACAATGCTCTGCACCGTTGCCCCATAGATGCTCCACATAAAGCTGTGCCATGTATACAATCCTCTGCACCGTTGCCCCATAGATGCTCCACATTAATCTGTGCCATATATACAATGCTGCTGCAATTAAAAAAAAAAAAAAAAACACATACTCACCTCTCTTGCTTGCAGCTCCTCAGCGTCCCGTCCCAGCGTCTCTGCACTGACTGATCAGGCAGAGGGCGGCGCGCACACTATATGCGTCATCGCGCCCTCTGACCTGAACAGTCAGAGCGGAGAGACGCCGGGAAGATGGAGCGACGCCCGGCGTGTGGAACGTGTACAGGTAAATATGCGATACTTACCTGCTCCCGGCGTCCCGCTCCTTCCCCCGGACAGCTGGTCTCCGGGTGCCGCAGCCTCTTCCTCTATCAGCGGTCACCGTTACCGTCATTAGAGGAATGAATTATGCGGCTCCGCCCCTATGGGAGGTGGAGCAGCCTATTCATTTCTCTAATGAGCGGTCCCACGTGACCGCTGTACAGGGGAAGAGGCTGCGGCACCGAAGACCGTGGAGACAGGGGGAGCGACAGGAACGCCGGAACTAGGTGAGTATATGACAGACCTCACCCGCCGACCACACCACCGATCATGACTCGAGTATAAGCCGAGAGGGGCACTTTCAGCCCAAAAATTTGGGCTGAAAATCTCGGCTTATACTCGAGTATATACGGTATACTGTTTTATTGAACATCATTTCTGCCTATTTTGTGGACTCTAGGGATTTATTCGGTACTCTACGTTCATGAGTTAAACACATTTTTGATATCTAGAAGGATGACACATTATCTTATATAATCAAGAGTTACCAATATCAGCGTGTATTTTTCCCATATACTGTAGGATTGCTCCATTTATGCTTACCTGACACATTACATTATTATTAGTGGATGAGCGAATATACTCGTTACTTGAGATTTCTCGAGCACGCTCGGAGGTCCTCCGAGTATTTTTTAGTGCTCAGAGATTTACTTTTTCTTGCCGTAGCTGGATGATTTACATCTGTTAGCCAGCATAAGTACATGTGGGGGTTGCCTGGTTGCTAGGGAATCCCCACATGTAATCAAGCTGGCTAACAGATGTAAATCATTCAGCTGCGGCAAGAAAAACTAAATCTTCAAGCACTAAAAAATACTCGGATGACCCCCGAGCATGCTGGGAAATCTCGAGTAACAGTATATTCGCTCACCACTAATTATTATACTTAAAATCGGCAGTAAAGAGGTTTTATTTTTTATATAGCGTGCAGAATTAAATAGCTGTTTTATGCACTAGTTATACAAGAGTGTCAATGAGTAACTTATTTGTCTCCCGTCTCCAATCCGTTCTGTATATAGCAGCCAAGGTCATATTCCTGTCCAACAGCTACAACAATGCTGCCACCCTGTGCCAGTCATTACACTGGTTACCCATCTGCTCCAGAATACAATATAACTTACCACTCTTACCCATAAAGAGCTCCACAGTTCTGCATCACCTCTTCATCCCTATCACCCTACTCCTCGAAAATCCACAATTCCGAGGCACCAGAGAAAATGGGGATAAAACATAACCTTTATTCCATCCTTAAAAAAAAAAAAAAAAAAAAAAAAAAATCACATGGTGAAATACAATAAAAATTACAACCATTGTACTTCTGGCTTGAAAGAGGCCCTTTTGGGCTGAAACCTTGCTTTACGTCTCTACCTTAAAAAAAAAAAAATCACATGGTGAAATATAATTAAGAATGGAATAATGGAATTAAGGTTATCCGAACTCCCTCTCCACCTCACCTCTGACTATCACCCTACCCGCCCTCGCTACAGTGCTCTATGGGCCTCTCTATCCTCCTCACCACTGCATACCATCCTACCTCTCCACAGTGCTGCACCTCCCGCTCTCTCCTCCTCACCACTGGCTACTCACCCTACCTCTCCACACTGCCGCACTGCTCTCTTTCCTCCCCATCTCTGTCTGTCACCTGTCCTCTCCACAGTGCTGCACCGCACGCTCTCTCCTCCTCAACACTGCCTAACACCCTACCTCTCCACAGTGCTGCACTGCCCTCTCTCCTCCCCATCTGTCACCTACCTGTCCTCTCCACAGTGCTGGACCACCCTACATCTCCTCCTCAGCTTTCTACTACCCTACCTGTCCTCTCCAGTGTTTCACCACCTACATCTCCTCACCTCTCAATGCCACCCTACCCATCATCCTCTCAAGTGCTGCACCACCCTATCTCTTCCCCATCGATCCTACCCATCATCTCCACGGTGCTGCACCATCCCATCTCTCCTTCTCACCTCTCAATACCACTCTACCCATCCTCTCCACAGTGCTGCATGACCCTCTCTACCCTCCTCACCACTGACTAACACCCTACCTCTCCACAGTGCTGCACTGCCCACTCATCTCCATCTCTATAACCTACCTGTCCTCTCCAGTGTAACACCACCTATAGCTCTTCCTCACCTCTCAATACTACTCTACCCAACTTTTCCAGTGCTGCGCAACCCCCTCTCTGTCTCCTTCCCATCTGTATATCATCTACCCATCCTCTCCACAGTGCGGAAATATCCTACTCTCCTCCTCCTCTCCATCTACCACTGCATTTTCCATTCCACTACTTACCCAAGACTTAGAACTAGAGATGAGCGAATTTTTCGAAAAACAATCACCAAACATATATTCGGCATGAATATGGCACATTTGGACTTTTGATTGGAAACCCGAGCAAATTTTCATAAATTCGTGAAAAACCGGTAATATTTGGTAAAAAGTGTGGGAAAATATTTGCGTTGCCACTAAAAAATTTTGAGCACTTTGGCTATGATAATGGTGGTGTATGATGAGCGTGGGGCAAGTGTTTGATGAGGGGAGGCAGTGGGGAGAGCTCAGAGGAATGGCGTGCTTGTAAAAAATAAATAAATAAATGTTTCTAACTTTGTGTGCGCACATTGCTGCTAGCCAATCAAGGCGCAGGAAACATCCACAATGTCCAGACACAACGGCTCTTGTCATTGGCTACTGAAATCACATGTCCCTCTCTATCTAAAGCGGGAACATCTTGTTTTTGTCATTTTGGCACTAGCACAGTGCAGAGAAGCTGGGCCGGACGCTGGGCCTGGGTGCTGATAGATTTTAGCTACTTAGCTAGGCGGTTGCTTCTTACTCAGATAGTTTAGCTAGGTAGTGTCCTGAGTGGCTGAGAAATTGACCTTCCAGCAGATTTTTTTTGTGTGCCAGCCATTATTGAAGTCCACAGACCAAGACATCCCTAAGGGGTGAGGCACCAGCCCTGGTATCGTGTCACTCACTAGAGGTAACTATATGGATCTCGGCCCCCATTCTATGGCAGGTCCACAGTACGGTGCTATTTGGGATTACGCTAACATAAGGGATCCTGCCTGGCTCTTTTGAGCCTATTTTTGCCTGTATGGAAGGGGTTAATGAACCACCTTAGGTACATCCACGTCTAGATAGATATATGCTGTTTGGCGGGTTGCCTTAGCTATTTTTATGCAATAACATTTGGATTTTTTGTATTGATCCATGCTATATTGGCTCCCTGCGCTGGCACGTCCTGGTTTTACAGCTGCACGTTCCACCTAATGGCTGCACTATATGCAAACTGTTTGTCGTTTATCTATTTAATATTTTCAATAAAGTATTATTTTTATACAAATGGACTTTTTGGTTGTGTTCGTGGTTTCCACATCCCTTTCCTCATGTTTATGCTTTGATTAGCGACCAGTCCACATTTTGGTCCAGTTACTGTTGTAACAAAAATAAATAATAATTACTGGTTATTATTCTTGTATATATATTTATGCCATGTTGCTGCTGCTATTCTTTAGCATTTTTCACGATCGTTTAGCTAGGTAGAGTCCTGAATGGCTGAGAAATCGACCTTCCAGCAGTTTTTTTTGTGTGTGCCATTACTGAAGTACACAGACAAAGCCAGCAGGGCACATCTCCTACTAGTGTGTTGTGCACGGCTTCTATTCTGCTCCATGCACGAGTATAGCATTCTAAATCTTATTTTTTCAGTTGGTAAACGTGATACAGCATGGCATATGTCACCTTGTCATTTAGTGGTGGTGAAATTGTTCTGTGTGCAGAGTTGTTGCACAGTAATATATTTTCACCGTGTTATTTAGTGGTGGTGAAATTCATCTTTTTCTGCACAGCTGTTACAGCGCAAAAAAAACTAATTTTTTTCTGTTCCTAAATAGGATACAGCACACCATATCCCACCTTGTCATTTAGTGGTGGTGAAATTAAGCTGTGTGCAGAGCTCATGCAGAGTAAAAATATATATATTTTTCTGTAACAATCAGGATACAGAAGGCTAGATCTAAGTTAATAGAATTGAGCATATATTAGATTGTATACAGGCCTCATCCACAGTTAAATACTTTCTTCTCTTACTAACTTTATACAGCAGGACAGATGTCAGTTGGAAATTTTTGGGTGCGGATATTGTTCTCCATATTGGGGTACACAAGATAAAATCAAAATTGTTTCTCTTACAGTCGCGCTACCTGAAGCAGGCTGCATTTCATCTGTTCATTCTTTGGTGCACATACTGTTCTCCATACAGGGGTGCACATGATAAAATAGAAATTTGTTCTGTTACTACCGTGCTCCAAAAATGTGGCCACATCAGAGGTTGTCATTCTTTTGTGCTCAGATTCTGCAGTATCCATGGCTCGTTCACAGTAACTAATCAATTTTTTCTGTTACTACCGTACTACATAGAGCAGGCCACATTTTAGCTTTTAATTATTTTGGACTGGTATTGTGCTCTAGCCAGGAGTCCACATTTCACAATATAAATTCTTTGTGCTGATAGTGGGGTCTGTAAACCATGCCACATTTAAGCATTGGACAGGACTTGAAGCAGTATTTCTTGCTTAGATCAGTAACTGATGGATGAGTGACAGGTGTAGGCCTGGTGCTCTGAGACCTGGGCACTATATCACACTGAGAAGGGGGCCATATTACTATATATATTACTATATCACACTGAGGAGAAGAGCGGCCATATTACTATATATATATTACTATATCACACTGAGGAGAAGGGCGGCCATATTACTGTATATATTACTATATCACACTGAGAAGGGAGACCATATTACTATATATATATATTACTATATCACACTGAGAAGGGAGGCCATATTACTATATATAACTATCACACTGAGGAGAAGGGCGGCCATATTACTATATATATTACTAAATCACACTGAGGAGAATAGAGCCCATATTACTACATATATTACTAAATCACACTGAGGAGAAGGGCGGCCATATTACTATATATATATATATTACTATATCACTCTGAGAAGGTCGGCCATATTACTATATCACATTGAGAAGAGCAGCCATATTACTATATATATTACTATATCACACTGAGGAGAAGAGCGGCCATATTACTATATATATATTACTATATCACACTAAGGAAAAGGGCGACCATATTACTATATATATTACTATATCACACTGAGGAGAAGGGCGGCCATATTACTATATATATTACTATATCACACTGAGGAGTAGAGCGGCCATATTACTATATATATTACTATATCACACTGAGGAGTAGAGCGGCCATATTACTATATATATTACTATATCACACTGAGGAGAAGAGTGACCATATTACTATATCACACTGAGAAGGGCGGCCATATTACTATATATATATTACTATATCACACTGAGGAGAAGGGCGGCCATATTACTATATATTACTATATCACACTGAGGAGAAGGGCGGCCATATTACTATATATATTACTATATCACACTGAGGAGAAGAGTGACCATATTACTATATCACACTGAGAAGGGCGGCCATATTACTATATATATTACTATATCACACTGAGGAGAAGGGCGGCCATATTACTATATATATTACTATATCACACTGAGAAGGGCGGCCATATTACTATGTATATTACTATATCACACTGAGAAGGGCGGCCATATTACTATGTATATTACTATATCGCACTGAGGAGAAGGGCGGCCATATTACTATATATATTATTATATCACACTGAGGAGAAGGGCGGCCATATTACTATATACATATTACTATATCACACTGAGAAGGGCGGCCATATTACTATATATATTATAACTATATCACATTGAGAAGGGAGGCCATATTACTATATATATATTACTATATCACACTGAGGAGAAGGGAGGCCATATTACTATATATATATTAATATATCATACTGAGGAGAAGGGCGGCCATATTACTATATATCTTACTATATCACACTGAGGAGAAGAGTGGCCATATTACTATATATTACTATATCACACTGAGGAGAAGGGCGGCCATATTACTATATCACACTGAGGAGAAGGGCGGCCATATTACTATATATATTACTATATCACACTGAGGAGAAAGGCAGTCATAGTACTTTATTGTATTAATTTCTATGGAAATTACAAAATGATTTTATGTGTTGAAATTTGATGGAAAATTCACGTTTCTTATTAGTAGCTGTCATGAATCCAAGGGTGGATATTTTTATCATCTTTACCACTGACACCAAAATGTCATTAACCGGAGTTGTTTGGTTGTCCTCGTTCTTTTCTGTAGGGGATTAATTTATATCCCACTTCCCTGCTATGTACTGGCTGTGGGGCACACACTGCAGTGAGGGTGACATCATTATTCCAAGCCACAGCAGAGCAATACACTATAAAAACCCTGTTCCATCACTGCCAGCGTTATTACCCACCAGCGCAGGACACTTCCGCTGCCACCAGCTCCTGTTCCTTAATTAATTCTGAGTCCGGAGCCAACCCAATTATTAGCGTAATTTACTTCAGAGGACATGTAAATACGTTATAGAGCAAGGAGAAATGAAGCTAGTAATTTTATATATTTTACTCCAAAAGGAATGCAGTGTTTACAAAAGTGTAAAAAGATATTATTAAACGAGAATTATGTATATACAGACAATTACAAAATAAAAAGGGATTAAAGGAAGAAAATAGACTTAGAGTTCTCTTATATCATGGCGGAGCATGCGGCTGGAGGGAAGGGAGCATATGTCCCAATGCATCACAGATGTATCTCTCAGCTAGTTCCTTGGACAAAAGCTGAAGCAAAACGAGGTCTCACTGTCTTATACCCCATGGTCGTGATATCACTGACGGGGCTGAGTTATGGAATGCACTCCTACTTTCTCAGAGGGACTCAGACTTACGGAACATTCATATCCGCCATACCTCCAGGATGCAACTTCGTATAACGACGACGGAATTACCATTGATCTTGTTATGTGATTAGCATTCTATTAAGACCAAACATGACCTGACTATGCAAGGCGGGTAAGCAGTAATTTGTTTCTCGGATACCAAGGGTATGGGAAATTAGAAAACGCACTGGGTGATGGCCCGGCTGATGTAGAGGCCAAAAATGTATTTGTCCTGCTTCCAGACCTAAGCTGCACGATTATATACCAGTTTAAGAGAACAAAGGGAATGGTCCCGACCATGCTCTTACACAAAGCTGAGTAAACCTGCTCACAGCACACTGGTTTCACATTACAGCTGCATGCAGGGGGGAGGGAGGAGGGAGCAGTGAAAAGGAGAGCTTTATAGGCAGTGTGGAGAGGGGGGGTCAGAAAGCCCACAGCTTGTGTCTAAAAAGCCATGGAACCTTCTAGGGTGTATACTCGAAATATGGCATTTATATTATCGTGACAGTCACCAAAACTTCTGCACAAACATAAACTCTCTGGAGACAAAGTAGCGCTGTGACTCTAGAACATTTTCAGGTTTTTCACTTTCTGGACAGACGACACCGGAGACAATCAGTAACAACATGTTCATCACAGACACAAATGACCTCTTAACTCTGCCCAGTGTGGACGCCCAAGTGTGGAAGCCCATGGTCCGTACAGCGTTGCTCAGAGGCCGGGTAGGACAGACGCACCCAGGAATCCGGCAGAGGTGCGGGGAAATTACCATGGACTTGTTGGTGGATGCGTTTGTCAGAGGCTCAGTCTACGTGCAGCCGTCCCACTGAGCCAATCAGAACACCACGATGACTGCGATTTTACGAGGTTACATAAAAAGCTGCAAAATGAGAACTCCTGGGCAGCTGAAATAGACTGCAGGGCGTCCGGCTGCAGAGGCTTTATGATCCGTGCCACAGCTTTACGGCACTATAAAGCTCATATCCTCCCAGAGCAGCTCAGAGCCAGACAGAATAAGTGGTGAGCCCCGGACACCACAGCCCAAGATGGAAGAGGGTTCGAGCCTTCAGCCACCAACACCGGGATCACTCACAGGGAAAAAACGAAACTGCAAGGAGCAGACTGTCACAGGAGGTCTGAGATCAGTGTGCCGAAACCTCCTCATCATAGAGGAACAAAGCCAGAACTGGAGGCACCGGCCATCACCGTCACCGCACATGACAACATCACCATCTGCAGAGCACCCAGTGCCACAAGAAAGAGTCCACAATCCAAACCTACAAATCACAGCCACATACCGGACCTATTCATTCCTTACATCCTGTATTAATGCCCCAGAGCTACGCTCACTATTCTGCTGGTGCAGTCGCTATGTACATACATTACATTACTGATCCTGAGTTACATCCTGTATTATACCCCAGAGCTGCACTCACAATTCTGCTGGAGCAGTCACTGTGTACATACATTATATTACTGATCCTGAGATACATCCTGTATTATACCCCAAAGCTGGACTCACTATTCTGCTGGTGCAGTCACTGTGTAGATACATTACTGATCCTGTACTGATCCCGAGTTACATCCTGTATTATACTCCAGAGCTGCACTCACTATTCTGCTGGAGCAGTCACTGTGTACATACATTACTGATCCTGAGTTACCTCCTGTATTATACTCCACAGCTGCACTCACTATTCTGCTGGTGCAGTCACTGTGTACATATATTACATTACTGATCCTGAGTTACATCCTGTATTATACCCCAGAGCTCCACTCACTATTCTGCTGGTGCAGTCACTGTGTACGTACATTACATTACTGATCCCGAGTTACCTCCTGTATTATACCCCACAGCTGCAATCAATATTCTGCTGGTGCAGTCACTGGTTTTATACATTACTGATCCTGAGTGACATCCTGTATTATACTCCAGAGCTGCACTCACTATTCTGCTGGTGCAGTCACTGTGTACATACATTACATTACTGATCCCGAGTTACCTCCTGTATTATACCCCAGAGCTGCACTCACTATTCTGCAGGTGCAGTCACTGTGTACATACAGTTGTGGCCAAAAGTATTGACACCCCTGCAATTCTGTCAGATAATATTCAGTTTCTTCCTGAAAATGATTGCAAACACAAATTCTTTGGTATTATTTTTATTTAATTTGTCTTAAATGAAAAAAACACAAAAAGAATTGCCTAAAGCCAAATTGGATATAATTCCACACCAAATATAAAAAAGGGGGTGGACAAAAGTATTGGCGCTGTTCGAAAAATCACGTGATGCTTCTCTAATTTGTGTAATTAACAGCACCTGTAACTTACCTGTGGCACCTAACAGGTGTTGGCAATAACTAAATCACACTTGCAGCCAGTTGACATGGATTAAAGTTGACTCAACCTCTGTCCTGTGTCCTTGTGTGTACCACATTGAGCATGGAGAAAAGAAAGAAGACCAAAGAACTGTCTGAGGACTTGAGAAACAAAATAGTGAGGAAGCATGAGCAATCTCAAGGCTACAAGTCCATCTCCAAAGACCTGAATGTTCCTGTGTGTACCGTGCGCAGTGTCATCAAGATGTTTAAAGCCCATGGCACTGTGGCTAACCTCCCTAGATGTGGACGGAAAAGAAAAATTGACAAGAGATTTCAACGCAAGATTGTGCGGATGTTGGATAAAGAACCTCGACTAACATCTATAAGTTCAAGCTGCCCTGCAGTCCGAGGGTACAACAGTGTCAACCCGTACTATCCGTCGGCGTCTGAATGAAAAGGGACTGTATGGTAGGAGACCCAGGAAGACCCCACTTCTTTCCCCGAGACATAAAAAAGCCAGGCTGGAGTTTGCCAAAACTTACCTGAAAAAGCCTAAAACGTTTTGGAAGAATGTTCTCTGGTCAGATGAGACAAAAGTAGACCTTTTGGGCAAAGGCATCAACATAGAGTTTACAGGAGAAAAAAAGAGGCAAAGAAAAGAACACGGTCCCTAAAGTCAAACATGGCGGAGGTTCCCTGATGTTTTAGGGTTGCTTTGCTGCTTCTGGCACTGGACTGCTTGACCGTGTGCATGGCATTATGAAGTCTGAAAACTACCAACAAATTTTGCAGCATAATGTAGGGCCCAGTGTGAGAAAGCTGGGTCTCCCTCAGAGGTCATGGGTCTTCCAGCAGCACAATGACCCAAAACACACTTCAAAAAGCCCTAGAAAATGGTTTGAGAGAAAGCACTGGAGACTTCTAAGGTGGCCAGCAATGAGTCCAGACCTGAATCCCATAGAACACCTGTGGAGAGATCTAAAAATGGCAGTTTGGAGAAGGCACCCTTCAAATATCAGGGACCTGGAGCAGTTTGCCAAAGAAGAATGGTCTAAAATTCCAGCAGAGCATTGTAAGAAACTCATTGATGGTTACCGGAAGCGGTTGGTCGCAGTTATTTTGGCTAAAGGTTGTGCAACCAAGTATTAGGTTGAGGGTGCCAATACTTTTGTCTGGCCCATTTTTGGAGTTTTGTGAAAGTCGTAGTTACTCACCGATAACGGTGTTTCTCAGAGCCCATGACAGCACTACCAGAGAGAGGGAATCCGCCCTTCAGGGACAGGAAAACCTACAGGATAAAAGGGCGGTACCTCTCTCCTGCCTCAGTTTAGTTTACAGAGCATCAGAGGTCCTCCAGGTTAGTGACAACAAGAAATACACATATTTTTAGCAAAATACTTATGAAGATTACACCGTGTCTAAATCAAAACACACACTTCGTATAATAAAGTGCTCACCGCACACGTGATAAGGGGGGGGAATAAGCAGGTGCTGTCATGGGCTCTGAGAAACACCGTTATCGGTGAGTAACTACGACTTTCTCAGTCGCCCATGACAGCACTACCAGAGAGAATTGCAGAGATTATTGCTTTAGGGAGGGACCACAGCCTGCAAGACCCTTCTTCCGAAGGTTAAGTCCGACGAAGAGGCTAAGTCTAAGCGATAGTGCCTAAAGAAAGTTGAAGGTGTTGACCAGGTGGCCGCTTTACAGATTTTATCTATTGGTACCTCCGACCTTTCGGCCCAGGAGGTCGCCATAGCCCTTGTAGAGTGTGCCTTGAGTCCTTCAGGAACTGCGTTTCCCGTGGACGAGTATGCCAAGGCTATCGCATCAGTAACCCAACAAGCTATAGTGGCTTTGGAGGCTTTGAGTCCTTTTTTAGGTCCCTGAAAGCAGACAAAAAGACAGCCTTCCTTCCTACACTGACGGGAGGATTCTAGGTAGTGTATTAGACACCTTCTCACGTCTAAGGTGTGGAATTTTTCCTCTTTTTGATTTTTCGGGTTTGGACAGAAGGAAGGAAGGATTATTTCCTGGGATCTATGGAAATTGGAAGCCACTTTGGGTAGATAAGCAGGGTCTGTTCTCAACACTACCCTATCCTCCATGATTTGTGTGAAGGGAGGGTTCGCAGATAGAGCCTGAAGGTCACTAATCCTACGGGCAGATGTTAGTGCTGTAAGAAGGGCCGTTTTGAGGGATAAGATTTTAAGTGGTATGGAATCTATGGGTTCAAACGGGGGTTCTGTCAGAGCTGATAGTACTAAGTTTAAGTCCCAAGTTGGAGGGTTTTTGATTTTTATTGGCCTAGACCGTACAGCGGCTTTAATGAATCTTGCTATCCATGGGTTAGTGGCAATACTATCATTGTATAACGCCCCTAAGGCTGCTACTTGCACCTTTAAGGTGCTCACCGATAGGCCCATATCCAAGCCTTTCTGTAGGAACTCTAATATTTTGACCACTGGAACCCCCATCTTGTAGTTTTACCCCGGAGGTGGACAAAAACTTTTTCCAAGTTTTACCATAGATTTTAGTTGTTATTGTCTTCCTACTTTTTAATAGCGTGGAGACTAAATTATCTGAGAATCCCCTTGCCCTTAGCAGAGACCTTTCAAGTTCCACGCTGTCAAGTGTAGATTTGACGACTGAGGGTGGAACACCGGCCCCTGTGATAAGAGGTCCAGAAGATCCGGAAGGACCCAGGGAACTGTGACCGATAGGATTCTCAGCCAGGAAAACCAGGCCCTTTTGGGCCAGAAGGGGGCTATTAGAATAATTCTCGCCCCGTCCTGTCTTATCTTCCGTAGGACTGCTGGTATAAGTATATAAGGGGGAAAGGCATATGTCAGACCGTGAGTCCAGGGAATCGAGAATGCATCCAGTGCTCGGGGGTTCCCTCTGTGGTTTAGAGAACAAAACTGTTTTACTTTTCTGTTCTCTATACTGGCGAAGAGGTCTATTACTGGTACCCCCCAGATTTTTGTGATCTGATCGAAGACCTTTTGGTTCAGAGCCCATTCCCCCTGTTTCAGCTGGGTACGGCTTAGGAAGTCTGCCTTTTTAATCACTACGCCTCTTATGTGTAGCGCCGAGAGGGATAGGAAGTGATGTTCGGCTAAGGTGAAGATCTGGGAAGTAGTTTCCATCAGGGCTTGGGATCTGGTCCCCCCTTGGTGGTTCAGGTAGGCCACTACTACTTGATTGTCCGAGAAAACCCGGACATGTTGTCCCCGTAGTTTGGGAAGAAAAACTGACAGAGCATGGCTCACTGCGCAAAGTTCTTTTTGATTTGAGGATACCTGGTATTCTCGATCTGTCCAGACCCCCTGAGTAACACTGTTTCCCAGGTGAGCTCCCCACCCCGTGGGACTGGCATCCGTGGTAACTACTCGATGTACATCTATCACCCACGGAACCCCCTTTGATAGATTGTTGGAATCTAGCCACCAGTCTAGGGAACGAATAGTGTCAGAACTTAGAGTCATGCGACCTTCCAGGCGTCCCCTCAGTGTAACCTGATTTTTCAGGACATCCCACTGGAGGTCTCTCGTGTGGATCTGAGCCCACTGTACTGCCGGGAGACAAGCAGAAAGGGACCCCAGCAGTGACATCGCTCCTCTTAAAGTCATATGAGGGTTTGAGCGAGCTCCGGACACAATGCTTAAGATTTTTTGTTTTTTTCTGGTCTGGAAGGAGACATTCCTGTAAAACTGAGTCCAGAGTTAGGCCCAGAAACTCTTGCACCATGGTCGGTTCTAGTTTTGACTTCTGGAGATTTAGGAGCCAACCTAATTCTGTTAGAGTTTTTATCACTCTGCTGCACTGTTGGCGACAATGTTGGGCTGAGTTGCTGACAATCAGGAAGTCGTCTAGGTATGGTATTATAATAACATTTTCCTCCCTTATGTGGGCCATCATTTCTGCTACCACCTTGGTAAAAACACAGGGCGCTACCGAAATGCCAAACGGGAGGGCCTTGTACTGGTATTCTTTCACTACTCCCTCCATGACTACTGCTAGTCTGAGGTATTTCTGTGAGTTTTTGTGGATGGGGACGTGATATCCAACACTACCATGAAACAATTTGGAAACAGGTTTTTTATTGTAGATCTTATCGATTCCATTTTGAATGTTTGATTCTTTACGTAACCGTTTAATCTCCGTAGATTTATTATTGTGCGGAAGGAACCGTCCGGCTTTGGAATCAGAAACAGTGGGGAAAAGAATCCTTTCCCTCTTTCCAGTAATGGAACTTCTCGGATCACATCTTTGATTATGAGTTTTGAGATTTCTAGTTCCAAGGCCTGTTGTTGTCGCCATGAAGGTTTCAATGGAGTGACCACATAGTGTTGGGGAGGAAGGGTGGTAAAGTTTATTTGAAGTCCCATTTTTATTAGGTTTAAAATCCAAGTACTGGAAGAGATTTTTTCCCAGGCCGGAAGGTATTGAGACAGTCTCCCTCCCACCCTGGGGGAGGTGTCACTTAGGGGTTTTTTTTATTTCTGGGGGAGTTGCCAAAGAGGAAGCCCCTGTCTCTATTTCTCCCCTCGTCCCACCTGTTCTGTTCTCTAGGGGGGCGTCTGCGGAAAAATTTCCTGTTCCGAAAGGGCCGCCTAACGTATGGTGCGGCCAGGTTAGGGAATCCCTTCTTCTTATCCCCTGCTTTTTGTAAAATGTCATCTAGGGTTTCGCCAAACAGAAATTTTCCCTCACATGGGATTGAACAAAGTTTTTGTTTTGTCTGTAGATCGCCTGGCCAGTTTTTCAGCCACAGCGTTCTACGAGCTGCATTGGACAGGGCTGCCGATTTTGAAGTCAGTTTGATAGAGTCCGCCGAAGAGTCAGCCAAGAAGGCTGCCGCCCCCCTAATCATGGGAATTGATTCGATGACTTTTTGTCGGGATACTCCATCCCTTAACTGTTTCTCCAGATTGTCTATCCAAATCATTAGAGATCTGGAAGTACATGCGGCCGCTATGGCGGGTCTTAAACATTCCCCTGCTGACTCCCAGGCCCCTTTTAGGAAGGTGTCGGCTCTTTTATCAAGGGGGTCTTTTAGCGTACCCATGTCCTCAAAGGGCAGCGCAAATTTCTTTGACGCTTTAGCTACTGCCACGTCAAGTTTAGGAGCTGTCCCATGCTGTAGAATCATCTTCCGCAAAAGGATATTTCCTTTTAAGGGAGGGTACAGATGAGTTTTTTTCTTTCTGGCTTCTCCCACTCCTTTTTAATCAGGGCCTGCACATTTTCGTTAAGTGGGAAAACTCTGCGTTTTTTCTGGCCCAGGCCGCCAAACATAATGTCCTGTACCGTTTTGTCAGGACGTGGGTCTAGGACCCCCATTGTAGATCTTACAGTCTTTACAAGGGCATCTACTTCATCTAAGGGGAAGCAGTAGCGGCCTCCACTCTCCGAGTCTGAGGAGAAGAAGGAACCTTCCTTGTCTGACACATCCTCATCAGAGCTAGAAGGATCGGAGTGAGAAAGGGGGACAGGTGTTCTCTCCTTAACCCCCTCCCCTTTAAGGGATTTAAACGCTGTTTCTACCTCTGATCTTATTACTGAACGTAATTCAGAGGCAAAACTAGGGGTTTCCTCACAAAGGACTTGTCCTATACAGGAACCGCATAATTTTTTATCCCAGTTCTGTAACAGGGGTTCTCCACATAAGGGACAGTCTCTATGTTTAGTTTTCTCCGTTTTTTTTCTTGCCTAAAAAATAAACGGAAAAGGGGACCCTAATTACTTGGTGAACTTTCACGAAGATCACTCACCCATCTTGCGCAGCTACAAGTACCAGTTCTGGAGGAGG
Source organism: Ranitomeya variabilis (assembly GCF_051348905.1). Classification (NCBI taxonomy): domain Eukaryota; kingdom Metazoa; phylum Chordata; class Amphibia; order Anura; family Dendrobatidae; genus Ranitomeya; species Ranitomeya variabilis. The sequence continues at coordinate 245,082,899 of NC_135235.1, forward strand.
CACGGGATCTTGTATGAGACCCGAAGTAGAAGGTGTCGGCTGGCTGGACATATTGGAGGCTTTACTCTGCGGCGTGAAATGGCTCCTGAAGCGGGTACTTCGGGTGCCTGCAGAGGTCCTTCTCTTTGTCTCGCCCGACTTGCGCTGGTGGTGACGCTGCTGTTGCTGCGGCGGTGGCTGTAAGGGCTGCGCCGGCTGGAGCTGCTGATCGCTGTCCGCCATACTGGGACTGCATGCAGCAAAGGGCGCTCTCACCGCGGTGTTTTAAATAGCCCGCCGATCACCCCTCCTCCATGCTGCGTTGCAGGGAAGCGCTGGTCCCCAGTGCGCATGCGCGCTCCCCGGGACCCGGAAGTAGACAGCGTCTATATCCGATGCGGCGGCCATCTTGGTGCTCTCACACACCAGGCCGTCGCTCCGGACCAGGCCTCTCTGCAGAGGCACGCCGGGTCCCTGAAGCCCCTACCCCAATCCGGGGAGGCAGCCGCGCTCCCCTCCGCACGCTCTGCAGCCCCATCGGACCCAGAAGCGGCGGCGGCGGACACCGAGCCAGCGGTGACAGGGGCCTCCCCGCCGTCATACCTCCACTGGTCGGCTCCGGATACAGGTACCGATCCTGAGGGTTCCCCTGTCAGGGACAGGAAACAAAACTGAGGCAGGAGAGAGGTACCGCCCTTTTATCCTGTAGGTTTTCCTGTCCCTGAAGGGCGGATTCCCTCTCTCTGGTAGTGCTGTCATGGGCGACTTTGAAATGATCAATGTTTTGCTTTTTGCTTCATTCTCTTTTGTGTTTTTTTCATTTAAGACAAATTAAATGAAGATAATAATACCAAAGAATTTGTGATTGCAATCATTTTCAGGATGAAACGGAGTATTATCTGACAGAATTGCAGGGGTGTCAATACTTTTGGCCACAACTGTACATTACTGATCCTGAGTGACATCCTGTATTATACCCCAGAGCTGCTCTCACTATTCTGCTGGTGCAGTCACTATGTACATACATTACATTACTGATCCCGAGTTACATCCTGTATTATACTCCAGAGCTGCACTCACTATGTACATACATTACTGATTCTGAGTTACATCCTGTATTATACCCCAGAGCTCCACTCACTATTCTGCTGGTGCGGTCACTGTGTACATACATAACTGATCCTGAGTAACATCCTGTATTATACCCCAGAGCTGCACTCACTATTCTGCTGGTGCAGTCACTATGTACATACTTTACTGATCCGGAGTTACATCCTGTATTATACTCCAGAGCTGCACGCACTATTCTGCTGGTGCAGTCACTGTGTACATACATTACTGATCATGAGTGACATCCTGTATTACACTTCAGAGCTGCACTCACTATTCTGCTGGTGCAGTCACTGTGTACATACATTACTGATCCTGAGTTACATCCTGGATTATACCCCAGAGCTGCACTCACTATTCTGCTAGTGCAGTCACTGCGTACATACATTACTGAACCGGAGTTACACCCTATATTATACTCCAGAGCTGCACTCACTATTCTGCTGGTGCAGTCACTGTGTACATACATTACTGATCCTGAGTGACATCCTGTATTATACCCCAGAGCTGCACTCACTAGTCTGCTGGAGCAGTCACTGTGTACATACATTGATGATCCTGAGTTACATCCTGTATTATACCCCAGAGCTGCACTCACTATTCTGCTGGTGCAGTCACTGTGTACATACATTACATTACTGATCCTGGGTTATATCCTGTATTATACCCCAGAGCTGCACTCACTATTCTGCAGGTGCAGTCACTGTGTACATACATTGATGATCCTGAGTGACATCCTGTATTATATTCCAGAGCTGCGTTCACTATTCTGCTGGTGCAGTCACTGTGTACATACATTACTGATCCTGAGTGACATCCTGTATTATATTCCAGAGCTGCACTCACTATTCTGCTGGAGCAGTCACTGTGTACATACATTACTGATCCTGAGTTACATCCTGTATTATACCCTAGAGCTGCACTCACTATTCTGCTGCTGCAGTCACTGTGTGCATACATTACTAATCCTGAGTTAAATCCTGTATTATCCTTCAGAGCTGCACTCACTATACACTGTATGTATCGCCCACCTCTATACAGCACATATTACACAGTGTACATATCCCCTGCTCTATACAGCACACATTACACGGTGTACATATCCCCCTGCTCTATACAGCACATATTACACAGTGTACATATCCCCTGCTCTATACAGCACATATTACACAGTGTACATATCCCCTGCTCTATACAGCACATATTACAGTGTACATGTACACTGTAATATGTGCTATATAGAGGGGGACATGTCCCCCTCTATATAGCACATATTACACATTGTACATATCCCCCTCTATATAGCACATATTACACAGTGTACATATCCCCCTCTATATAGCACATATTACACAGTGTACATATCCCCCTCTATATAGCACATATTACACAGTGTACATATCCCCCTCTATATAGCACATATTACACAGTGTACATATCCCCCTCCTCTATACAGCACATATTATACAGTGTACATATCACTCATCTATACAGCAGATATTAGTGTATATATCATCCTCTATATATCAAATATTACAGAGTGTATAAATCACCCTCTATAAATCACATATTACACAGTGAATTTATCACCCTCTATCATCACATATTAGAGTGTATATATCTCCCTCCTCAATACAGCACATACAGTGTATATATCACCCTCCTCTATACAGCACATATTACACAGTGAATATATCACCCTCCTCTATACAACACATATTACAAAGTGTATATATATCCCCCTCCTCTATACAGCACATATTACTGTCTAGATATCACTCTCCTCTATAAAACACGTTACACAGTGTATATATCACCCACCTCTATACAGCACATATTACACAGTGTATATATCCTCCTCCTCTATACAGCACATATTATAAAGGTTATATAACATCCTCCTCTATACAGCACATATTACAAAGTATATATAACATCCTCCTCTATACATCACATATTACACAGTGTATATATCACCCAACTATCCAGCACATATAACACACTGTATATATCACTCTCTATACAGTACATATTACACACTGTATATAACAGTGTTTCTCAACTCCAGTCCTCTAGACCCACCAACAGGTCTTGTTTTCAGGCTTTCCTTAGTTTTGCACAGGTGATAATTTCATCACCTATGCAATAGTAAAGGTACCGTCACACTAAGCGACGCTGCAGAGATACAGACAACGATGCTGATCGCTGCAGCGTCGCTGTTTGGTCGCTGGAGAGCTGTCACACAGACAGCGACCAACGATGCCGAGGTCCCTGGGTAACCAGGGTAAACATTGGGTTACTAAGCGCAGGGCCGCGCTTAGTAACACGATGTTTACCCTGGTTACCAGTGTAAAATGTAAAAAAACAAACACTACATACTCACCTTCGCGTCCCCCGGCGTCCGCTTCCTGCACTGACTGAGCGCCGGCCCTAACAGCAGAGCGGTGACGTCACTGCTGTGCTGTACTTTCACTTACAGCCGGCGCTCAGTCAGTGCAGGAAGCGGACAGCGAGGGACGTGTGACAGACATCAGAAGGTGAGTATGTACTGTTTGTTTTTTTACATTTTACACTGGTAACCAGGGTAAACATCGGGTTACTAAGCACGGCCCTGCGCTTAGTAACCCGATATTTACCCTGGTTACCATCGTAAAACATCGCTGGTATCGTTGCTTTTGCTGTCAAACACAACGATACACGGCAATCTGACGACCAAATAAAGTTCTGAACTTTAATCAACGACCAGCGATATCACAGCAGGATCCTGATCGCTGCTGCGTGTCAAACACAACGATATCGCTAGCCAGGACGCTGCAACGTCACGGATCGCTAGCGATATCGTTTAGTGTGACGGTACCTTAAGGAAATCCTGAAAATAAGACCTGTTGGTGGGTCAGGACTGGAGATGAGAAACACTGGTATATAACATCCTCCTCTATACAGCACATATTACACACTGCATATATCACCCTCTATACAGCACATATTACAGTATATATATTCTCTTCCTCTATGCAGCACATATTACACAGTGTATATATCCCCTCCTCTATACAGCACATATTGCACAGTGTATATATCCCCTCCTCTATACAGCACATACTACACAGTGTATATATCCCACCCCTCTATACGGCACATACTACACAGTGTATATATCCCACCCCTCTATACGGCACATACTACAGTGTATATATCCCACCCCTCTATACGGCACATACTACACAGTGTATATATCCCACCCCTCTATACGGCACATGCTACACAGTGTATATATCCCACCCCTCTATACGGCACATGCTACACAGTGTATATATCCCACCCCTCTATACGGCACATGCTACACAGTGTATATATCCCACCCCTCTATACGGCACATGCTACACAGTGTATATATCCCACCCCTCTGTACGGCACATGAAACACAGTGTATATATCCCACCCCTCTGTACGGCACATACTACACAGTGTATATATCCCACCCCTCTATACGGCACATACTACACAGTGTATATATCCCACCCCTCTATACGGCACATGCTACACAGTGTATATATCCCACCCCTCTGTACGGCACATGCTACACAGTGTATATATCCCACCCCTCTATACGGCACATGCTACACAGTGTATATATCCCACCCCTCTATACGGCACATACTACACAGTGTATATATCCCACCCCTCTATACGGCACATGCTACACAGTGTATATATCCCACCCCTCTATACGGCACATACTACACAGTGTATATATCCCACCCCTCTGTACGGCACATGCTACACAGTGTATATATCCCACCCCTCTGTACGGCACATGCTACACAGTGTATATATCCCACCCCTCTATACGGCACATACTACACAGTGTATATATCCCACCCCTCTATACGGCACATATTACACAGTGTATATATCCCACCCCTCTGTACGGCACATACTACACAGTGTATATATCCCACCCCTCTATACGGCACATACTACACAGTGTATATATCCCACCCCTCTATACGGCACATATTACACAGTATATATATCCCACCCCTCTATACGGCACATGCTACACAGTGTATATATCCCACCCCTCTATACGGCACATACTACACAGTGTATATATCCCACCCCTCTATACGGCACATACTACACAGTGTATATATCCCACCCCTCTATACGGCACATACTACACAGTGTATATATCCCACCCCTCTATACGGCACATATTACACAGTATATATATCCCACCCCTCTATACGGCACATGCTACACAGTGTATATATCCCACCCCTCTATACGGCACATACTACACAGTGTATATATCCCACCCCTCTGTACGGCACATACTACACAGTGTATATATCCCACCCCTCTATACGGCACATACTACACAGTGTATATATCCCACCCCTCTATACGGCACATACTACACAGTGTATATATCCCCCTCCCCCTATACAGCACATATTACACAGTATATATATCCCACCCCTCTATACGGCACATACTACACAGTGTATATATCCCACCCCTCTATACGGCACATACTACACAGTGTATATATCCCCCTCCCCCTATACAGCACATATTACACAGTATATATATCCCACCCCTCTATACGGCACATATTACACAGTGTATATATCCCACCCCTCTATACGGCACATACTACACAGTGTATATATCCCCCTCCCCCCCTATACAGCACATATTACACAGTATATATATCCCACCCCTCTATACGGCACATACTACACAGTGTATATATCCCACCCCTCTATACGGCACATATTACACAGTATATATATCCCACCCCTCTATACGGCACATGCTACACAGTGTATATATCCCACCCCTCTATACGGCACATACTACACAGTGTATATATCCCACCCCTCTATACGGCACATACTACACAGTGTATATATCCCACCCCTCTATACGGCACATACTACACAGTGTATATATCCCACCCCTCTATACGGCACATATTACACAGTATATATATCCCACCCCTCTATACGGCACATGCTACACAGTGTATATATCCCACCCCTCTATACGGCACATACTACACAGTGTATATATCCCACCCCTCTGTACGGCACATACTACACAGTGTATATATCCCACCCCTCTATACGGCACATACTACACAGTGTATATATCCCACCCCTCTATACGGCACATACTACACAGTGTATATATCCCCCTCCCCCTATACAGCACATATTACACAGTATATATATCCCACCCCTCTATACGGCACATACTACACAGTGTATATATCCCACCCCTCTATACGGCACATACTACACAGTGTATATATCCCCCTCCCCCTATACAGCACATATTACACAGTATATATATCCCACCCCTCTATACGGCACATATTACACAGTGTATATATCCCACCCCTCTATACGGCACATACTACACAGTGTATATATCCCCCTCCCCCCCTATACAGCACATATTACACAGTATATATATCCCACCCCTCTATACGGCACATACTACACAGTGTATATATCCCCCTCCCCCCCTATACAGCACATATTACACAGTATATATATCCCACCCCTCTATACGGCACATATTACACAGTATATATATCCCACCCCTCTATACAGCACATATTACATAGTATATATATCCCACCCCTCTATACAGCACATATTACATAGTATATATATCCCACCCCTCTATACGGCACATATTACATAGTATATATATCCCCCTATACAGCACATATTACACAGTATATATATCCCCCTCCTCTATACAGCACATATTACACAGAGTATATATATATATATATATCTCTGACCCCTGTAGATTACACCCCACACAGAGATGTCGCACAGGTGCGTCTTACCTGAGGATGGCGCTGTCTCCCTGTCGCACCGTCACGTTGTCCATGGCTTTGGGGAAGCCGGCGTCCCCGCTCCGCACCGGCACTCCTGCGGGTACAAGAAAGAGCAGCCTGAGACACAGGGCGAGCAGCCATCTCCAGGGGGCGACGACCCCCAGCATCCTTCCCCCGCCCGAGCAGACACAGCGCAGCGGACAGCGACAGGGGCCCCCGAGGCTCCCAGCGCTACATGTCTCCTCCACAGCCGGGAGCGAGCGCGACTGAGACCCTGCCCGCTCTGCGCCCCACTGCCGCGGCCCCGCCCACAGCCCGCCTCCCCGGCCCTGAACACGCCCATAGCACGCCTTGATTTCCATTCTGTCCCGCCTCTTCTTCACCTGACCCCGCCTCCTACTGCTGCCAGTCACAATCCCGCCCCCCTCTCACCTGGAGCCCCGGACCCGGCACAGTGAGGAGGAGGACGGCGGAGCGGCGAGCGCAGACTGGCGGGAGCCGGAGCGTGAGGAAGAGGACGGCGGAGCGGGTGCGGCGAGCAGACAGGCGGGAGCCGGAATGTGAGGGAGAGAAATACACCGCCGCGTACGGGCCGCATGGGAAGGAGCGCACAAGTGAGTACACCCCTGTGTGTGAGCAGAAGTGAGTACACCCCTGTGTGTGAGCAGAAGTGAGTACACCCGTGTGTGTGTGTGTGTGTGTGTGTGTGTGTGTGTGTGTGTGTGTGTGTGTGCGTGCGCGTGCGCGCGCGCGCGCCCCCTGCAGAAGTGAGTACAGCCCCTATGGTCAGTATTTTATATATATATATATATATATATATATATATATATATATATATATATATATATAGTATTCTAGAATATGTATGTATGTATATAGCAGCCACATAGTATATAGCACAGCCCACGTAATATATAGCAGACACGCAGCATATAACACAGCCCACGTAATATATAGCAGACACGCAGCATATAACACAGGCCATAACACTCGCGAGACCGCTAAATCTTCTGGGTAATTTCGCAGATCATCGCTGGGAACGGAAGCTGGCGGTAGCCGCGCACGCCTCGGCGGACGACGGAAGGTGAGAATAGCAGGGGTTTTTTTTTGGTTTTTTTTTGTTTTAATTATTGTCAACATTAGATCTTTTTACTATTGATGCTGCATAGGCACATAGTTGGTCACACAGGGTTAATAGCTGCGTTAACGGAGTGCGTTACACCGCGGCATAACGCGGTCCGTTAACGCTGCCATTAACCCTGTGTGAGCGCTGACTGGAGGGGATTATGGAGCGGGCACTGACTGGACGGAAGTAGGGAGGGACTAATTCTCGGCCGGACTGTGCCCGTCGCTGATTGGTCGCGGCCAGTCAGCGATGCGGGATTTCCGTTACAGACAGATAGATGGAAGTACCCGTTAGGCTACGTTCACATTTGCGGTGTGCGTCGGGCGCCGCAGCGTCGCCGCATGCGTCATGCGCCCCTATATTTAACATGGGGGCGCATGGACATGCGTCGCACTTGAGTTTTGCGCCGCATGCGTCCCTGCGGCGCCCGCGTCTGGGCGCAGAGGACGCAGCAAGTTGCATTTTTGCTGCGTCAAAAATCAATGAAAAAAAGGACGCATGCGGCGCAAAACGCAGCGTTGTGCATGCGTTTTGCTGCGTTTTTGTTTGCGTTGTGCGTTGCGGCGCCGACGCTGCGGCGCACAACGCAAATGTGAACGTAGCCTTAGACAATTATATAGTAGATATGCAGTGCTCAGTATAAGTGAGTAAACCCCTGTACGGTCAGTATAATATACAGTACAGACCAAAAGTTTGGACACACCTTCTCATTTAAAGATTTTTCTGTATTTTCACGACTATGAAAATTGTACATTCACACTGAAGGCATCAAAACTATGAATTAACACATGTGGGATTATATACTTAACAAAAAAGTGTGAAACAACTGAAATTATGTCTTATATTCTTGGTTCTTCAAAGTAGCCACCTTTTGCTTTGATGACTACTTTGCACACTCTTGGCATTCTCTTGATGACCTTCAAGAGGTAGTCACCGGATATGGTCTTCCAACAATCTTGAAGGAGTTCCTAGAGATGCTTAGCACTTGTCGGCCCTTTTACCTTCACTCTACGGTCCAGCTCACCCCAAACCATCTCGATTGGGTTCAGGTCTGTGACTGTGGAGGCCAGGTCATCTGGCGTAGCACCCCATCACTCTCCTTCTTGGTCAAATAGCCCTTACACAGCCTGGAGGTGTGTTTGGGGTCATTGTCCTGTTGAGAAATAAATGATGGTCCAACTAAACGCAAACTGGATGGAATAGCATGCCGCTGCAAGATGCTATGGTAGCCATGCTGGTTCAGTATGACTTCATTTTTGAATAAATCCCCAACAGTGTCACCAGCAAAGCACCCCCACACCATCACACCTCCTCCTCCATGCTTCACGGTGGGAACCAGGCATGTAGAGTCCATCCGTTCACCTTTTCTGCATCACACAAAGACACGGTGGTTGGAACCAAAGATCTCAAATTTGGACTCATCAGACCAAAGCTCAGATTTCCACTGGTCTAATGTCCATTCCTTGTGTTCTTTAGCCCAAACAAGTCTCTTCTGCTTGTTGCCTGTCCTTAGCAGTGGTTTCCTAGCAGATATTTTACCATGAAGGCCTGCTGCACAAAGTCTCCTCTTAACAGTTGTTGTAGAGATGTGTCTGCTGCTAGAACTCTGTGTGGCATTGACCTGGTCTCTAATCTGAGCTGCTGTTAACCTGCGATTTCTGAGGCTGGTGACTCGGATAAACTTAGCCTCAGAAGCAGAGGTGACTCTTGGTCTTCCTTTCCTGGGGCGGTCCTCATGTGAGCCAGTTTCTTTGTAGCGCTTGATGGTTTTTGCCACTGCACTTGGGGCCACTTTCAAAGTTTCCCCAATTTTTCGGACTGACTGACCTTCATTTCTTAAAGTAATGATGGCCACTCGTTTTTCTTTACTTAGCTGCTTTTTTCTTGCCATAATACAAATTCTAACAGTCTATTCAGTAGGACTATCAGCTGTGTATCCACCAGACTTCTGCACAACACAACTGATGGTCCCAACCCCATTTATAAGGCAAGAAATGACACTTATTAAACCTGACAGGGCACACCTGTGAAGTGAAAACCATTCCCCGTGACTACCTCTTGAAGCTCATCAAGAGAATGCCAAGAGTGTGCAAAGCAGTCATCAAAGCAAAAGGTGGCTACTTTGAAGAACCTAGAATATAAGACATATTTTCAGTTGTTTCACACTTGTTTGTTAAGTATATAATTCCACATGTGTGAATTCATAGTTTTGATGCCTTCAGTGTGAATGTACAATTTTCATAGTCATGAAAATACAGAAAAATCTTTAACCCCTTCAAGTTGCGGCCCTTTTTCGTTTTTGCGTTTTCGTTTTTCACTTCCCTCCTTCCCAGAGCCATAACTTTTTTAGTTTTCCATCAATATGGTCATGTGAGGGCTTATTTTTTTGAGGGACGAGTTGTACTTTTGAATGACACCATTGGTTTTACCATGTCTTTTACTAGAAAACGGGAAAAAAATTCCAAGTGCGGTGAAATTGCAAAAAAAGTGCAATCCCACACTTGTTTCTTATTTGGCTTTTTTGCTTGGTTCACTAAATGCTAAAACTAACTTGCCCTTGTGATTCTCTAGGTCATTACGAGTTCATAGACACCTAACATGTCTAGGTTATTTTTTATCCAAGTGGTGAAAAAAAATTCAAAACTTTGCTTAAAAAAAAATAAAAGTGCCATTTTCCGATACCCGAAGCGTCTCCATTTTTCGTGATCTGGGGTCGGGTGAGGGCTTATTTTTTGCGTGCCGAGCTGACGTTTTTAATAATATCACTTTTGTGCAGATACGTTCTTTTGATCGCCCGTTATTGCATTTTAATGCAATGTCGCGGCGACCAAAAAAACGTAATTCTGGCGTTTAGATTTTTTTTCGCTACGCTGTTTAGCGATCAGGTTAATGCTTTTTTTTAATAGATCGGGCGATTCTGAACGCGGCGATACCAAATATGTGTAGGTTTGATTTTTTTTTTTTTATTGTTTTATTTAGGATGGGGCGAAAGGGGGGTGATTTAAACTTTTATATTTTTTATATTTTTTTCATATTTTTAAAAAAAATTTTTTTTTACTTGTGCCATGCTTCAATAGCCTCCATGGGAGGCTAGAAGCTGGCACCACTCGATTGGTTCTGCTACATAGCAGCGATCATGAGATCGCTGCTGTGTAGCTGAATTGCAGGTGTGCTGTGAGCGCCGACCACAGGGGGCGCTCACAGCAGGCCGGCATCAGTAACCATAGAGGTCTCAAGGACCTCTATGGTTACTGTCCTGACACATCGCCGACCCCCGATCATGTGACAGGGGTCGGCGAAGACGTCAATTCCGGCCGCCCGGCCGGAAGCGCCGGTTAAATGCCGCTGTCTGCGTTTGACAGCGGCCTTTAACAGGTTAATAGCGGCGGGTGAATAGCGATTTCACCCGCCGCTATTGCGCGCATATGTCAGCTGTACAAAACAGCTGACATGTCGCGACTGATGTGGGCTCAATGCCGGAGCCCACATCAAAGGGGGAGACACGACATTCGCAGTACATGTACGGCGCATGTCGTGAAAGGGTTAAATGAGAAGGTGTGTCCAAACCTTTTGTCTGTACTGTATATTATACTGACTGTACAGGGGTGTACTCACTTATACTGAGCACTACATATCTACTATATAAATAAACCATATAATCCCGCCCCCCACCCCATTACCACACAATCCCGCCCCACACCCCATTACCACACACAATCCCGCCCCCCCACCCCTTTACCACACATAATCCCGCCCCCCACCCCATTACCACACATAATCCCGCCCCTCACCCCATTACCACACATAATCCCGCCCCCCTACCCCATTACCACACATAATCCCGCCCCCCACCCCATTACCACACATAATCCCGCCCCCACCACATTACCTCACATAATCCCGCCCCCCACCACATTACCACACACAATCCCGCCCCCACCACATTACTACAGATAATCCCGCCCCCCCACCACATCACCACACATAATCCCGCCCCCCCACCACATTACCACACATAATCCCGCCCCCCACCACATTACCACACACAAACCCACCCCCCACCACATAATCCCGCCCCCCACCACATTACCACACATAATCCCGCCCCCCACGCCATTACCACACATAATCCCGCCCCCCACCACATTACCTCACATAATCCCGCCCCCCCACCACATTACCACACAATCCCGCCCCCCCACCACATTACCACACAATCCCGCCCCCACCACATTACTACAGATAATCCCGCCCCCCCACCACATCACCACACATAATCCCGCCCCCCACCACATTACCACACACAATCCCGCCCCCCACCACATTACCACACACAATCCCGCCCCCCACCACATTACCACACACAATCCCGCCCCCCACCACATTACCACACACAATCCCGCCCCCCCACCACATTACCACACATAATCCCTCCCCCACTACATTACTACAGATAACCCCACCCCCCACCACATCACCACATATAATCCTGCCCCCCACCACATTACCACACACAATCCTGCCCCCCACCACATTACCACACACAATCCCGCCCCCCACCACATTACCACACATAATCCCGCCCCCCACCACATTACCCCACATAATCCCGCCCCCCACCACATTACCACACATAATCCCGCCCCCCACCACATTACTACAGATAATCCCGCCCCCACCACATAATCCCGCCCCCCACCACATTACCACACATAATCCTGCCCCCCCACCACATTACCACACACAATCCCGCCCCCACCACATCACCACAGATAATCCCGCCCCCCCACCACATCACCACACATAATCCCGCCCCCCACCACATTACCACACATAATCCTGCCCCCCACCACATTACCACACACAATCCCGCCCCCCACATTACCACACATAATCCCGCCCCCACCACATTACCACACATAATCCCGCCCCCACCACATTACCACACATAATCCTGCCCCCCACCACATTACCACACATAATCCTGCCCCCCCACCACATTACCACACATAATCCTGCCCCACCACCACATTACCACACACAATCCCGCCCCCCACCACATTACCACATAATCCCACCTCCCGCACCACATTACCACACACAATCCCGCCCCCCCACACCATTACCACACATAATCCCGCCCCCCATATATATATATGAGTGAGTACACATATCTATATGTATATTTTACTCTTCGCCATGACAGCACCCTACTGGTACTGGAGAGAGGGATCCGCCCCATAGGCACAGGAAACCTACAGAAAATAAATGGGGGCGGTCTGCCTCTCCTCCTCAGTTTAGGTTTCCTGTTCCTATGGAACGGCGGGATTCTCCTATGAAGAAACACGTACCTGGACTCATGCATGCCGCCTGTGCAGGGGAACGGCAGGGGCTGCAGTCCAGAAGCAGCGTCGGGTGAGTGTCCGTTTGACATCTCCATCCTCATCTGATGGATGGCTGAGGTGATGATTGGGTCCAGGGAAGGCCGCTCGCTATCACTAAAGAACATGCGGTGTGGAGCGGCGCCAGAACGAGCCCTGGCTGACAGGAAGTCGGACAAGATGAGGACAGCGTTCCAGAATGCGGTCTGGTGCAGAATCCCGGGCCGTGCATGCTCCGACCGCTGCAGATGCTCCTGCCCCGGAAGGAGAGGTTAAACTTCCGGGGAACTCAGGCCGAGGTCAGCGGTGGGGGAAGCACCAACTCGCGCATGCGCAGTACCGCAAAAACGACCCGGAACTGCTAACCGGCTCTTTTTTTTAAAAAAATAAATAAAAAAAATGGTGCACTATAAAAAGCAGACAACCACTGCTTCTGGCGCTGTAACATGTCATCCCCAGGGACTATGGACCCTCCCCCCAAGGACCGCTACAGCAGGGGATCCACAGAGGCCGGTCGCAGAAGCGACGTAGCGGACTCCAGGACTGGACCTCGGCCTCCTGATCCGGTACCCTTAAGCTTCTCTGGGTGAGTGTTAAAACCTATTAAGCTGACACCCTCCTTTTTTCTCTTTCTCTCGCTATGTCTCCCTCTCTTCAAGCCAAAAAGAGACAAAAATGTAAACATAAACAATGCACCTTATGTAGCCAACCTCTCCCCGATACTTACCCTAAAAAGCTTTGAAAAGACTGCATCACTGAGACCACACAGGGAGCAGCAGTACCAATCACGGACATACGTACCATAACTAGGGAGGAATTACAAGCTATGACCCATGCCAAACCACAAAAAAGTAAAAATCCAATATCCTCATCAGAGTCCGATAATGAACAAGAAATAGTCTCAGACTCTTCACTAACATCATCAGAAATTGAGGGAAGGTCATGTTTTCCCAAAGATAGTGTGGACAATTTGGTAAAATCGGTAAGAGACACTATGGGGTGTGAGGAAACAAAAGGTGCTCAAACCACACAGGACATTAGGTTTGCGGGTTTGGCTGAGAAAAAAAGGAGAGCCTTTCCGGTAATCCCGGCAGTCAAGGCTTTGATAAAGAGAATGGGAGAAGCAGGATCAGAGAAGCTTTCTACCCTCGGCGTAAAAAAAAAAAAAGTACTCGTTTACTGACGAGGATTTGCTGACATGGACTAAGGTCCCTAAGGTGGATGCAGCTGTTGCCTCTACCTCTAGGCAGTCTACATTAGAAGATGTGGGACTACTTTCTGACCCTCTTGACCGTAAAGCGGAGTCATCTTTAAAAAGGTCTTGGGAGGCAACTACAGGCATATTCAAACCAGCAGTGGCCAGTACATGCACCGCTAGATCAATGCTCATATGGATTGATCAACTGGACCAACAAATTGAGAAAAAAGTCTCAAGAGAAAAATTGCGGGCCACTATTCCTTTAGAGGGGCAGCAGCCTTTATGGCTGATGCATCAGCAGATTCTCTTCGCCTGGCAGCAAGGTCCGCTGGTCTAGTAAATAATGCCAGACGGGCCTTATGGATGAAAAATTGGAAAGGGGACACGCAATCAAAATCCAAAATTTGCGCTATCCCATGTGAGGGTGAGTTTCTTTTCGGTAAAACCTTAGATGACATACTCACCAAAGCAAAGGACAGGAAGAAAGCTTTTCCTGATTCTTATATTCCTTTCTATAGGAGGGCGTTTAAGAGAAGGCCATTTGGTAAAAGAAGGCAAACAGAGAGACCAACAAGATGGGCCACAAAGGGGGCAGATTAAAATTTTTCTTCTCCCAGTGGGAAAAAATAACAACTAGTTCCTGGATCCTGAATATAATCAGAGAAGGAATTAAATTACAATTCATTTGGGTTCCCCAAGATTCATTTATTAGAACATCCCTCAGCTCGGCAATACAACAAAAGGCCCTGGAGGTGGAAATTCAAACCTTATTAACCAAAAGGGTCTTAGTTAAGGTTCCAGAAGTGCAAGAAGGTATAGGATTCTATTCTCCCTTATTTTTAATTCCTAAACCCGATGGTTCATTCCGAACAATCATAAACCTAAAAAGACTTAATTCGTTTATTCAAAATCATAATTTAAAAATGGAGTCAATCAGATCCACCATAAAATTCCTTTTTCCAAATTGCGTGATGGGGGGGCATTGATTTAAAATATGCTTATTACCATCTCCCTATCCATGACAGATACCAAAGATACTTCAGGGTAACGGTGACATTCAAAGGCGAGATTTGTAATTTCCAATATGCAGCCATGCCCTTCGGCCTCTCCACGGCGCCAAGAATCTTCACCAAGGTGATTTTGGAGGTGATGGCTCACCTTCGTCAAAAGGAGACCTTAGTCATCGGAAATTCAGTGGTGTTCTGTGGGTAATAACACCAACCCATACTATAACCACCGATGCCAGTCCCCACGGATGGGGCGCCCATATGGGAAATACATTTTGCAAGGGTTGTGGAATACAGAGGAAACTCTGTATTCATCTAATCTTAAAGAACTAGAAGCAGTAAAATATGCATTATATCATTTTCTTCCACATCTACAAGGAAAAAATGTCAGAATCCTTTCCAACAACACCACCACGGTGGTATATCTAAACAGACAAGGAGGTACTCGATCAGAGACTCTGTCTTCCGCTGGAGAAATCTTGGACCTAGCCGAAAAAACATCTATTATCCCTTTCTGCGCTTCACATAAGGGGAAAAAACAACCAGCAGGCAGACTTCCTAAGTCCACACACTCTAGGGGAGAATGGTGCCTAAACCATCATATCTTCCAAAAGATAGTATCCTTATGGGTTTAACATCAAATAGATATCTTCGCCACAAGGAAAAACAGACAAGTATTTGCCTCCCTATCTTTAGTAGATCATCCGGACATACTAGACGCTCTCCAAGTCCCTTGGCGATTCAGTCTCGCATACGCCTTCCCTCCGATAATACTATTGCCACAAGTCATTCGGAAGATCAGAGAGGAAGAAGTGAGAATAATACTAATAGCGCCTTTCTGGCCCAAGAGACCATGTTTCTCGTGGCTATAAACCATGTCTGTCTCAGATTCTTGGGTCCTCCCCTCAATCCTCAATCTACTCTTCCAGGGACCTTTTTCCCACCCTCAAGTGGACAATCTCCACCTGACGGCCTGGAATTTGAAAGGCAAATGCTGAAATCAAGGGGGTTCTCAGAAAGATTGATCAATACACTTCTTCAAAGCAGAAAACATTCTACCACAAAAATACATTCTAAAATATGGAAGAAATTCCTACAATTCCATACATCTTCCAATACTTCAGAAATCCCAATACAACCCATCTTAGAATTCCTTCAAAAAGGGACGGAACTAGGTTTGTCCATAAATACGTTAAGTTCACGTATCAGCGCTGGGGGCCCTCTATGGACATAACATTGCAGGAAATAAATGGGTGACCCGATTTATCACAGCCTGCGAACGAATAAGTCCTATTACCATACCTAGAATTCCCCCCTGGGATCTAAAGTTAGTTCTAGAAGCCCTAACGGATACTCCCTTTGAACCGATAGACTCAAGATCTACAAAATACCCAACCTCCGCCAGAAGACTCAGTGACATTCAAGCCCTGTCTATGGATCCACCTTTCCTGCTGATGTTTCAGGATAAGTTGATTCTAAAACCAGACCCCTCTTACCTTCCCAAGGTAGCAAAGAAATTTCACAGATCACAAGAAATACTTTCTCCCACTTTTTTCTAGTAACCCCTTCACTCCTGAGGAACAGAAGTATCACACTCTGGATGTCAGGAGAATAGTATTAAAATACATTGAAAGGACCAGGAGTTGGAGGCAGTGTAGGGCTTTGTTCAAATCCTTCTAGGGTCGCAAGAAGGGGCATGGAATCACAAAGGGCACCTTATCCCGGTGGATCAGGGAGGCTATCAGACTGGCTTATTCTGGGAGAAATGAAAACGCTGCGGAAGGCATTACTACGCATTCTACCAGAGCTATGGCATCTTCCTGGGCCTAAAGAGGGGATGTTCCAATTTAAACCATATGTAAGGCGGCAACATGGTCAGATCCTTCTATAACCACTATAGGCTTGACCTATCATTAACTTCTGACCTAGACTTTGGCAGGACTGTCCTCAGCACGGTGGTCCCCCCCTCGGTGATGTTCTCTGAAAAATCTCCAGTAGGGTGCTGTCATGGCGAAGAGTAAAAAGCCGGATTACTTACCGGTAATGTTATTTTAGCGAGTCTGTAAGAGGGTGGTGCTGTTATGGACAGTAAGGAACACGCTGTCACTTTAAGAGGCTGCACCCCCTTGTCTGGCATGATGGAATGTTCTGCTTCTCCCCTGCAATATTCGGTGTAATTAACTAGTCTGTGCAGAGTGCAGGTGTTGAGCTGGAGCAGTGTGTGTGAGCTGAGGCTGCTGCGGAGGAGACTTTTGTGCTGATAGCTGAAAGAGAGAAGAACTGTGATATAGCTGCAAGAGAGCCACGAAGATACAGAGGAAGGGATTTACAGTTTCCAGGAGCATCCCTAGGATCCAGAAGCAAGGAGAAGACCACGCTTCACAGAGCTGACAGAAAGCCGTGCACACCACCATATTAGACTGCTGGGGGCCCCCCCCTGGGACTGGATCTGATTCTCCAACATCACCGTGAGTCTGTCCTGTTGGGTGCACCTGTTAGGGCCTAGTGTAGGCTTCAATAGTCAGTACATGGGAGCCGTGTGGCCTGCTTAGTAAAGGCCAGGGAGGTTATATGTAGAGTAGCATCATCACCTGTTTATTGTTTACATTTGCTGGTTAGACATATTTTGAGTCTGTAATAGTTGGAGCACCGTGCTATTTTACGGGAAAGATAACATTTATAACTCTTGTAAATTCTTTGGCCATTGTTTACCCCTGTTTGCATCTTCCTCATTCACTTCAACCTTTTCTTCCAATAAATCTACCCTTTGTTGTTTGCACCTCATCTTGTGTACAGTAGTCTTCCTGCACTGTGGTGGTCCCCCGGCCATCACTTCAAGTCCACGACAGCACCCTCTCACTTCCCTCCCTAAAGTTAATATAGAATGCACTAATAAGTTAATTTTTTACGAAATACAGAGTAAATAAGTTTGAACATAAAATAAAATAAATATTTGCCTAATACTGGCGGTACTCCTGGTACTCTGAAATCATAACTGAGGAGGAGAGGCAGACCACCCCTTTTATATTCTGTAGGTTTACTGTTCCTATGGACTCACTAAGAGAGCATTACCGGTAAGTAATCCGGCTTATGCAGGGCCGCTATCAGGGCATTACTGACCTTAATACTGTATGGGGCCCGATGAGCAGCGGCACACAGGGGTCCCACAGGGCCTCGCCTCTTGTGCTTCTGCTCACCGGTCCCCAATGTGCTGTGCGCTGCAGGCCTGCGGAGCACGCGTCGGTTCAGGGGCGTGGGAGCTTTTTCGGAGCTGTGCACGGCCGTCTTACCTTGACGGCAGCACAGCTCCAACTCCCTCCGCCCTCCCTGGACTTCTGGTCAGGTGTCGCTGTGTACGCGATGACGTTATCACGTACTTGTACGAGGACACTGACCAGTAGCGGAGCTGCGCCTGCTGGGGATCGCTTATGAGGTATGTAAAAAAAATTTTTTTCTTTATAAAATGAATTAAATGGGTGAGGAGGGGGATGAAGGGGCGTTGCACATGATGGAATTGGGCACTGCGCATGATGGAATTGGGAGCTGCACATGATGGAATTGGGCGCTGCGCCTGATGGAAGGGGGGCAGCAAATGATGGAGGAGGTGCTGCACTTGATAGTTGGGGTGCTGCACGTGATGAACGGAAGGGGACAGGGACAGCAAATGATGAAGTGAGGGTGGAAGGGGGACAGCAAATGATGAATTGAGGGTGAGGGACAGCAATTAAGGTGGTGGGTGGGGAGAACAAATGAGGACCTGGGGAGAGCAAATAATGATGAATTTTGAGGGTGGGGGAGTAAATGATGTATTAAATGTGGCGGGAGATCAGTTGATAATGTATAGAGGGTGGGGGTGGTAGAGAGATAACAGTGCATTGGGGTGGAAGGGGCATGTAACTATGAATCGGGGGAGCGGGAGGCACATAGTGGGGGGGCGTTGATGATGCAGTGACTGGTTATGAATTGGGGGAGGAGTACAGGGGCTAATTAAGGTATATATTAGGTGGGTAAAATGGCTATTTATTGTTGGTGGGGGCGCAGTGGTGGATTATAATTTTATATTTGGAATGGTAGATTGCATAATAACTAATTATATATTAATGGTGGGTGCACGTCTGTAGTCAGCTGTGTAGTGTAACAGAAAAAGTGGGGGTAGTGTAACAGAAAAAGTGGGGGATGTGCTCTGGAAGCCGGGCTCTAGGTAACTTATTTTATGCAGAGATGAGTCCTGGCTGGAAGAAATGATGGCGGTCCGCGCTGCATGAAAAAGCGAAGCAAAGATGAAGGACTTCAGCTAGAGACATCACTGGTGAATCAGTGTGTTACCTGTGCACTGACCTATACACTATAATCAGAACTCCTGTGTATAATGTCACTGGTGATCACTGTATTATCTGTACACTAACACTATATACAGTGCTCCTGTGTATAATGTCACTGATAATCACTGTATTATCTATACACTATATACGGAGCTCCTGTGTATAATGTCACTGGTGATCACTGTATTACCTGTACACCGACACGATATACAGAGCTCCTGTGTATAATGTCACTGATGATCACTGTATTACCTGTAGATTGACACTATATACAGAGCTCCTGTGTATAATGTCACTGGTGATCCCTCTATTATCTGTATACTGACACTGTATACAGAGTTTCTGTATATGTCACTGATAATCACTGTATTACCTGTACACTATGCACTATGTAAAGAGCTATGTATAATGTCACTGGTGATCACTGTAATACCTGTACACTGACACTATATACAGAGCTCCTGTGTTTAATGCCACTGGTGATCACTGTATTACCTGTACAATATACAGAGCTCCTGTGTATGTCACTGGTGATCCCTCTATTACCTGTATACTGACACTATACAGAGCTTCTGTATATAATGTCACTGATAATCACTGTATTACCTGTATCCTATACACTATGTAAAGAGCTGTGTATAATGTCACTGGTGATCACTGTATTACCTGCACACTATATACAGAGCTCCTTTTATAGAACAAAAAAATGGAGTAGAAACATCCCACAAAACATAGTAATAGAAAAAGTTTTATTATTAATACCAAGTTACATATAATTAATATGGTAAAGTACTGTTGTAGCACATACAGAGAGGAAATATGGAGGATACATTTAGGTTTGCTGGGTTACACAGGGGAAACAAAGTACATCCAGAGTAAGCTAGGAAGGAAATGACAAACTGCCCAGAAAATCCTTATGTCCTAGTGGAACTCAGAAGATACATAGGTGCAAGAGCATAATACCCCATAGTTACTCCTGATCAGGTAGTCAATCCCATCTGCTTACCCATGTGCAGACGGATGGTTCCCCCAGCGGCCACTTGATGCGCGTTTCGCGGTCCAGCTTTCTCAAAAGAGGTGTATAATGTCACTGGTGATCCCTGTATTACCTGTATACTGACTATATACAGAGCTCCTGTGTATTTTTGGTGATCACTGAATTACTTGTACACTGACACTATATACAGAGTTCCTGTTATTAATGTCACTGGTAATCACTATTACCTGTATACTATACACTATATACAGAGCTCCTGTGTATAATGTCACTGGTGATCACTGTATTATCTGTACACTGACAGTATATACAGAGCTCCTGTGTATAATGTCACTGGTGATCACTGTATTATCTGTACACTGACACTATATACAGAGCTCCTGTGTATAATGTCACTGGTGATCACTGTATTATCTGTACACTGACACTATATACAGAGCTCCTGTGTATAATGTCACTGGTAATCACTATTACCTGTACACTATACACTATATACAGAGCTCCTGTGTATAATGTCACTGGTGATCACTGTATTATCTGTACACTGACAGTATATACAGAGCTTCTGTGTATAATGTCACTGGTAATCACTATTACCTGTACACTATATACAGAGCTCCTGTGTATAATGTCACTGGTCATCACTGTATTATCTGTACACTGACACTATATACAGAGCTCCTGTGTATAATGTCACTGGTGATCTGTTATGACCCCAATGGCGAGGGTCTCAGAGGAACGTGGAAGTCTGCAGAATACAAAAATCCAGCTCAAAGGGCAGTGGTAACTGGGTTGACCATATATCTACTCCTAACGCCAACACTAGAAGTAGCCGGGGATCATTCCTACGTTGATTCTAGATGACACGCGCCAGCCGGAGAATCTAGCTACCCCTAGTAGAGGAAAACAAAGACCTTTCTTGCCTCCAGAGAAGGGGACCCCAAAGCTGGATAGAAGCCCCCCACAAATAATGACGGTGAGGTAAGAGGAAATGACAAACACAGAAATGAATCAGGTTTAGCACAGAGAGGCCCGCTTACTGATAGCAGAATAAAGAAAGGTAACTTATATGGTCAACAAAAACCCTATCAAAATCCACACTGGAAATTCAAGAACCCCCGAACCGTCTAACGGTCCGGGGGGAGAACACCAGCCCCCTAGAGCTTCCAGCAAAGGTCAGGATATAGATTTGGAACAAGCTGGACAAAAATACAAAACCAAAACAAAAAGCAAAAGGCAGACTTAGCTGATATAACTGGAACCAGGATCAGTAGACAAGAGCACAGCAGACTAGCTCTGATAACTACGTTGCCAGGCATTGAACTGAAGGTCCAGGGAGCTTATATAGCAACACCCCTAACTAACGACCCAGGTGCGGATAAAAGGAATGACAGAAAAACCAGAGTCAAAAAACTAGTAACCACTAGAGGGAGCAAAAAGCAAATTCACAACAGTGATCACTGTTTATTTAATCGTATAAACATATATTTAAACATCATATAAAAATAAATGATAAACAGTGATTGAAAAGAACAAAGGAACAGAAATCAGTCGGATATCGAGATTTTCTATGTATGCAATAACATTGTCATTTACAGTATATAATGATCACTGTATTACCTATACACTATAATCAGAGCTCCTGTGTATAATGTCACTGGTGATCACTGTATTATCTGTACACTATATACAGAGCTGTGTATAATGTAACTGGTGATCACTGTATTATCTGTACACTATACACACAGCTCCAGTGTATAATGTCACTGGTCGTCACTGTATTATCTACACTGACACTATATACAGAGCTCTTGTGTATGTCACTGGTCATCACTGTATTATCTGTACACTGACACTATATACAGAGCTCCGGTGTATAATGTCACTGGTCATTACTGTATTATCTGTACACTGACACTATATACAGAGCTCTTGTGTATAATGTCACTGGTCGTCACTGTATTATCTACACTGACACTATATACAGAGCTCTTGTGTATGTCACTGGTCATCACTGTATTATCTGTACACTGACACTATATACAGAGCTCCTGTGTATAATGTCACTGGTGATCACTGTATTATTTGCACACTATACACTATATATACAGAGCTCCTGTGTATAATGTCACTGGTGATCACTGTTTATTTAATTGAATGAACATATATTTAAACATCATATAAGAATAAATAAACGATAAACAGTGATTGAAAAGAACAAAGGAACAGAAATCAGTCGGATATTGAGATTTTCTATGTATGCAATTACATTGTCATTTACAGTATATAATGATCACTATTACCTATACACTATAAAC